>NC_044978.1:74466874-74835381 GCF_008728515.1 Papio anubis
TAATCTAGGTCAATTTGCTGATACATTTCAGGGCATTATGTAAAAGAGAAACTTATAATAGAAAAACTCAAGAGGGTTAATAGATCTCAGTAAATACTTATTTAAAAAGGACTGATGAATGATTATCTCTCAGATCACACTTGCTATGTTGTACCTTTAACTCAGGTGCAAATGTCAAGTCAGATGATGCCTGTACACTTGAGGGCTGGTACTTCTCCTACTTTTTCATGTTAATAGATATGTGTAATAAAGTTGTCTTCTATTGTTTTTAGAGATAAATATACTATACATGGGGACCATAGAGTGTGCAAATACACCCACTAACCTATTCAATATAATTAATTCTTAGACTCTAAATTAGACTCCCAAATAGATCTAAACAATCACTCAAGCCAACTGGACACATTTCAAAAAACTCAAATTAGATTTATACACACATCACCAAACTGATATCTATTTTTACCCCTTAAAATACATTAACCCTCCTATTTGTATAATTCCTACCATCTAAATGCAATTTTAAAAACTATACCTTCTCAACATTCAAACACTGCAAGCAACCTAAATAAACCAATAGCAGGCAACTAATGGATTCTTCCAATAACAAGTGTGAACTCTAAAATACATATATATCCAGATTTTTTTTCCTCTCCTACTCTAAGGAAAGTTTCAAACTATTTGAAAGTTGAAATTATACCATTAAGAATAAGTAAAAGTAATGCATATTACAAACATATAATATAAATGTCACTTACATTATTATAAGGGCTTAAAAATAATTAACTTTGGAGAAGATACTGATTCTATAGTAAGTTTACTCTACAATTACAAGATCAGTAAAGAAAGAAAATTAAGGGGCCTATCTTAGAAAAACCTTCCAAATCTTTATTCTACTGTACTGCCTCACCTATGTATCTCTCCAATGTTGCCTTCTCAAAAATCTGAAGAAGGAAAAATGAGAGATTTTACAAGGAAATATTATCAACTCCAGGGATGAGACTAATGCCAATACAGGTAGGTGTTCCAGCAGCTACTGCCCACTGCTGTCACTTCTTGCATATTGGAGAGGAGACTACTTGATGACGGAACAATGGTAGAAAACTGCTCTCCCCACTGGGTTCTGGATCTAGCTGAGCAGACCACAGGCATACTCTGTTCAGCTACAGTTAAAACTACTTAATCTATCATAAGTAACTTAAAACAAAAATGATCATAGAGAACAAATCCTTTCACTGTGTTTTTGTTTAATTCTTCCTTTTTAATATTTTATTTCAGTAATTACTAAAAAGTAAAAAGAAATTGCATAATTTTTTAATGAACAACTGCTTATATTTTAGAATAGCACTGTCAAAGAGAACTTTCTGTAATGTCAAATATGTTCTATGTCCTCACTGTCCACTATAGTATCCCCTATCCATGTGTGGCTACTGAACAGTTGAAAATGTGGCTGGTATGACTGAGGAACTGAAACAAATATTATGTAGTTTTGCTATATGTTGCTAGTGGCTACCATACTAGAATAAAGTTTTAAAGTATACAGATTCTAAAAGTTACTGTTCAGAAATACGAATACTTATGTGACAAAATACCATCTAAAAATCATACCTACTAGTTTTTCATACATCTTCATTTAACAATACTGATTACCAAGAGACAGCTATCATTTACACAAGCATGACATTCTACTGTTAAAACACAAAATTAAACAGCACTTTAATCTCATAAATACCACTGTACAGAATGACTAACACAACTAGCAACAAACACTGAGATTCTTGCTAGTCTATAATTACTTGACTATGTCTACTGAAAACATGATTTGCTGACATAATTATTGTATCACATCCTAATTTTAATATTTTGCTTTTAAAACCTTTACAGTTAGGGGTTTCACTTACAAGGTAGGATACCGTACCATAATTTCTTACCAAAATATAAGCACTTACAATATCTGTTCATCAAAATAACCAAATAAGCATTCATTGATTCATACATTGGTACCGAAGTACCTGATGCCACACAAAAATGTTTACAGTTTAATTATGACCTATCATTTTCAATATATGACTTATGGTAGCACTTGACATTTAAAATGCCAACAATATGGATTTTTTAAATAGAAGGTTAAAAAATGCTATGTCTATAGTTTTTTGCATAATAACACCAGGACAGGGTTGAATGAGACTTTAAAGGTTGAATGAGATTTTAAGTGTAGTAACAGCCAAGCAATCAACTAAAGCATGAATCTACTCTTACCAATGCTTGTCAAACCTGAAGGCTAGTGACAACTGAAAATTTCCCCTATTATTTTTATTATTTAACATACTTCTCAATGTAATAAGAAATAAAGGAGGTGTAAAGATAAGAAATCAGGAAACAAGACTTACTGAGTATTAAAAGATTTTCTTCACAGGAAACTCTAAAGAATTAACAAGGCAAACTAGTAAGAAAGGTCAAGATTCCCAGTTACCACATACGCCTCCCCCAACAGCTTTGATCACCAGAAATAAGTATTTATATGTTAATCTATTTATTTTTCAGAAAGACACTGGGAGTTATTCAAAAATAATACCCCAAATGACAGAAATCTTTATTTTTATGAAGCTTGCATTCTATTGGAAAGAGAGAGAAAATAAAGAAAATAAACAAAAGTACCTACTATATAGCCATTTGAAAAATATTACCAAAATAAAAAGACCTTCTATATCCATTTCTTAAATATAAAAATTTTAGCTGTTGATTTTAATTAACTTAAGAATCTGAATGTTCTATTTGGTTTGAGACTATAAAAAAATTAAGGAAGTATTTATCGGTATTTTAATGTGGTGATGTTGTTGTTGTTGTTGTTGTTGTAGAACAGATTTCTTTTTTAATATAATGACTGTGTACATGGGCAACTGAAAATACGGAAAACCCCCAAATTAATGTTTTAACAAATTACAAGCTGTTACTAAAGACCATATGCCTGGATTAAAAAAAAATAGTCCAATAGATGAAGTCTCTCATTCAACCTAGCAGTTTAACCAATTTCTCTTTTCATAAAAGTTGCACATTACAGTGGTATAAATTTATCTTTTTTAACACTTCACATAAAAACATGTGCACCCTCTCCTTCTACATTTAATCATTAGTAGTCTCTAAAATGGTAAAATAAAATTGAATTTATATTAGCAAATGAAAGTGCAAGTTTGTACAGGTAGGCTCAGCAGCAAAAGTGAAGAAGAAGAATGAAAGATGAAAAGCTGACAGATGCCATGCAGAGCAAGGACTTCCATGAAGGTCCATGTCCTGTGTGCCAAACACAGTCAACATTCCATCATTTTCTCATCGCTCTTAAATGAGCAAAACCAAATTCTTTTTCTATTGAAAGAAATATTAAATCTTTATTTTCCCCAACATAATTTGTGATCAGGTAAGGCAAAGATAAGTCCACCATCACTGGGGATAGCACCAACATACAGACTTCAGAAATAGCCCTGAATCATCAGTGACATTCTCTCGTGGTAACATCAGAAGGAATGCAGCTAACAAATTAAATCTGTAATGTTGCCACATTGTTCTAATTTATTTGATTAGTTTATCTGGAAAAACTTTATAAATACATTATGTAAGAGAGCAGTAAATTATTTTCTTGCTTTGAAAAAAAAGATTTTTCATATTTTAAAACATTTTAGTCTGCTTTTGCAAAAGGAGTTGCAAGAAAAACGTGACAGCTGGGTTTGCAGAATGTCCATGTACAAGTTGTATTTATAAGAACCTGGTAATCTGCCTATAATTTGCTTCTACAAATAGAGCTCTTTGCAATAATATTTAAACAAACGGGCTTAAACTCTTCCCCTATTCATTCTACTTGTAGAGCAAAGAGGTACTTATTTTTCAAGTATTATAAAACGTAAAAATTTTTTTGCCAATTTTACATTTTAAGCTTTCAAGACCAAAAAAATCATGCCTAGTCAGCCCATTTCTTTTATAATCAAATTCTCTTGTCTTTTAAAGAATGCAGAAAAATATTGATTGCAAAGAAGGAGCACACTGGAAAAAGCCATTTTAAAGTATTGAAGAATGAGACGTATTTCTTTTTTCCTATTGATGAAAATTATTAGAAAAGCTATCCAGTCTGTCGTCTTTAGCTAGTTTTAACAAATATTTTCAAAATGACGACCAAGAACTCTTTAAAATACAGAAATAAATGTTGAATTTCATCAACAGTGTAACTGTTTTCTGCACCTAAAGTTTACACGTTTGTTCAGAAGGAAATACAAAGAATGTTAAAGGGAATCAATATTATACTCATTATTTAATCATTCGTTATTTTGAACTTGTTCAGTAACTTACTATGTAAGAATTATAAAACTTCTGAGAAACCAAAGAAAACATGACTAAGAACTGTGTATAATATAGACATAAAATGTTCTCAAATATAGTACAGACCTAAAACTATCATGAACTCCTAGTAACAAATCCCTTCAAAGGTAACAAAATGATTCTCAAGTCTATCTGAAAAACGAAATTGTAAACAAGCAAGAAAACATGGGAAACTGAGGAATAATCAGTAGGCTTGCATTTTCAGTTACTAAAATATACTACAATGTTACATTAAAATAAGGTTAAATCAAAATAATCTAGTGATGGTAGAAGAAGAAAGTTGGACCAATGCCAAAAAGAAGGCCCCAAATATGTACATATGTTTGTGATGTTTGCATATAGTATGTATTGTACATGAATATATATTACAGTAAACATTGACATTTCAAATCAGTGGAGAATGAGCAAATCATTCCAATAACTGGATTGCTCACTTTTTAAAACTTTGAAAAGAAGTTAGGAACTTATTTCAAACCATGAAACAAAACAAATTTCAGACCAGTTCAAGAGTTAAATAAAATAAATAAATAAATCTACAAAATAATAGAAAAGTTAGTGAAAATGTGTAGTACTTAAGCAAGGAAGAGTTTTCTAAATCAAAATCTCAAACAACAATCTAAATGTAGACACTGACAGACTTGAATACATTAAAAATGTAGGGACATCAAGAGAAGGAGAAGACAAGCCACAGATTAGGAGAAGTTATTTGGAAAAAGGTATGTCTGATAAAGGAGTGTTATCCAAAATACACGAAGAGCTCTTAAAACTCAACAATTTTTTAAAAACCCAATTTTTAAAAAATGGATCAAAGGCCTTCACTGACACCACACCACAAAATGTAGACAGGTGGCAAATAAGGATATGCTCTATAACATATCTCATTAAAGAAATGCAAATTACAACTATGAAATACCATTATACACCATTAAAATGGTCAAAATCCAGAAAGCTGACATATTGCTGACAAGGATCTGGAGCAACAGGAACTCTCATTCATTGTTAGTGGAAATGCAAAATGGTACAGCCACTTTGGAAGACAGTGTGGTTGTCATACAAAACTAAACATATTCTTATCACACTCCTACAATCATGCTCCTCGGTATTTACCCAAAGAAGATAAAAAATGTCCACATTAAAACCTGCACACAGATATTTATAGCAGCATTACCAAATTGACAAAACTTGGAAACAACCAAGTAGGTGAATGAATTAATAAACTGGTATAGCAGACAATAGATTATGTTTAGCGCTAAAAATGAAATGGGCTATTAAGCCATGAAAAGACATGGAGGAACCTTAAATGCATATTACTAAGTAAAAGAAGTCAATCCGAAATAGCTACATACTATTATGTTGGCACAAAAGTAATTGTAGTTTTTGCCATTACTTTTAATGCTTTTTGCCCAATCTAATACATAATTTTACACCAACCTAATATATGATTCCAACTATGAAGACATTCTGGAAAAGGCAAAAATATAGAGCTCACAACAAGATTAGTGGTTGCCAAGGGTTAGCGGGTAAGGGAGAGACACACAGAAGAGCACAGAGGATTTTTTAGGGCAGTGAAACTGCTATGTATGATACTATAATGGTGGATATATGTCATTATACATGCATCCAACCCCATTAAATGTACAACACCAAGAACGGACCCTAATATAAACTATGGACTTTGGATGATAACAATGGGTCAGTGTAGGTTCATTGACTGTAATAAATGTACCACTCCAGTGCAGAATATCCATATTGCAGGAGTTTGTGCATGTGAAAAAAGGGAGTACTTGGAAAATCTCTGTATTTTCTACTCAATTTTTCTGTGAACCAAAAACTACTCTAAAATTAAAGTTAATTAATTGTTTTAAAAGGCTTTCATGCAAGCAGCCCATAATATTTATCTTGGAGTTTTATATAATTATATAAGTATCTTATTTTCATTATATAATTTATTATAATTAGAAAAGGTAATATAATTATCTTATATTTTAATACAATTATGTTATTATAACAGCCTACATTATTTATATTAAAGCAACCTGAAAAATATTCAATAGAAAGAAAACTAAGCAATACAAATAAAATATGAAGACATATCAAATGCACCATAAACAAATATAATGACAAATGATATCCTAGAAATACAACCTGTAACATACATAATAGATACTTAACTTCCTTAAGTATTCTCCTGAATTCATTTAGTGCAGGAGAGGATTATTACCATCTGCAAATCTTGAAGATATGTTAAATTCTCAACAACTGGGATTGATTAAATAGATTGTCATTCATTCATATAATGCAGCCACTAAAATAATCTTATAAAAAGAATACGGCATAACATATTCAAGATTTAATGTTGACTGAAAATTAGGATACTAAACATTATACATATCATGTAGCACTTTGCAAAATATATACATGTGTACATATATGGGAATAGTACTTGCCAAAATAGTATGATTTTTCTCTGGATAGTGTGAATTACAAGGGTTTTAACTTTTTCCTTCTATGTATTCACAAAGGAATTCACAGTGGGCATGTGTTACTCTTATTGAAATAAAAATACTATTTTAAAGTAACATATGATAAAAAATACCTCATTCACAATAACAATAAAGGGTACAACATACCTTTTACATTACCAATATAGACTATTTGTTGGCTATAACATGGCCAGACTTCCCCTGAAGATAGATACACAGGAATATTTTCTAAATGTATAGAAACACTTTTGTTTTCATGAAAGAAAATATTCTAAAATAGTTCATCTTTCCCATGTTATAAATAGACTGATGGGTTTCCTTCAGATCCTACTGGATGATTTGTTGTGTTTTGTTCGGAATTTAATCAAAATTATACCTATGTTCACTGGAAAAATATAAAAACGAGAGAATACATTTTTTAAAAAGAAACAGTAATGATTTGGAATATTCATCTAAATCTTAAAACATATTTTTAAAACCCAGTAATTAAAAACTGGAACTAGTCCAAAAATTCTACATGAAATCAATGGATCAGTGTAGGAAGCCTATTGGAATTCCCTGAATAAATATAAACATAATATATGATGAAGGAAGTACCACATATAGGTGAGGAAAGAATAACTTATTCGACAGTGTTAAAAATTTGCTTTATATTTGAAACATAAAATCACTACATGTTTTACCTTAAACTTTCCTTAAAGTAAATTGAATAGCATAGTGTTAAAAGTTTTTTAGATAAATCCATTAAAAATGTTTAGTTTTAAAGAATTATCTGGAAAGAGAAAAAAATTAAGAATAAAGCAAAGAAAACAATCGCTTTTACAAATAATAGTTTTAATTGCATACTCATTAATATTTATGGAATGTTTAGAACATCTGGAGCAGTCAGAGGTTTCCAGTTTAAAACGGCAGATTAAAAAAGGTGTTTCCTTTCCTTTTCTCCCAAAGCTCCATTGCAAATTTGAGTGAAGAATATAAAAGAAAATAAATACACACTAGTTCTGAGAAGTGGTATCAGGCATTGACAGGGTTACAGCGGAATGATTGAACAAATGAACAAATTAGACTTGTCTCTTATAAAACCGGCAAGGATGTTATTTTTAGTGATAATGCTCAACTCTTGCAAAGGCACAGTGTAGTCTTAAGAAGTTGGTGAGGCCAGGTGCGGTGGCTCAAGCCTGTAATCCCAGCACTTTGGAAGGCCGAGACCGGCGGATCACGAGGTCAGGAGAGCGAGACCATCCTGGCTAACACAGTGAAACCCCGTCTCTACTAAAAATACAAAAAACTAGCTGGGCGAGGTGGCGGGCGCCTGTAGACCCAGCTACTCGGGAGGCTGAGGCAGGAGAATGGCGTGAACCCGGGAGGCGGAGCTTGCAGTGAGCTGAGATCGGTCACTGCACTCCAGCCTGGGCGACAGAGCGAGACTCTGTCTCAAGGGGGAAAAGAAAAAAAAAAAAAAAGTTGTTGGTGAAAATGTAAACTCGTGTAAATGTTCTGAAATGCAACTGACATATTATTTTATAACACTACAGAAATACCAATACTTATGTACAAAAATGTCCATTGCATTCATAGCCAACAGCAAACAGCCAGAAATCACTATAAAGCCAGCAGTAGATTAATTTAATTACAGTATGTTTTTTCATGACGGAAAATCATAGAACTATGAAAAATCATGTTTGAAAATAATTTTAATATCAGAAAATACTTGTAACATAACACTAAGATCAGAAATAAAATTATGTATATGATATATACATATTGTATATATAAAGAGATTATAATGACAACGAAGTAAAGATGAAACTGATAACAGTTTAAGGTTGTGGACTTGAGCAATTTTCTTTCCTTTTCTTACGTTTTTCAGGAGTTTCAAAGATTTCTACCAAAAGTAGATAATTCTTATAACAGCTATCAGCTGGCACATCCCTGGAGCTGGAGCCTTACTCTCATCCTCCCTTTGGAGTTAAGCATCTTAAAACATCACTCTCTATTTGCTGGTCTCCACTTACTCCTCAAATGTTTACAGTCAGCCTTTGAATCCTCCACAATTCTAACCAAATTCTTATTGTTAAGAGCACTAACGCTTCCCAATATTCACACAAATGCCCATTTTCCACTTATCTGTTCGGACTTCCCTTTAACACTAGCCACTAGTGATTCTCTCTTCCTCTAAATTCTCTCTTGGCTTCTGGGATACTACTACTACTTGACTACAAGATTCTGGCAGTGGAGTAATATACTGCCAGAATCTTGAAGAAAATCCAAAATTCAAAGAATGTACACAAATTTGAAGACTATACACAAGCTGCATATCAGTCTACCCTTTTTTCTTTTTTCTTTTTTTTTTTTTTTTGTTTGAGAGGGAGTCTCGCGCTGTCGCCCAGGCTGGAGTGCAGTGGCCGGATCTCAGCTCACTGCAAGCCCCGCCTCCCGGGTTTGCGCCATTCTCCTGCCTCAGCCTCCCAAGTCGCAGGGACTGCAGGCGCCCGCCACCTCGCGAGGCTAGTTTTTTGTATTTTTTAGTAGAGACGGGGTTTCACTGTGTTAGCCAGGATGGTCTCGATCTCCTGAGCTCATGATCCGCCCGTCTTGGCCTCCCAAAGTGCTGGGATTACAGGCTTGAGCCACTGCGCCCGGCCCCCTTTTATCTTCCTATTAAAAATTATTTCTATGCTTGCTTTCAAGACAGAACGCCAAAAGTATTTTAATAGGTATGTCTACCACTCACCATAGGGAAGCCATTTAACATTTCAGTATGAATTAATTTGGGCAAAACAGTAAGAATATCAGGATACTGGTGGTACTATACTTAAATGTCGTACATTCAAAATGTTCATCTGTAAAAGTGATTTCTCCAAGGCCAAAGGAAGGGCTTCTTTGTTTGTTTGTTTTGTTTGAGACGGAGTCTTGCTCTGTCACCCAAGCTGGAGTACAATGGCACAATCTCGGCTCACTACAACCTTCACCTCCCGGGTTCAAGCAATTCTCCTGCCTGCCTCAGCTTCCTAAGTAGCTGGGATTACAGGTGCACACCACCATGCTCAACTAATTTTTGTATTTTTTTTTAGTGGAGACAGGGTTTCACCATGTTAGCCAGGCTGGTCTCGAACTCCTGACCTTGTGATCTCCCTGCCTCAGCCTCCCAAAGTGCTGAGATTACAGGCATGAGCCACCACGCGTGGCCTAAAGGAAAGGTTTTAAACCATTAGTGCTCCAGAAAACAAGTTAGATTAGCTACAATGCTCCTGTGCCTAGGTATCAATGGTTCATATATGCTGAAATTTGATAAAGGAACACCCTAATATACTATTGATATATTTTAAAGATGAAAATAGACTTTTATAAAGCCCCTGTATTTCCCATTTTTCCAAAGAGACTAAAGCTAAAATACCAGAGTTTAATACCATATGTGACTCCGGTAACATTACTTTCTTTTTTTTTGGAATACAGTAACTCTCTTTATTTTGTATTTTTATTTTTAACTCTTAAGTTCAGGGGTACATATGCAGGTTTGTTACATAGGTAAACTTGTGTCACGGGGATTTGTTGTACAGATTATTTCATCACCTAGGTATTAAGCCGAGTAGTCAACTATTTTTCCTGATCCTCCCCCACCTCCCATCCTCCACCCTTGCTATTTAAAAAAAAGTGGGGAATCACCTTTTTCTACCACTTGAAAGAATCATTCCTCTCGTTTCTGCAATTTAAGAGCTGCTCATTGTTAATAACTCTGAACTGGAAAGCATTAATGTGTATGAACCATTGAACCATATAAGAAAAAAATGACAAGCACATAAACTACATGAAATAAGTTGATTTTTGAGAGTCTGTCATCCCAGCGTCTCAGCAATTCATTATTTTAAACAAGAATTAATCAAAGTATCTTTGCATTAAAGGAAAAACAAAATAAGTGCTTATGGAAAATATAAAATCATTTCTATATATGGTGAATTATATTTAGAAAAATGAAGGGGGTGATTTAGTTTAAAGCAGATAATGTAATCTGAAAGGGCTGAGGTTCTCAGTACTTTTAAGTTTCCCTGGCATTTACTATTATGTAGACTGCAATAATGTGAGCAAATGCACCAATCAATTGCCACAAGAGGTCAAACTTTGTACTATATAGAATATTGTAAGAGAAACCTCATCTCTCTTCAAAGCACCTCCTACAAGTAAGCCTTGGAAAATGCCATCCAGCAAAATAAAAATAAATAAATATGGATTCAGTTAAATAAATATTCATTGAGTATCATTACTGGTGCTTTTAAATAAATATAAATTTTATTTTAAAAATATTTTTTTCTGCCTTTCCCTAGTATGACTTAAGCTCCATAAAGGTAGGGATTTTAGTTAAACTTGGTAATTGCTTTATTCTCATTGCCTAACTAAGTAGTAAGCACTCAACATTTATTTACTGAGTAAATGACTGCAATTATTATTTTGAAACAGGATATATAGATGAACCACATGCATCTCCACTATCAGCCCCACTTTTTTCTTTAATTGTAAATAAATGAACCTTCTAATTATATGAATTTTCTTACTTTTGAACAAAATTCTGAATCAAAAGCTTTTGCTTGAGGTACTAAAGTTATTTACATAACTCAACTACAGAGAAAATTTCTGGGCTAATGTGTACTACAGGTGGAAGAAGAAAGTAGCAAATAAAAGTACTGATTTCACTACAGCTTTTCCTTGAATCTGGGGTCTTTCATTTTACACATTCACAGTAGCGTTATAAATGACCAACAGAACTGCCTTTACCTTTAGTAATAACAAAAAGTATGAAAGGAAACTAGAATTTAAATGCTAGGCATAGGCACATGAAAGACAGCTGTGGCCTTTGTTGTTTCTTCCAGTAATGGAATCCACCCTACTTTAGTTTGGCTTAAGCCAAAAAGGCAAAAGACAATTTTTCTCTACCTCTGTAATAGCTGGTTTTAGTTACATAAATAAGTTCTACTCAATGAGAGTGAAATGGAAGCAGAATTGCTATGTGCAATTTCTAATGTATGCCCTTGGAGTTTCACTTTTCACTTGCCTGCCAGCTGGAATGAGACATGGTAATGATTAACATCCTGGACCATACAGACAGAATTATAAACCAGAAAAGGTTTAACAACAAAGACACTTGGGTCCTGAGACTGTGAAACCATAAAACCAGCCCTGCCTGCTTATGCCCAAATTATTGTGTGTGAAGTAACTGAGCTACCTTTTCTAAGTCACTGAAGCCCTAGGGGAACTCAGGATCCTGGTTTGCCTAGAACTGGGGGTGGGGGGGGGGTAGTTTCCCAGGATGTGGGACTTTCAGTGCTAAAACTGGGAAAGTCTTGGGCACACGGGGACAAGCTGGTCACCCTATAGCTTTGACTTAACATACAAGTATCAATAAACAGCAGATGTTTTTAATTGCTACATGCCTTCCCTGCATTACCAGCTTTCTAAACATTAACTCACTTCATACTGAGATCACATGAAGGCAAGAAAGTGGCCCCCACTTTACAGATAATAAGACTGAGAGGATGAAAACTTGACAAAGATCTAGTATCTAGTAAACTAATGTACTCATATCCCACTACGTGAAGGGAGAAAGAAAAGAAAGCTTAAAAAAAAATTGTTAACTGTGGACCAACTGCGGAAAAATCCAGCTTTATATCTACTTGGTTGTTAAATAGCCCAGGTTTTAAACATGTATCTTTCATCTGTAGGCAATTCTTGTTAATCTTAAGTTACTTATGGTGACTATTAGCAAGTAAACTACTAAAAGCAAAGAATCTCTTAAAATAACATTGTAGAATGGGAACATGTTGATTTCAGGTAGGAGAAGAAATAATTCAGAAAATTGAGGCCACCTGTTGTTGGTTAAAAGTGCCTCCTGCCCAAACAACAAACAAACAAACAAACAAACAAACAAAAAAAAGGTCGGGCACCTTGAGAGTACAATCTGGGTAAAAACCTCACACTGACAGAACTCAGTTTGGCTGTCAGTAGTTAATAAATATAGGTAGCTCTAGATTTTCAAAACCCTCCACATTACTAAATATTTTTCATTCCATCAGAAAAAGTAAAGAAATTTATGTGTATAGAAGCCCACAGCTTAACTGCAGAAATAAAACTGAAAAATGCTGAATGCAAAGGAAAAAGGAATTTGGTTCCATTTCACAAACTTAATGAAATAAATTAATCCAAAGTTCCCTGTCAGAAGTTTTTGATAAAAATTTCTAACACTATCACTTTTGCTTTTAAAATATTGCTTTGCCTGATAACAAAAGCAATATTTTAAAAGAGCATAATGAAAAATATTGTATTACTATTCCATTCCTTACACTAGTATGTCATCTTATGAAAAATAAGATGAATAGAAATCTCTACAAGTATTACAGAGACAGACCTTTCTTTACACACATGAAATACTGAACGGAAGAGACCATTAGGAATACCACTCAAAAAATTCAATTTTGCACCTGGAACATTCATAAGTGCCAAGAGGAATACAAAAGAACTTCTTATGAAGGAGAGGTTATAAAGAAAGTTGTTGTTGCTGTTGTACCATTCCAAGCTAGGTGCACTTAACACTTCTTCAACACAAGTATCTGCAGTTATCTCTTTTCAGACATCTACAGTACAGGTGGTGAAGCTGTAATGAGAAACTCAACCCTATTCGCTTATCAGTGATAGCTGGCTTAGGCCCACCTGGGGAGTTTCTCTGCAAGCACTAAACAGGAAGGTAAGATAAAAACAAAAATATAGTGAGAAAATAAAAATAAGATAATACGAATATCAACAGACTGCACTCAGTACCTTGTACATAGTATGTATCCAATTAATGCTTGATGATGGTGATTAAATTTAACTATTTAGAACACAAACATATAATCACATAATGAAGTTGTTTTCAAATTCTGGCATCCAGAAGAATCACTTCAAGTACTTACTAAAAATACAGGTTCCAAAGTCACCTCAGCAAATAAGCTGTTATGGAGTCTAGGGAAAAACCCAAGAATCTGCATATTTAGTAAGCAGCTGGGGATATTTGTGCAATTCTCCACTGGATTGACAGATAAGGATCTACTACTCGCTACTTATGTGCAATAAGAGAAATATAGCTAATACAATGAAAGTAATGTGGATCCAACTATCAAGACCTGAATTAAAGCTCAATTATCTTGGGAATTTAGAAAAGCATAATGCACACAGCCCCAGATTCCCAGGAACTCAGAATAAACAATTCCAAACAACTTTCTGTTTAAATTTCTGAATACAAAGTACCAGCAGTCTCTCAGGAGCACATGAATAGTTTTAGTACTTAATAAGTAGTAAAGACATATAGTAGTTCCTTTCATTTTTATTTTGTTTAATAGTCAACTTCCCCATTATTACTTAATTAATTAAATTCTAAACTAATTTGAAGTAGTGTGTTAGTAAAGTATTATCAAGATCGATTTAGATAGATAATTAAAATAATTGCTAATGCATATATAAAATGTTGGGGTTTTTTGGACATATATGGTACTTGGTAACCTAAGACTATCTTTTCAGTTAGCTCACAGTTCAATTAGTTTAAATTATAAAGATATCATTTTAAGTGACATATAATGAAAAGAAAAATAAAATGATTGCAGCATGCAGCTATGGTTCCGCAAATCAGTAGCCTTTGTCATTTAGGCCAAGTCATTTAATTTAGGTCCCTAATTTTCTTCACCTGTCTGGTGGGGCTATGAAATTAATTTAAAATATTCCTTACTATTCTAAAACTTACTGGGAAAAAAAGGGTTTAATAATAGGTTTAATGAGATTGATATCTTTGGTTCATCAAAAGTAGTTAAGGTCAAATCAATAAATTCTAAGAAACAAAATGAAAGGAAAAAGAATTTACCTTGATTTTAAATTTTAAGTTATAGAGAATCATTAATGTAAGACACACTTTATAGGGATACTATTAAAATATAAATTGTGATTCAGTACATGTAGGGTGGGGCCCCATCATACCTATTTATGAAACAAGCTCTCTAGTGATATGGGACTACTGGTGCTTGGAGTGCATTTTGAATAAGCAAAGATTTACAGCAAAACCATGAGGCTGAATAAAGAGTAATGAAATGATCAATAACATGGTTAAGCAAATCAACAATACCAATAACCTATTGGAAAAGAATATTTTTAAATTAAACATACATGAAAGGACAATTTGCTTAAAATAATAAAAGAACCTAATAGATCTAATGGGCAATTTTTTAAATGAACCGATATGTGGTAGATGCGCCAATCTTTGAACATATGGCTATAGTCCAACTGCACATAATAATCACCTGGGAAGCTTTGGAAAAATAGAGATGCCTGAAAACCTGCCATCTACAACGAAGTTCAATCAAATAAGAATTTCTGGGGATGAGGCCTAGGACTAAAGGTTTTGGACTTTTTTCAATCCTCTTCCCCTTTATTCCCTGTGATTAAAAATTAAGAAAATCTAGGCTACACTTACACAATGTCATAGCAAAGTATACCAAAATAAACAACTAATTCAATCCTGTTTTTTTTTTAATAAACTGAGAAATGTATAGGTTTATCTCAACTAAAAATATTTGTTGATGCCTCAATAACCAATTAGTAAGTAAAATAAGATACGAGTTTAGTTTATAAAACTAACCCGGAAAGCATTTTAAAATCTAAACTTAATTTTTCTTTTGTCCTTAAGATGATCAGAATTTTTTCGTTTTGTGAGAAAAGTGAATTCACGAGATATCTATAAGAGGGTCTAAAACTTCAGCACGCCTCACAATCACCTGGGGGGCTTGTTAAAACACACACTGTGGGGCCTGCCCTCATGGTTTCTGATTTTACAGATCTGGGATGAGTCCAAGAATTTCCATTTCTAACAAGTTACCAGGCAACACTGATGTTTCTGTTCCAGAAACCAAATTTAGACAATAAGGATAAAAGTTTGTAATTTTTTAAAAATGCAATTTTCCTTTTTAATAAAGAAAACAGTGGTATTAAAACACTTATGTCTTGATCACATACCTCATTTTAAAATATATATATATGTGTATATATATATCTATATATGTAAATATGTGTCTTCTAAGTATCTATGATTATACAGGTAAGAATGTATAGTTTTGTGTCTTCTAATATCTATGTGTATATACATATACGTATTTATATCCATATATATGTGTATCCTAAAGAATAAGATATGGTTTTCTTTTTTTTTTTTTTTTTTTTTTTTTTTTTTTTTTTTGGAGACGGAGTCTCGCTCTGTCGCCCAGGCTGGAGTGCAGTGGCCGGATCTCAGCTCACTGCAAGCTCCGCCTCCTGGGTTTACGCCATTCTCCTGCCTCAGCCTCCCGAGTAGCTGGGACTATAGGCGCCCGCCACCTCGCCCGGCTAGTTTTTTGTATTTTTTTAGTAGAGATGGGGTTTCACCGTGTTAGCCAGGATGGTCTCGATCTCCTGACCTCGTGATCCGCCCCTCTCGGCCTCCCAAAGTGCTGGGATTACAGGCTTGAGCCACCGCGCCCGGCCCTAAGATATGGTTTTCTATTTCTACAATTCCCCAAGACTAGACTGGTACAGTTATCTCCACGCATCTGCATCATGTGATAAACATTCAGCAAACAATATGGAAATTCTTTGTTTTGATTCTGATCCCACCTTTACACAAGTGAGAAAAGTTTCATAAATCATACAACTGAGATTATCTGAGGCTTTACAGTCTAACATGTATACATTTTCTTTTAAAAAATACAAAAACAATGATTGATGTTTTAAAATGTTTGTCAGTACTCTTCATAATTCTCTTTTATTGGGATTTTAATTAGAATACAGCAAGTGAATCTGGTGAATATCCAGATCAAATTTTCATCTTCTCCTGCAATGAAACATATTCACATGTAGGAGAAACAGCTTCAACACAACATTACTAGAGATTCTTAAGGCTACAGTAATGTAGAATCACAAAAGATCATGGGATTCTTTCCGCCACTAATGAAGATATCCTTTCTTTACTATCACTAGTTTAAATGTATTTTTAACATTATTAAGAGTCACAAAATAAATTTTCATGTAATGTATCAAACATGTTTTCAGGACAAAACTGGCCAAATATAAACAAGCAAATTAGAACAAGAAACAAAATTCTAGGTATTTTCCTATTCAATTATTTGAACATCTTCACAGGTGAACAAATAACAAACTTCCCTATTTTATAAAATTCTACCATCATCACTAGGACAAGGTTGTATTAGATAGGTTGAGTATTAGATAAAAAACAGCAGTTTTATTATTCCCCAGAAGTGGAAAAATGTTGGTAGTTTCTGCAGAAAAACAGAATGAATTTATCTAATGTTCCTTTACTAACAGGTAAGAATGTACAGTTTTGCGTCTTCTAAGTATCTATGATTATAACAGATATTCACCACAATGAGGCAAGTCCAGAGAAAGTCTTTTGCATATCATTGCCATTGTCTTGTGAAAATTAGATAAATATACTTAAACATTGACACGATATATTTGTGCCAAAATGATACTAAAATTTCAAAAGCCAAACTATTATCTGACATATGGCAGTGACAATTTTGGAGAATGTTTATATGGTACAGATAGAAGATGCTGGATTAGGACCTAGGAAATCTGAATGCTAGTTCCGACTCTGCCAGCGAATAATTGAACTAGCTGTGTAATGCGAGACAACCACCCCATAAAGACTTTGCCCCTTTCACTACAAATGAGGGGTTTGAAATCACCTACCTTTAGTTTTTAAATTGTGACTCATTTATTTTTTTAATGAAAATATGTTTTTTGACAAACTAAAGATACCATTCAACCATGTCTGAATATCTTACCTCTGATCAATAGTGTTTGTCCAAGGTGCATGAGGAGACAAGAGACTGCACCCTCTAAGAGTTCATACTCTCCTTAGAGGCAGAATGAAACCTAATTGTTAACATGAATATATGTACAAATCAAAGTCACAGAAAAGTGACAGAGACTGGGAAGCCACAGTCTAAGGTGGGACTTGAGTGTCAAAACCTTGGGTGAGAATTTAGAAGTGCAGAAGAAAAAAAAGGCAGGACATCTCAAGAGGGGGGATATCCTGAAATGAATGCCCCAGTGGGTAAATAGAATAGAATCCTATTGAGGAGTATGAGCAAATAAATAAGTCTGATCAGAAAGCAGCTAGACAATAGAAAGCCTCGAAAGCCAGGCTAAAAATTTTAGATCTCCATGTGAAAATAAACGCATAGTCAAATCACACTCGAAGGCAAGTGGGTCAGTAAGGACAAGTGACTGATGGTTATGGGCAGTGGGAGGTGATGGAAGGTCAAGGTAATGGTGAAAAACAGTCATTTAACACCAACGGTGAAGAAGTGATGCAGAACTACACCAAGACATCAGGAGGTGAATGGAAAGTCTCAGGCATGGGAAGAAGGTCTTCATGAAGGACATAGCGATCAAATTAGAAATAGATTAGCTATAAAGGGTAAAAAAGAGTGAATTCCACAACACCAAAATCTGTCTTTGAAGACTGAGACAAATGGGGATGTCAGATCTGAGTTAGGAAGTTGAGCTGGGAACTCTAAGCTCTTGAGAGTATAGAAGAAATCACAATTAGAAGTACGGATTTGTGAATCATCTATATATAAGTAAAAATCCAATCTATGAGCATCAAGAACTACACCAAAAGACTGAGATCAGAGAAGAGGAGAGGTGCTGGGACAAAAGATGTTATTAAAAATGCCAGGAAGGAAGAAGAGGCACAACCAAAGATCAGATGGGGAGTCTCACCATTACAGATGAGAAAGGGGAAGGGACTCTCAAGGAGCAGGAAAGAAGCATGGAGCAGAGGAGGAGATTACTGAGGACTACAGTGAAATTACTTAAAGGTAATTTCAGTGGGATCAAGGTTCAGCATCCCCAGAACACGAGGCAGGTGGTGAGCTGTAGTTCAAGAACTTGCTCTAGGCAAGAAGCTTTAGTTTTAACACCAAATTCCCCGGACTAGATTGTCATTTTGACTCAAACGGTTACTTGGGACTCTATCAAGTTATGAGCTGTAAAATGCTACTACCTATAGGGCAATGCTCCAGGAGCAGAATGAGGACTAAACAGTAGAAATATATGTGTAAGAGATTTGCAAACTACAATAATGCTGTATGAATCTAACACTTTACTAGGGGAAACCAAGTAGTATCTCTAATATAAGATTAGTGTCAGAGATGGTTAACTGTAACAGTTTCCCACCAATATTCCTAGCAAACTTCAGCCCTGCCCTGGCAAGGTGTTCCCTATTTTGGATGTTGAGGACCACAGGCATGTGGGGGGTTTTGTCAGTTTTAATTAAATTCATTCTCAGATCAATACCATGGTTTCCTGCTATAACACACTCAGTTTACATAAAGCCCAAATATGACACTGAAACACTATTCTTTTCTTCTTGAGTTTTTTTTCTCCAATATTTTTCCCTTCCTTCTCCCCATCTTGTCCTTATCCCCTGCTTCTAACTTACTTCCCCTTACAGTTTCTCTGACTCTCACTTTATCTCCATTAAGATACATTCTCACAAATGTCTACAAAGTATTTTCAAAACAGGAGAAAATAAAGTCAGTGATCAGCATGAACATTCCTTAAAACAGTTTTATTCTTGGCCTTTATCCATACATTTCACCATTTTTCCCTCCTTTTGAATAGACAGGTAAACCTGTTTGACTAGTTTTCCCCTAAGAGCTGCTCCCCAGATTGGCTTGGTGAGAACAACTCAATAGGGACACCAGCACAAATGCAAAATCTATGTAAAACACAAGGGCCTTCTTCATGAAAAGAACCCAGAGGAAGGGCCTGCTGCGGAGCACTAACGGCCTAGTCTTAGGACAGCTCTCTCAAAGCAGGAAGACACCACCACTGAATCACTCATTCCGTTGCTAGTAAAAACAATTTTTTAAATTAAAATTTAATTCTTCCTGTTGATGCCTCTGAATAATGGATATTATGAGAATGAGGTAGAATCAGATTAAGACTTAAGTGTAGAAGTTTAACAAATTCCAACAGATGAGACTATATTCAAGATGTGTTATAGAAGTGTGTCCAAGTTTGTTGTTGTTGTTGTGTGTGTGTGTGTGTGTCTGCTTAATTAAGCCCTTTAAAAAATTTGAATTTGCAAAACAGGTATTAATAATCAAAATAGGATTTTTTTCTATGGTAAATTGTATGTTGCTATTCCTCTAAATAGCAAAGTCCCTGGGTATATTTAATATATAATGTGCTTTAATGTCACTATCCACAATTTTTTTTCTGTAAACTATTTCTAACATACAGAAAAATATAAAGATGAACATAACAAACATCTGTATGCCCATCACTTAACATTTAAGAAATGTTAAATGTTTGCCCTATTTTCTTAAATTCTATAAATATGACTCCATTTATAAAAGCTGAATTTATATACAGCTTTTCAGGAACCTATTAGAGAACATACAGCATGTTTACGCACTTGATTCTACTTTGTAAATTCATTTAAACTTAATGTTTCACTTGGAAGAAAATTAGCCCCATAGTTTTTACTTATTAAAGCAAGTTATAGCTAATGTAATAACTAAAAAGTCATGATTTGGTGTCTTGAAGTATTTTGAATATTAAATTTCTTCAAAACAATTAAAAAGCACAAAATGATTTCACAAATATTTTGTTATATAATATTCTCAAATCAAGCAAATATTTACCAAATCAGATATGAATGTAAATGTCTTTAATGAACTGGACTCCTTGCAGATGCATTTCTGTTACTTACATCAAGTCAATGGAAATAGATTATACCTTCAAAATAAAATCAATACAGTGATTACTCCAAATTAACAATTCAGATACATAGTACAACGCTACAAGCAAACTATTTCTGAAATGTTCCTACTATGCATCTTTCCATCTAATCTAAATATTTTAATATTTACACGAATGTCCATTCAGAGAATACGAACTACACTGTCCTAGATATCCTGCCATTCATAAACCAAAGGTACTATTTTTATTTTGGCTACGCACTTCTAAATGCTTACCTAAGTGTGGCATTCTGTATAAGTCAATTTCAACTTGGTATCTGTTATCTCTGTAAGGGAGTGCTGAGCATGGCAATATACAGTCTAAAACTGAGTTGGTGAATATATAACATGTAACTAGAAGAAATCCTAAACTGAAAATCACCTGCTCAGATTACTATGCTTTACAAATAACAGGACCATAAATCATGAAGGACTAAGCACAGTGGGGGAAAAAATAAAAGCACCGAAACGCAACTGTAAAATAGAGAGGTGCTGATAACAAAGAGTGTGGCTAGCGATTTTCAGGTAAAGAATATAATCAAATATTAAAACTACAGATAAAAAATTCATTTCATCTTAAAAATATGGAACATCTGATTTTGTTTTGTTCAACAAATATGTAATGAGACAACAATTATTTATAATATGCCTTATAACCTATTAGTAAACAGTATGTTCAATTGTTGATTCCCACACCAGTGCAAAGATGTAAACATTTTCTCAAATTATGCATTAATTACAGAGTAATAAAATTATATACATATTAAAATAGAAATCTAATTTAAAATGTTTATCTCTAATATAAAGCATCACTTCATTCAAACAGAAAATCCTAGGAAAAAATTAGGTATATTTAAATATTACCATAGTAATCTAAATTTGACAAAAAAGAAGCAAACAAACCTCTACAAATCAGTCCTTCCCCTATCACACAGGCTAATAATTATTTTTCACATGTTGATTTTTAAGACCTATGAGGTATAGAAGTTTCTTAGGAATCATCAAATATTAAATTACATTTTGTTAAATTTTGAAATCATCTGTTTGTTTTCTGAGTTTGTTTTCAGCTACTACTAAAATGAATAATCAACGTCCTTATAGATTACCTAAGGAACTAGAACACACTTAAAATACTAAGAGTACTTTAAACAGGACATTAGAAACCTGTAGGTTTAATTACCGGGTGCTTTATAAACACAATCCTCCAGACTGGTGGAAGCATGGATTGTCCTGAGAAACCCAACATCTCTGCAACGCTCTTGAGGCAATTTCCACTCTCTCTTCAAGGACTTTGTTCAATTGACTCCATCTGCTCCCTTCAAAATTTTCAATGGCTGCTATTCTACTGGCTTTAAAAAAGTTAAAAGTATGATCAAGTTTTCATCTTAAACATGTATTTTCAATCAATCTCCGTGAATTCTGAGAGCGAGTACTTGTGAAAGCAAAAATGACTACGGACCTTCTAAACACAAATTCAAGTCCTGGTTTCCATAAAACAGTTAGCATTTGTTAAACACAAACCAGTAACCTCCCAGGCATTGTGCTTGACAGCTTTTATCTCATCCGATCCTCCTTGCAGTAGCCCTATAATGTAGGTGCTTCTCACCCCATTTGGAAAATGAGGAAATGAAACTAAATTGTGAGCTCAAGGTCACAGAGCTATTCGGGGCTTGGGACGGGGTGGGAACCGAGACTGTCTAATATCCCTCATTTCAGTACCTGACCTTCTCACTTTCTGAAATTTTCTCATTTTTCAGCTGCTTTTAAAAGTTACACCCCCCTAATTCTCCTCTTGCCTCTTGTTCTGTACCTTCTCATTTTTCTTTATTGCTCCCTATTTCTCTACCTATTAAATTTTAGGATCTCCCCAGGCCTCTGTTTCCCTATTAACTTTTGGTACTTGCCCTGGAAAACCTATCAACTTTCATGGTTTATAATTACCTATACACTGAAAAATCCTAAATGTTTCTGTGTGTCTATCCTTTTATCTACCCACCATTTATCTACCTGCCTATTTAGCCCAGAACCTCGCTGCTCAGAACTCACATGCAATGATTCATTGGACACACATCTCCAGTTCGATTTTCTATAAGCACTTCATGTTCTACATGTCTAAAACTGAACTATCACGCTTGCTCTCAAATCTGGATCTCCTTTTAAGTTCCTATCCCATCCTCCTATACCACCCACTCGCAATCCTCCACCAAATCGGTCACCTAATCTTAGAGGTTCTACCACCTGAATATCATTGTAACCAAACCCTTTTCTTCATCCCACTGCAAACACTTTGGTACAAGGACCTCAAACTCTCTTACCAAGGCCACCGCAATACCTTCTAAACTACCATTCAAATCTCACGTTCCTCAGATCCCTCCTTCTAGATTGCTCTAAGAGCTGTTTTCTCATCACATCACTCCTTAGTTTAAAACAACCTTGAACTGAAAATAGTTCATACTCCTGAGGATGGCAAACAGCCCTCCACGATCTTGCTCCTGCCTCCATTGATTCATTTTTTATGTCACCCTCTAAGAAACCCTCAAATCTCCCATTCCCACACAGAATTGACCACTTCCAACTTTCTGCTCAGGGTACTGTGTGTATATCTCTATCATGGCACTTATAGAACAGTCAGCACTATACTGCAGATATTGAAAATAGCCTGTTTCCTTCTTATCTCCCCCTTTTAAGCCTAGAGCCCTCCCAGGGCCTTAACTGTATGCACATCCCCAGAGCACAGTGCTTGGCACATAGTATACTTTCAACAAATATTTGTTGAATAAAAGAATGAATGTTTATGAAATGCTTCAGTTTAAGGAGATATGATTACCGCTGTTTTCAAGACCAAATTAAATCATTTTAATCATATTTATTATGTACCTCCTCCATAAGTACATTTGCAAAATAATATTTAAATAATTAACGTAGCCTCAAGTAGCAGGGTTCTCAAATAATACTTCTTATTCCGGACTTCCAGGGTAGAAAAATATTAACTACACTACATTATGGTTAGTAAGTTTCAATGGCAGAAAGTAATATGTAAAATATCCTAGTATACATATTCCTAAACAAAGACAATCTGGGCCTATCATAAAAAAGTAAATCTTTTTTAAGGGCTGCTTCAGTTTCTCAGAAACACCAAGCTTTTCCAGAAGACTTAACTGTCTGAAATTAAGACACCCTCCTAAAGATCTCATACACAAATTTTTCTATAAAAAATACATTAAAACCTTTTGTATAGAGGCCACCCTTCTGGAAACCTAAACATTTCAGTTCTCAATTCAAACCACAAATAAAGCACGTAAACAGAAAGTATCTGTCACAAAGTTTACAGGATTTATACTCAGGCAATAGCCCACATCATTTAATGGAAAACAAAAGACAACAGATAATATAGCAGCAGGGCCCGCTCACGGTCTGACAGCAGCAGAAAGTGATAGCCGATAACAGAAAGAGGACCCAGAAAAAAAAAACATAAAAAGAAGAATGGTACTTCTGTCTCCATTCTAGTATTTCAACCCAGCAGGCTGAGACCATTTACTATAAACAAAAACAGCTCTATACACCTCAGCGAATAGCACTATTCAATTCTTTATGAATTCATAAAGACAACCCAAAAAGAAAGAATAACTTACATCCAATATTCTCCAAGGGAACAAGGAAGACAGTAAGATTTAGAAATTGCTTGTGGGTTACAATGGCTCATTTTTTTTTTTTTAAGTTTCAGTAATTAATGGTGTGAAGAGTCAGCTACCTAGAAAATGTGCTTATGTAAATAAGTACCGTTGCAGATGATGTCAAATAAATGGGATACCTTGCATAAATAATCAAAAGTTCTCACTCTCCAAGTGTATCTTAGAAATTCCCAGGTGTATGTTGGAAAATCCTAGCATGAATAAAAAGCAACAAATTGATATTACTTGATAAACAGGCGCATGATTTTAAAAAGGATTTGAGGATTGAAGGTGGGATTTTCAGCAATGTTTAAACGGTAATGAAACTGACAGTTGTTCATAAGGTGCAATAAAATGTTTTAATTTAAATTATTGGGAAATGTAAACTGTCAAAATCTTTAAACAAAAAGTAGTTTTTATCCAAAAAAAATTGATAAGCATCTTTATTTACTATATTGGTTTATTTATTTTAAGATGCATACCAAGCTTAAATACAACAAGCACAGTCCTCCAGAAATCTTAGATTTAAAAAGAGTTTGAATCTGTATAGAAGTATTGCCTGGAAAAAGGCAGAAGTATAGTTTTGGCTCAGTTATGCCCAACCTCCTAATGGAGAATCAAGCTTTTACTAAATATCGGGGCACTATGATTTACTGTAGTTTATAAAGACTCGTATAATACTAAGACACACAACACTAGATGTCAACTTAACCTTGTAGGTGGCAGGCAAATCATACAATACTAGAGTGTTTTTACCTGGCATTATCTAGAATAGTTGCTGAACACAGACACATTCCTAAAGCAAAACCTCAAAACACCAAGAGATAGTTTCTATAGGAGAAAACTAAGCTGGCTAAGATTTAATTCAATTAACACAAACTTCTGGTCTCCTTTACTATATAACATTGAGATGCATGACTCTTTAAAATCTCCTGGGGACAAAGTGCGGTTACTCTTAACACTATTAAAATATTGGTTAAAGATAACTATTGGGGCCAGGAGCGGTGGCTCAAGCCTGTAATCCCAGCACTTTGGGAGGCTGGGACGGGCGGATCACGAGGTCAGGAGATCGAGACCATCCTGGCTAACACGGTGAAACTCCGTCTCTACTAAAAAATACAAAAAAAAAAAAAAAAAAAAAAAAAAACTAGCCGGGCGAGGTGACAGGCGCCTGTAGTCCCAGCTACTCGGGAGGCTGAGGCAGGAGAATGGCGTAAACCCGGGAGGCGGAGCTTGCAGTAAGCTGAGATCCGGCCACTGCACTCCAGCCTGGGCGACAGAGCGAGACTCCGTCTCAAAAAAAAAAAAAAGATAACTATTAGGTACTGGGCTTAATAACTGAGTGATGAAATAATGTGTACAACAAACCCCCGTGACATGTGTTTACCTATGTAACAACCCCAAAACCTAAAATAAACGTTTTTTAAAAAGAAGAGAAAAAAAGACACTGTCTGTCCTTCCTCCAAATTTTTTTCTGGGGATACGTCAGAAGCACGCCAATTCTGAATGAATATAGACGTTTTTGAACATGAAATTATCAGAAATTATAACAACGATTTGGCATCTAGCCAAACTGCTAACATTCACGATACTGATCCTGAAGAACTGGTAGTACAAGGTAACAGCCTGAGGGGACTGAAGATTTTTGGAGTATTTGGAGTAGTGTGGGTTTTTTTCTAATTTTTACCAATAGGACCCACCAGAAATAAAAGACTCTATCGTCACTGTTAACACTGGCTCATAATAAAGGTGATTCTCCAGAGCACGCCTGGTTTGATACAGCCACCCACTCCTTCCCTTGGCGACATTCTCCGCTGAGAACGCCTAGTTAGCGCAATCCAGCCATTCACATTAGTTCTCAGGACGCTCTCAGAAGTTCTCTACCCTCTCTCCTCTCCCCGCCTAGATGCTGAAAGGTGATGGGAACTCGCGGTACAGGTACAAAGGCTATTCCTTTCCTAAGGGAGTGCTGCACAATGGCACGTTTACCGTACTCAATTTTATAAATCCTCAATTAAACCAGCGAGTTTGCATATAGAGAGTGGGTACCCGGCCCGCCTCCTCGGATTGTCCTTCTGCCCCGACGCACTGCATCTACTTGCACTCTCCGATGCGGTTTGCCTCCTTCAAATCCAAAACACACATCCCAAGCTCCCTCGCCGCTCCTCCAGTCCGTGGAAGGCGCCCTTCTTTTTGCCAGCAGCGCGTCCTTCTCTCCCCGCCCGCAGGCGCTCACCTCTTCTCTAATCCCAGGGGCCCACACAGGCTTCTCTAATACAAGGGCACCCCGTACCACTCCCAGATCGGCGCGGGGACCCGTGAAACCCTGCCACCACTGTACACTGTCCATTGTCGAGGGTCGCGAGGGCACGCGGAAACGGCGGGCCCCGAAAGGTCTCAGCGAGCTTGTACAGCCCTGAGACATTCACCACCCCCAACACATCCCGCTCTTGTTCCTCCTTAGGGGGAAGAGTAAGGGGGAGTTGAAGAGGTTCCGAAGCTCCTCCTGGTCCCCCATCTCTATCCCTGCCGTGGCAGCTGGCTCCGGCCTCTGGGCGCCGCGGTGCCCATCCCTTCAGGGGTCAAGTACAAGGCCCTCGGCCGAATCGCCTCCCTGTTATACCCTCCCCTCTGCCTTGAACGCACATACGCGAGAGAACCCTCAAACGGATGCCATATGGGAGAAACAGGATTGCGGGCGCTAACAGGGGCCAGCTTAAAAAGATCTCCTTCACATCCCCTCAACCCCTAGCCTTTCTCCCTACCCCGTCAGCCCCCTCTATCCACTCCTAATTTCCTCAGCCCAACCCCATCTGTGCTTTCTAATTCCTACCCCCCCACCCCCCGCCCTGGATAGCAGCCATTCGCCCAGCACTCACCTCAGGGAGCAAACAACGCCCCTCTCCTCCACCCAGCCCGCCCCTCTTCCGCCCGCTGGAACGGCGTGTTCCCTCCGCTCACCTCGTCTCTTGGCTGCCCCGCGCGAGTTTGAGTGTGTCTCTGCCGCGTAATTGTATCCGGGACAGAAGGGACCCGTGTTTGTGCGCTGAATCAGGTGTCGCCGCCTTCGGTGGTTCAGGGGCGTAAGGGAGGCTTCAGAGTTAGCGTGTTCACTAAGGAGGACTCTCTGGGTTCACAGTTGATAGCAATGCTTTAACCGTGTCCTCCCTCGGGTCCGCAGCGCGCCTGCTCGTCCACAGCTCCCCGCGGGCGGCCAGGCCCCCCGCCCCCCAGCCGCGCCCCGCCCTACGCGCGGCAAGCAGAGTTGAAGCGCGCCGCTGTCCTTCCGCACTTGGCTCAGCGGGGCACGACACGGGCCGCCACGCGCTCAGCCTAGCATCACTCGCCTCGGACTGCGAGCGCCTCCAGCTCCCCCGGCTGGGGCATGGATGCAGACGCGCTTTCGTACCACGCGCTCGCAGGCTGGGCGAGGGGCAGAGCGCTGGGATCCGGCCAGTCGCCCGCTGAGCGCGGTTGGCTTGCAGGCTGGGACTTTTAGCTAGCCCACTGGGAGCTCGAGTTGCGAACTCTGATACCGGCACGTGGCCCCGCCCACTGTTCTCTCTCTGCGAGGCGTGTCCCGCGCCCTTTCCGCCACCACCCACGTAGTCCCTGTGCCCGCCTTTTATCATCAAGGCAGTTCAGTGAGCTTTGCGAGTTGATATCGCGCGTTTTCTCACCTTCCTACCTTTCCTGCCTCACTCTTGCTGAATCTATTCAAAAGTTATACTTGGACAAGCGGATGGAGGAGTCTGGAAAATGAAGAGGGTGATGCTTAGGTGAGCAGGTACCTGCACTGCCGCCAACCCAGGCTTCAATTCTGGCTCTCTTGAAGCGGAAAGCCTTAAAAAACGGGAGTTTGGGGATACCGAAAAAAAGTAAATAGGGTTGCTGGACTGAATAACATCCCTCCTCTCAGGCTCCTGCTGAAAGGGCCATTCATGCTTTGCCTGGTTGAGCCTGTGGCGACTTTATTCTGACGAATCTGCCTTTGCCAGAGGCATAACCTTGCCAAGTTGGCGTCTTGTCCAGCAAGCAACTGTGCCCAAGGCTTGCTGGAGCAGCCTCTCTGTGGCGCCTCAGACCTTTGAGCGCCTTTGAGCGCCTGAGGTAGATTGTGAGTTTCATGAACACTGAGAAAGTCTAAGAGTGTGCGTGTGTGAGATATTATATATAATATACATAATTTTTATATTATATATAACGTTATATATAATATATATAATTTTTATATTATATATAACGTTATATATAACGTGAACTGAATTGTTTATTGTTTATGTTTCATGTCGAGCGTAAATTCCAGAAGCTAAGATGCTGCCACAGCACACAAACGTTATGTGTTTAAACGTTGGAAATCAAAAATGCCATGTTGGGTCGTTCTTTCCTTGTTCAAAAGTGAGATTCAGAAATAGATTGGGATTTTCTGCCCTTAGATAAGAAAACGGAAATTATATTTTACTGTATATGTTATCAGTTAGTGATAAATAAAAAAAACTAATATACACTGCTGTTATTATAAAATCCATATGCCCAAGAATGTTCACTGATGGAGAGATCTTCAAATGCCATTTCAAAAAAGATAATGCACTTTTCTTTGCAGATTAGAAATTTGAACATATTCCGTGTGCAAAATGCAGGGAATATTTTCACAGCCTTTGTACCTGATCTAAGGAGATTACCATATTCTCTATTTATTTCTTATTTAAATTGCACTAGAAAACCTAAAGTAAATGAAATGTAACATAATAAAGAAAAGAGAATTTAGACATGTACTTTAAAAGCTTTATTTCTCAAGGATCAAACTTCAGTTTCAAGCTACTGTTTTGATGATGCATATGTAAATTCTTGGTTAAAACTTGATCATTAGCAATTAAAACAACTTTTTTCTTTTATTTTACAAAAATCTTTAAAATTGTTTTGCCACATCCTTGTCCTTAAAATGGTGTTAACTGATCATTGTGTAAGGTTTTTGTCAGATTTTTGGATAGAAAAGGAGTGTATATTATGTATAGATATGTCCATGTTTGTTGTTTCTCTGATCTATCTGTTGTTGTCCACATTAAATAATGATTATTGAATTTCTCACAGCTCTACACAGTAAGGGTGTTCCATAAGGTAAAACAAGTTTAGTCAATCATCGTATGAATAGTTGAAATACACTTTTGGAGTTTGAAATGATAAAAGCAAGAAATCAGTGAGGTTCACTTCACTGCCTCACTCCACTTTTCCTTTTTTTAATGCTCCCACCTTTAATTGTTAACATTATTGATTAAGTAGTAGAATAAATGAATAATGGAAACATTTACTACTTGTCTTTAAGGAAGGCTGCATATTTTTCATATTTAATGCATCCTTCAAGTTCCCATACAGATTAAACAAGAGTCTCCCTGTCATCTTTAGGTTGTAGAATGTTGAATGGGACAGCATAGGCTGTAGTGAGAAAGTTTCAGCCAATGTGGGGTATGCTATTAAAATTCTCTCATTATTTATATGGACCCTATATATCAGTATTCTCAATTGGTTTTTTTTTTTTTTTTCCCAGAAATACTTGTTATAATCATTCACCGCATATAACTTTATTGGAAAATATAAACAACCATATGCGAGATATTATATAAGCTTTGTAATCGTTCACCATTAACTCTGGGATCAGACTCCCTAGAATTTGAAGAAGGAATTAATGAAATCAACTACAAACTAATAGTAGTAGTAATAGAAATTTTTAAATCCTCTTAAAGTTGCTGCAAAGTGTGACCACCCCCTTACACTCAAGTTAAAGGGGAATATTAACAGCCTGTCTTGTCTCTGTGGACAGTGGACCTAAACTATACTCCCCAACTCCAAATTCCTCAAGTTTATTACAGGCCAGCAAGCTCCTGCACGGCTGCAGTCATAAGACTGATAAGTTTGGGTTGCAAGATATGTTTTTCTCAAGATGTAAGAAAAGTTGTAATGCTTGATTAACTGCCTTTGTTTCTCGCTTTTGTAACTTGCTTCCAGCCTCACGTAGTTCCTGCCTTAAGATGTTTAAAAGTAAGAAAAACCCTTTGTTCGGAGCTCAGACTTTCTGGACATATGTCCAGCTGGGCCAGTAATCACTTTAACAGACTCTCCTGAACCGTTTTCAGTCTCTCCAGTCTTTGATTGTCTGTAACATTTCTGGGAGCTCGTCTGGGATTGGAGACGGCAGATTTTCTCTCCTTTGCCTGTAGACTAGAGCCCCAGGACACAGGAAATCTGGGGTCCTTGGTGCCTCCACGAGAGTTTCAGTCCGGAAAGAGAACTGCCCTCCCACATTCTGGGGCCTTCCCCCAACAGCACAAATGGAACCGGTGGAAAGGGTTGCAGGACACTCACGGGAGCAGTGCGCAGACATCTGAACCACGTTAAGGTTTGGGTCCTAATGCAAGAACCGTCCCATAAGGACAGAAGGGGAGCCTGATCACTTCCCAGGGCATGATGACTAGTCTGACCCAAGGGGACTGGGACAATGGAAGAGTCCCATTGATTCAGACGAAACTTGTACCCTAACCGACATCAAATGTGAGTGGGGCTCGCAAGTTGGTCAGAAAGGAAAACCAGTCCAGGGACAGGGGAGGTGTGTGAAAGTGTGTGAAAGAGACACTCGGGAGAGACCAACGCAGGGCATGATGTGGGGAGGCACAGATCTCATAGCGTGGACTGTGTGCTCTGAGGCAAGTGTGGGAAAAACCAGACCTAGAACACTGCATACAGTCCATAGGACCAGCTCTGGCTGCAGCTAGCTGTAAGAGGAATTAAGGCACTCTCCTGGCTAAGCAGCATCCGAGTCTCCCATGATAGGACCCAGTCTGGTGGATCCAAGAGTGAAAGTGAGAGTGAAGGCATGCCATGAGGGAGGAAATGGGAGGAAAAGCATCAAAGCCTGCTCCACTGGAGTGCATGCTGAAAAACTTTTAAAAAGGTTTTAATGGTGATTACAGGGTTAAGCTAACTCCACAGAAACCGAGAACCCTTTGTGAGATAAACCAGCTGTCTTTTAATGTAGGGTGGCCAGCCGAGGGGACAATAGACAAGGAGATAATTGGCCGAGTGTTTCAGGTGGTCACCGGGCTTGGAGAACAGCTCAGGCACCCAGATCAGTTCCTGTATATAGACTCCTGGCTAAATGTAATTCAGACCCACCCTCAGTGGCTGCAGACCTGCTTTGAGGCCTACTGTAAGACTCTAATGGCCTGGACAAAACCAGGAACCATAGAAAAAGACTGCAAGGCATCAGAAAAAGAAAAGAAGTCATAGGAAAAGCAGAAAAAACCTGTCCTACAGGCCCCACCTGAAGACTTAGAAAGTCCACCCCCCTATGCACCAATTTATCCATCCCTGGCAAGGCTTAGACAGGAGGCTGCCCCAGCTGCCTCCGGAGGTTCAGACTCAGAAGAAAGCATCCCTCAGGGCAACACCACACAGAGAGAAGTCAGAGCCATTGCCTGAAAAGCCAAAGGAGGAATTCCAGGGGGATGAGGTTGGCCACCTTGGGTCGGGTCGTGCCCGAGCAATGCAGATGCCCCTCTGAGAAACATGGGGACACATTTATTTGAATGCACAGAATAAAGTCCAAGGGGGAGAATGGCTCTTCATTTATCAGCCCTTCTCTACTACTGATCTCTGAAATTGGAGACAACATACTCCCTCCTATACAGAAAAGCCTCAGGCTCTTATAGATCTAATGCAGCCCATTTTCCTAACTCACAATCCTACCTGGGCTGATTGCAAACAACTCTGTCATTATTTAATACGGTAGAGCACCGAAGAGTTATACAAGCCGCTTTCCAGAGGCAGGAGAACAATGTGCCTGCAGGCACAGGAGATATCAAGCAGTATGCCCAACGAGTACTCCTAATAGAGGCTGACCCAGGCTGGGACCCTAACCAGGCTCAAGGGCTACAAAGTTTGCAGCGGTATTGAGAGGCACTCCTAAATGGAATAAAGGCTGGAGGGGAAAAGGCCACCAATATCAGAAAGGTCTGAGGTCAGCCAGAGGCCAGATGAAAGTCCCAGTGAAGAGACTCTGCGAGGCTTATCGGCTTTATATGCCATTTGACCCTGAGGCTGCTGAAAAACAGTACATGGTAAATATGGCATTTGTAGGGCAGGCCCAGGGAAACACCAGGCATAAATTGCAGAAATTAGAAACTCCACAGGTGTGAGTGCTACTCACTTACTAAACTGGCTACGAAGGTGTACATTAACCGAGATCTGGAGGCAAAGAGATCAGGAGGCAAAGAAGGAAGCTAATTGGAAGCTTAAGGAAAGGCAGATTTGCTAGCAGCAGCCTGCACAGGAAGGGAAACTTACTTTGCAAGGAGGTGTGGGTGCATTCGTGATAAAGGCCAGTCTGGACAGGGATATAAGAGCTGGCCGAGGCTAGAAAAAGATTAATGTGCATGGTGCAAAAGGAAAGGACTCTGAAAGGATGAATGTAAGGAGAATAAGGAAAATGGTCAGGACCATAGTATAAGAAAGCCACCGGCCAAGGGCTACTGCACCTGGGAAAAACCCACAACCTTCTGGGTCTGCTGTGGACGGCAGGATATAAAGTGTCAGGAAAAAAGGCTCAAATCTGCTTTAAAAGTGTCCAGTATTTAGGCTTCTGTATAAGCCAAGGGAAAAGATGGCTCGGTGATGAATGAAAGCAGGCTGTTTGTGCGCTTCCTACTCCAACCGCCCTGCGCCAGATAACAAAGTTCCTAGAGGCAGCAGGGTTCTTCTGCATTTGGACCCTAAATTTCTTGCTCATGGCTAAGCCATTATATGAAGCCACAAAGAAGGGCAAAAGGAACCTCTCCTATGGGGAAAAGAGCAGGACATGGCCTTCAAAGAAATCAAGAAGACTTTGATCCAGGCCCCGGCATTAGGACTGCCAGACATGACAAAGCCTTTTTACCTGTATGTTCATGAAAGTAAAGGAATCTTGGTACAAATACTAGGGTCATGGTATTGGCACATGGCTTATTAGTCCAATTAACTAGACTTTGTGGCTATGGGATGGCCACCCTGTTTCAAGGCATTGGCAGCCACTGCCCTGTTAGCAGAAGATGCTAACAAGCTCAAATTAGGACAAAGGTTGATAATTCGGGTGCCCCACACGGTCGTCACCCTGATGGAGCAGGGGGGACATTACTGGTTTTCTAATCCTAGGATGTTAAGATATCAAGGGCTTTTGTGTGAAAACCCGTGCATAACCTTGGATATTGTGAATACTCTAAATCCAGCCACACTGCTGCCAATAGAATGGGCAGAGCATGGAAAGTCCCCGTTGTTTGGCCCAGGGTATGACAGTTGTGTGGAAATGGTGGATGAGGTTTTCTCAAGCTGAAAAGACTTAAACGACCAGCCCTTAAAAGACTCAGATGTCAAATACTTTACTGCTGGGAACAGCTTCATATCTGAAGGTGTCATATGGGCTGGATATGCAGTGGTAACACTGAATTCAGTATCTGAAGCCCACCCTCTGCTAGTCGGAACTTTGACCCAAATTGCTGAGCTAATAACTCTCACTAGAGCATTGCTCTTGGCAAAAGGACAATCAGTAAACATCTATACTGACTCAAGATATGTTTTTGCTACTTTGCATGCCCATGGAGCCATATATAAGGAAAGAGGGTTATTAACTACTGAAGGAAAGGGAATGAAAAATCAAAAGGAAATAGAGCAGCTCTTAGAAGCCGTAAGGGCTCCAAAAGAAGTAGCAGTCATCTATTGCAAAGGGCATCAAACAGAAGGAGGTGATAAGGCTAGAGGAAACAGAAAGATGGACAGAGAAGCCAAAAGAGCTGCAATGACAGAGGTAACTAAGAAAGAAGAGGAAACCCTTACCGTGCCTTTACTGGAGCTCCCCTTACAGAACTCCCTAACTACTCCTCTAATGAAAAGGCTTGGTTTGAGCAGCAGAGTGGAAGTTAGTGGCTTGAGCAGGAGAGTGGAAGTTACCAGAAAGGAGGTTTGTGGAAGTTCTCCGATGGGAGGCTAGCCATCCCAGAAGCAATAGAAGCCCCCAACACCCCGACCCCAGTTCATAAAGCAGTTTCATCAGGGATCGCATATGGGGAAAACTGCATTACAGACTCTTGTAGGATGGCATTTCTATGTGCCACGTCTAACTGGCCATCACTTGAACCATTTGTGAGCCACAGCAGGGGCCAACACAGCCCCCAGGGATTCAAGAAACTGAAGCTACACCTTGTGAAAACCTGCTTGTGGACTTTACCGAGCTGCCTCGAGCTGGAGGCTACCGGTACATGCTAATGTTTGTCTGTACTTTCTCAGGATAGGTTGAGGCATTTCCCACCAGGACAGAGAAAGCTCAGGAAGTAACCAGGATCTTACTAAAGGATATTATTCCTAGATTTGGACTATGTCTAACTTTAGAATCTGACAATGGCCCAGGATTTGTGGCAGAAAATAGTACAACAGCTAATGCAGATGTTAAAAATCAAGTGGAAACTGCATACAGCTTATCGCCCACAGAGTTCTGGAAAAGTTGAAAAAATGAACCGGACATTCAAACAGCTGTTAAAGAAGTTTTGCCAGGAAACTTATCTAAGGTGGGATCAGGTGCTGCCCATGGTCCTTCTCTGAGTCAGGTGCATCCCTACTAAATTAACTGGGTATTCACCCTATGAGATAGTGTTTGGCTGACCACCCGCAATCATAACTCAGATAAAAGGTGATTAAAGCGAGACTCTGTCTCAAAAATAAAAAAAGAAAAGAAAAAAAGAAATTGGGGAATTAACCTTAAGAAGGAAAATGCAAGCCTTAGGTGATGCCATGCAGGAAATACAAGGGTGGGTAAGAAAAAGAATACCTGTTAGCCTCACAGATGCAGTACATCCCTTCCAACCTGAAGATTCTGTCTAGGTCAAGTGATGAAACCTAACCACTTTAGGGACTTTATGGGATAGTCCCCATTTTGTGATCTTGTCTACCACCACTGCTGTTAAAGTTGCAGGTATCACACTTTGGGTTCATCATAGCCAGCTGAAACCAGCAGCAGCCACTGCCCGGGACCAGTGGACCAGTCAACAAAATCCAGACCACCCGACACAGCTGATTTTGTAGTGAAACCAAGCCACAGCTAACAAGGACAGCTGCCCTGCTCCAATCACACCAGAAGCTGGTTGGTCCACGCACAACTGAAGCTTGAGAAAACATCAAGCCCTGCTCTAGTCACACAACCGGATGCTGACTGGTCTACTCACGGCCAAAGCCTGAGGAAGTCAATGATAGATAAGTAAATGTGGATTGAATTTACAAACATAGTTATACTCCTACTTGTACTGATTATTTTGCTGTCATGTTATCTTTGCAAATGCTGCCAAGCTTGTTGCCCAGAAGGGTGCCCATGCATAGTATAAGTTTAATCATATTAGCAATACTGAAGCCACTGACACTTTCACCTATGGTTATAAAAGGGGAGCAGGATGACTGTCATCACTGTATGATAGAAGCCTGGTCCAGAAAAGGTGTGACTAAAACTCTGTTATACCAGACCTACTATGAGTGTACAGGGACTCATACAGAAACTTGTCTATAACCAGACTAGTTACTCAGTCTGTGATCCTGGAAACGGGCAGCCCAAAGTATGTTATGACCCAGAGTTCTTGTCCTATGACTTCTGGTTTGAAGTCCAAATTGGCAAACCCCTAATGCCACCATACACAAACCCCACAGAAACCGGGGTCAGTAAACTTGTAAACAAAATGGAATTATTCCCTTATTTGTATAAAGAGACTATCTTCATGCATTTTGATGCCTGCCAAGCTGCACATCTCAAAACTAAATAATATTGGGACTATCTGTAAAAATCTAGGACAAGAAAAAGTCAGCAGCAGAGCCGCCAAGGCCATAATAGGAGAGTCCAAAAAAGACTGCTGATCATGATAATCAGTGGACCACACATGAATTTAATCAGCACCTATACACAGGAAGGGTTGCTCTATTTGCCAGCCAAGAGGCGAATATAGGGTACACGACTGGAATGTGCAACCCACTCAATCTGACAATACTAAAGCCAAATATGCCTTTCTGGACTGAAGGGCATAAAGGGTTACTAACTTTTGATCAGGCGGGAGCTCTCCTAGGACTTGGTATTCCTCTAGTCATCACAAAGAAAATCCAAAGGACCCAAATTCAAGTTAGTCCAATACAACAGTTGAGGTTTTATAAATCTTTCAACGAACACTTTAATCCTGAAGTATCAGAAATTCAAATTCCTCCTATATTAGCTGAAAATCTGCTTGCCCAGCTAGCCAAAAGTATTGCTAATAATTTAGGAGTTACTTCATGTTATGTATATGGAGGTACTAATATGGGAGATCAATGGCCCTGGGATGTCAGAGAATTGATGCCACAAGACAATTTTACCTTTCCTGAATTTGTTACAAAATTCAATGCAAATCCAAGTGTTTGGCTATTAAGGAACCCCATCATCACAAAATACTGTATCACCCACTGGGGCAAGGCCTTTCAGAACCAGGCAGGGGAAACAACTTGCCTAGGTCAACAATATTTTGAAGAATCCGAGAACAGAACACAATGGAGAAGCTTTACAGACAATTCCTCTGTATCAAATTTTAATCCTTTTTTGCAGTTCCCAACACTAAATCAATCATGGTACCAATTAGATCCTCCAACTGTTTGGAGAGCACCTGCAGGGTTATATTGGATCTGTGGAGTGAAGGCTTATCAATTACTACCCAATAAATGGACAGGGGCATGTGTATTAGGAAAAATACAGCCATCCTTTTTCCTACTCCCACTGCAGCAAGGGGAAAATCTAAGCTGTCCAGTCTATGATGAAGGCAGGAAAAGAGTCAGAAGAAATGTGTTTACAAAAATAAGTACTGTGGAAAAAATAAATACTAACATTAAAAAGGACATTGAAATGGGGAACTGGAAAAATAATGAATGCTCCCCTGAAAGAATTATCAAATACTATGGACCTGCCACCTGGGCCCAGGATGTGTCATGAGGATACCGTACACCTATTTATATGTTAAACCACATCATAAGGTTGCCAGCAGTTCTGGAAATTATTGTCAATGAAACAGTCCGAGCCTTGGACTTGCTAGCCCTACAGGTGATCCAGATGAGAGATATCATTTATCAGAACAGGTTAGCACCGGATTATCTTTTAGCTTCAGAAGGAGGAGTTTGTGGAAAACTTAATCTAACAAATTGCTGCTTGATGACAATGGAAAAGCTACATTTGTGTTGAGCACCAAAAGGGGGGAATGAAAAAGGAATTAATGAAATCAACTATAAACTAATAGTAGTAGTAACAGATATTTTAAAATCCTCTTAAAGTTGCTGCAAAGTGTGACACCATCCCCCCATCCCCGGCCTTACACTCAAAAGAGAATATTAACAGGCTGTTTTGTCTCTGTTGACAGTGGACCTTATCTATACTCCCCAACTCCAAATTCTTCAAGTTTACTACAGGCCAGTGAGCTCCTGAATGGCTGCAGGGTCACAAGACCGTTAAGTTTAGGTTGCGAGACATGTCTTTCTCAAGACGTAAAAAATGTTGTAATGCTTGATTAACTGCCTTTGTTTCTCACTTCTGTAACTTGCTTCCCGACTCACGTAGTTCCCACCTTAAGATGTTTAAAAGTAGGAAAAGCCGTTTGTTTGGGGCTTGGACTTTCTGGACATATGTCTGGCTGGGCTGGTGATGACCTTAATAGACTCTCCTGAACCTTTCTTGGTCTCTCTGGTCTCTGATTGTCCCGCAACAAATTGAACTTGTGCCTCACAATTTGTTAGCTGTGTGATTTTTTGCCATGTTACCTAACTTCTCTGTGTTTTGATTTCTTTATCTGTGAAATGAATATTATAATAATGCCTACTTCATAAAGCAGGACATAGCCCCTTGGCACCTAGTAGTGCTCAATACATGTTAACAGCATTCTCTATCTACAACTTTAACTGGTGATGGAGAAAGTTATCCAGCTTTCTAAGTTTTGTTGGGGTTGTTATATTTACTGGCAGATTTATATGGGGATTTTTCTATTACTGGAGGCAGCACAGCATAATGGAAAATGTCCTTTTTTTAAGCTTTCTTGCTACCTTTTTTTGACTGCAGTACTGATTTTTCATACAGTGTTCTGACAAGACCAAGTTCTTCTAATACTTTGCCTTTTATTATAGTAAGTAACCTAGTGTTTCTTTAAAACAGTTCTTACATTCATTTTATTCATCTCACTAGCTGTACTGCATTCATCCGTCTAGCAAATGTTTGTTAAACACCCAATTTATGCTCAATTTTAATAAACACTGTAGAGAATTTGCTCCCTTAATCCCCAACAAAAATTATTTCATTGATTCTGCCCTTAACAAGCTGGGGAAAGAAGTATCTTACAAACATTTTGAAAAAAAAATAAGTATATAATCATACTGTAATTAAATGTAATCAACTATCAAACATGTAATAAAAACAAGTAGTGAGAAAGAAGAGAAGGTGAGATTAATATTAGCTAGACTTGTTAGACAAAGGATATTGGGAAAGATTGTACTTGACCAGGGCATGAAGAACAGGTAAGTTTTTTAGTTCTTCAAGAACTAAAGGATATTTTGTCTGAGAATAAAATAATGTATTAGTAATACTTCTTGGGCAATTTTATAAATCAAGTGAATAAACCTACTACCGTAAAATACATAATATTACAATTTTAAAAGTACCTTCTATATATTAAACTTGAAATATATTGCTTTGTTAAATTGTACTTTTCATACTGTTTCAATCCAAATGAATAAACAGTTGAGCACCTATAGGTGTAGGCCCTGCTAGATAGTCCAGCCACAGATATGAATGTGTCATGATCCTCTGATCCCCAAGGAACTCAGAATTGTGGGAAATAAGGGTAAATATATTATACATGTAAAAATAGAAGATGATGAAAGCATGGAAGTAATACAGAGGAAGTAAGATAATTGTGTGAGAAAGTTTCAGAAGACTTCACAAATAATTGACACTGGAACAGTGTTTTGAAGGATGAATAAAAGTTCTATAAGTCAAAAAAAGAAGGAAAATTCAATTAGAGGGAATAATTTAGTTATTACATTTCCCACTCTAGTGAACTTCATCCATTTTTGTCCATAGTTACCTTAAAATATTTTGACTCAAACATTTTCTGATAAAATTACTTACATTGATTTTTTTTCTCATTTTCAAGTAGAAATAGTAGAGACATTACCTGCTGACAAAATAATATATGAATGAGAGAGTAGACCATAAGATCGATAGATACATATATTATAATACATGTATACATCTTTTTGTGGAAGAAGAATGCAGAAATGGGAATAGGTTTTGTTTGGTTTGGTTGTTTTTTTCCAATTTTTATTTTAGATTCAGGAGGTACAAGTACAAGTTTCTTACATGGGGATATTGTGTGATGCTGAGGTTTAGGGTATGATGATGTTGGTAGTTTGATAGGAATAGCACTGAATCTGCAAATTGCTTTAGGTGTATGGCCATTTTAATGGTATCAATTTTTCCAATCCACGAGCATGGAATGTTTATCCATTTGTGTGTGTCATTTGTAATTTCTTTTAGCAGTGTTGTGTAGTTCTCTTTTCACCTCCTTGGTTAGATGTATTCCAGATATTTTATTCTGTGTGTTTGTGTCTATTATATGTAGGATTGCATTATTGGTTTGGCTCTAAGCTTGAATGTCATTGGTGTAGAGACATGCTACTGATTTTTGTACAGTGATTTTGTATCCTGAAAATTTACTGAAATCAGGAATAGGTTTAAAATGAAGACTTCTTGAAAAAGAATACTAGAGAAAAAAGAGTATGCTGAAAGCTCTACATGAGTTTTCGGCATTTTATGGTAAATGCAAAGTGTTTTAAAAAGTTTTTTGTGTGTTCAGATATTAAACTACTTGCAAGAATATACTTTTGTAATGTCATGATTAATGAATACTTTAAAAGTAATATACAAATTTTCCTTTAATACTTTCAAAAATGATACCTCCTAAAATAAATTATTAATGGTACAGTTTTACATCAAATGACCCTGTAATGTAGACCGTGTAAAGTAGAATAGAGCAGAATGGATTTAAATTCAATCATAGAAATATGAGTGGCTGTACATTCCAACACCCTTTGCTAACAGATCCAACTATTTGAATATATTGTGATGGGGCACCTTATAACTCTGACAACATCACTGACTTCACAAACCAGCTCTGCTCTTTGAGCTCTTTAAATGTGATTGTCTGTTTTGGAGACCTGAGGAACATAGAGCATCTAAATGTACACAAAGATTCATTAGGTCTAATTTGATGCTGTTCTCCATAATAATAATGATAAAAATTATGTCTTCTGCATTGAATTCTAAGTAGTGTTTTCCAGATGCAATTACTGTGTAATTTTAATTATAAAAATCCTTGAGGTAGGTACTGTTATTATCCCTGCTTAAGGTAAAGTAGCAGAGGGTTTAGGAATAAAACTTATCTAAGATCACTGCTTGAAAGTTGCAAAACTGAGAACTGAATTGAGGTCTGTTTGAGTCAATGATCACGCCCTGAGCTATACAGGCCATTAAGACTGGATCTCTCAGCACAGTATAAATCTTGGTGGGAGGAAAGGTTGAAGAGCATGAATCCAACCTGGCCATTTGAGAAACCCTACAAATTTGAGAAGCACATAATCCCAGACTGCCTTGTTATGTCTCCTTTTTTACCCCAGAACAACTGCTTTATAAATAAGTCACAGTCCAAAAATGTCCATGATAATTGGGCCTTAATTTCCTATACATCCAGGTTTAATATTGTGCCATATTTTGTTTTAATTCCCATTTCCTGCAGATTCTGGCTTGCTATATTTATAAGAACACTAAACCTGATAGTAAACAGAATGAAGATTGTGCACAAAGTCCATATGATAACAAAATGCACCATCACATCTTCACCTTCTCTTTTTGCTCTTTCCTTCTTTCTTTCCCATCATCTCTTATTTTCTTCCAAACTCCAGTTTCTTGCTTTCAGTTTTAACTATATACTTCAAATTTATAAGCCATACACCACGGCAAATTTTTATATGTGTTCATTTATTTCATTTCTGATAATTTGTTATATTTTGTTAGGCATTAAAAACTACATTAGAAAATGTTGATCCATGGATCAAATGTTGATAGAGAAGGATGGGAGGAGCAAAAAGGGATTTCTAGATCTTTGAAAATGATAGAGATAGCTGTATTGCCTGACAACTTCTAGACTCTCATTAAATATTTTATAAACTGTCTAAAGGAATATCTCATAAAGGATCAAACCAAAAAAGCTCATATTTTTAATAATTTTAATTACATGATTATAGACATCATGTAGACATATAGATATCTATATGTCCTTCTAAAGCAATATGTATTTTCATGATTAGAAAATAGCATCAGTGAAACTCTGCTCTCTAATCTAGTACCTAGTAGTTGAATCTTTTTAAACAATTTCAAAAACTTCATGATGAACTCTGGTGAGTTGTAGGAAATACATGGAAATAGAAAGTCTATCTTATATAACCCTTAAACCTTTCAGGACTGGAAAGTTTGCTATACTGGATTGTTAAATAGCCTATATTGAGTCCCTGATAATTCAAGACCGATCAAGATTTTAAAAGAGAATACTACATGAGGTCAAAGTTAAGGCTATGCCCAAAACACAGCTTTCTTCCCCCTCATTTTGTGGGTGTTACTTACTATTATAGCCTCTCTGTGTTTGGGCTGTAATACCTCCTGAGAATAAAGAGCTTCATAATATAATACCTTAGTATCACCATAATTTATTTTATTTATGTAAATAAATTGCAAGCTCCAGGAAATACAAAGTAGTTCTAATATTGCAGCACTAGGTGAATAAGGTCACAACATCCTCTTTTTATTTTATAGATGCTAATCTTCACCCAGATTTTCTGTTAATTGTCAACTTCTATGGCAGCTCTCAGTTCTATTAAGCATAATTCAAAAATATCAAAACTTTCTGACCTATATCATATACCCCCCAGTACCATGGTTTCTGTGCTTCCCAAAGCAAACAGTTTCTCACATAGTCAACTTACCCTTTTTTGTTTGCTTGTTCCGTGAGAGAGTTTCTCTCTGTCACCCAGGCTGGAGGGCAGTGGCATGATCTCGGCTCACTGCAACCTCCACCTCCCAGGTTCAAGCAATTTTCCTGCCTCAGCCTCTCGAGTACTGGGATTACAGGCTCCCGCCACTGTGCCTAGCTAGTTTTTGTATTTTTAGTAGAGACGAGATTTTACCATGTTGGCCAGGCTGGTCTCAAACTCCTGACCTCATGATCTACCTGCCTCAGCCTCCCAAAGGCTGGGATTACAGGCTGGAGCCACTGAGCCCGACCTAGTCAACCTAGTCTTATTGGAAAGTTCTGTGGTTTAAACGTGTCCCCCAAAAGTTCATGTGTTCAAAACCTAATCCACGGTGCAACAATGTTAAGAGGTGGGGCCTAATAGGAGGTGATTGAGTCATGAGGGCAGAGCTTTTATGGATGGATTAATGTTGTTGTCTCAGGAGTCGGGGAGTTATAAAATGAGTTTGGCTCCTGGTGTCTCTTTAGCATGTGCTTGCTTGCCCTTTTACCCTTCTGCCTTGCCCTTTTACCCTTCTGCCATGAGATAATGAAGCAAGGAGCCCTTCAACTGATGCAGCTTCCCAATCTTAAACTTCTCTTCCTCCAGAACTTTGAGCTAAGTAAATGTCTCTTCTTTCTAAATTACCCAGTCTTTGGTATTCTGTTATAGCAACAGAAAATGGACTAAGGAAGGTTAAGGAAGACCTCAAAATCCACTATTATTTTTAGGGCAATACCCTCTGCTTTTTAGCATAAAAAACAGCTTGTATTAGTTTTAAGAAAGAAGTAAGGGGCTTGCCCTGGCAGATTGGTATAAGCAATATTTTGTGGCCATGATTTCACTTAGTTATCTTAAAATAATGATGCTTAAGTAGTGACTTTCTTGGGTCGGGCTTTAGATCCCAGATGAAACTATTAAGTATATATTTGTTTGTACATGGCAGTCCCAAGCCTGATCCTCCCTTGGTCCGCAAAGAAAGTAGTTTCTGTATCCATGAGAAACAATAAGCACTATGGACTTTGCCCCTAGTGTTCAGACTTACTATGTTATCTGTGTGTATTTTACCTTATGATTGGAATCTCATTGTGAGTATCTCCATTACTTTGTTTTTCATTCATTGCCTCCCTTAGTTTCTGTAATAAAGAACTATGGCATAGTAAACAAACTGTCTAAAGGAATATTCCACATAAAAGGGCAAGCTAGGTAGAAAAAACCTGGCCAATAATAGTATAATTCTGTTACATAAGAACATCAGTTTGCATATGTTTTTCCAAGGTGTAATCAGAATTTGAGGTTCTTACTGTAAACCAGATACAGACTACTTTTACAAATTGGTTTTTTAAATGTGAGGGCTACAGAACCTCCATCCTAAGCTGATTGCACTGAATGATTGCTGACCTGCATCCTTCTAGGGTGAAGTCCCCAGGAGACAAGCAAAAGACCCTTGGTCATGGCCACTTCTAAGGTCCTTTCCTCTGCTACCTCCAAGTTGAGGAAGGAACATATACCCTGAAATTGTTCAAGAGCTACAACAGGCTGCCCAGGAGTTTCAAGCCACAATCTCCAGCCAGCAGTCAAAGGGGACAGAAGTCCACAATTTCAGAGCATTGAGAGGGCACACAGCTGCAACTATGAGGAAAGAAAGGGGAGCCACACAACCAAGCAAGAGTCTACCAACAGACCAGTATACCTAAGCTCCCCCTACTGGATCACATCCCAAAGCTTCAACTCCAAATATACCTCGCTAACATACCCCACTGTGAAACCAAAGACAACAAGTCAGTGATAGTCAAATAAAGACCCTGCAAAAAGCATTGGCCCTGTGAAAATATCCAGACAAAAAGACTATTGACTGTACTCAATCTGTGCTTCAGTTAAAGGAACACCCACATGGAGAGGTGAGAAAGAACCAATGTAAGAACTGTAGTAATGCAAATGGCCAGAGTGTGGTATCATCTCCAAGCAACTGCACCAGTTCTCCAACAAGAGTTCTTAACTAGGCTGAGCTGGCTGAAGTGACAAAAATAGAATTCAGAATATGGATAGAAATGAAGATCAAAATTCAGGAGAACAGCAAAACTCAATCCAAGGAAACTAAGAATCACAATAAAATGATACAGGAGCTGAAGGACAAATTAGCCAATATAAAAAAGAACCTAATGAATCTGACAAAGCTGAAAAACACAACAAAAGTATTACACAATGCAATCACAAGTATTAACTACAGAATAGACCAAGCTGAGGAAAGAATCTCAGAACGTGAAGACTGGCTCTCTGAAATAAGACCCTCAGGCAAAAAAAAATAAATAAAAAAGAATGAAGAGGAATGAGCAAAACCTCTGAGAATTATGGGATTATGTAAACAGGCCAAACCTATGAAGCACTGGCATTGTTGAAAGGGAGGGGAGAAAGCAAACAACTTGCAAAATGTATTTTAGAATATCGTCTATGAAAAACTTTCCAAACTTGCTAGAGAAGCCAACAGTCAAATTCAGGAAATACAGAGAACCCCTGCAAGATTCTACACAAGATCATCCCCAATATATGTAATTATCAGATTTTCCAAGTTTGAAATGAAAGAAAGAATGTTAAAGGCAGCTATAGAAAAAGGACAGGTCACTTACAAAGGGAACCACATCAGGCTAACGTTGACCTGTCAACAGAAACCCTGCAAGCCAGAAAAGATTGGGGACCTACATTCAGCGTTCTTAATGAAAAACAGAAATTTCATATCCTGCCAAACTAAACTTCCTAAGTGATGGAGAAATAAGATCCTTTTCAGGTAAGCAAACATTCAAGGAGTTTGTTACCACCAGATCTGCTTTACAAGAGATTTTGAAAAGGACACTAAATATAGAAAGGAAAGATCACTACCAGCTAATACAAAAACATACTTAAATACACAGACCAGTGACACTATAAAGCAACCACACAAACCAGAATAACCAGCTAACAACACAATGATAGGATCAAATTTACACATATCTACACTAAGCTTGAATGTAAATAGTCTAAATGCCCCAGTTAAAAGGCACAGCGTGGCAAGCTGGGTAAAAAAGCAAGACCCAATGGTACACTGTCTTCCGGAGATCCATCTCACATGTAATGACACCCATAGGCTCAGAGTAAAGTGAAGGAGGGAAATCTACCAGCAAATCGAAAACAGAAAAAAAGCAGGAGTTGCAATCCTAATTTCAGACAAAACAGAGTTTAAATGAACAAAGATCAATAAAGGCATTACATAATGGTAAAGGGATGAATTCGACAAGAAGACCTAACTATCCTAAATATATATGCACCTAACACAGGAGCAGCTAGATTCATAAAGGAAGTTCTTAGAGATCTACAAAGAGATCTAGACTACCACATAATAATAATGACAGATTTAAAGACTCCACTGACAGTATTAGACAGATCATCAAGCCAGAAAATTAACAAAGATATTCAGAACCTGAACTCAACCTTGGACCAAATGGATCTGATAGACCTGTACAGAACTCTTCACCAAACAACAACAGAATGTACATTCATCTCATTGCCTCTTGGCACATATTCTAAAATCTACCACATAATTGAACGTAAAACACTCCTCAGCAAATGCAAAGGAACTGAAATGCAAATGTGTTGTGTGAATCACACCAAACACATTATAAGACCACAAAATAAAAGTAGAAGTCAAGACTAGGAAAATTGTTCAAAACCATGCAATTACATCTAAATTAACAATATGCTCCTGAATAACTTTAGGATAAATAATGAAATTAAGGCAGAAATCAAGAAGTTATTTGAAACTAATGAGAATAAAGACCCAAGATAACAAAATCTCCAGGATACGGCTAAAGTAGTGCTAAGAGGGAAATTCGTATCTCTAAATGCCCAAACAGTTAGAAAGATCTTGAATTAATAACCTAACATCACAACTGAAAGAATTAGAGAAGCAAGAACATATCAACCCCAAATCCAACAGAAGACAAGAAATAACCAAAATCAGAGATAAACTGAGGGAAAATGAGACATAAAAACCGTTCTGAAGATCAGCAAATCCAGGAGTTGATTTTCTGAAAAAATTAATAAGATAGGCTGCTAGCTAGAATAATAAAGAAAAGAGAAGATCCAAACAAATGGAATTAGAAATGATGAAGGGGATGTTAATACTGACCCCACAGAAATAAAAATAACCATCAAAAACTACTGTGAACACCTCTATGCACACAAAATAGAAAACTTAGAAGAGGTGGATAAATTCCTGGACTCATAAACCTTCCCAAGACTGATCCAGGAAAAAACAGATTCCCAGAACAGAAAAATAATGAGCTCCGTAATTGAATCAATAATAGCCTACCAACCAAAAGAAACCCAGGACCAGAAGGATGCATAACCAAATTCTTCCAGACATATAAATAAGAGCTGGTATAATTTCTACTGAAACTATTCCAAAAAATTGAGGAGGAGGGACTCATGTGTAGCTTTATTCTATGAGACCAGTCTCATCCTGTTACCAAAACCTGTCAGAGACCCAGCAAAAAAATAAAACTCTGTGCCAGTATCTTTGATGAACACTGATGCAAAAATTCTCAACAAAATATTCTCAAACCAAATCCAGCAGCACATCAAAAAGCTCATTCACCACGATCAAGTTGGTTGCATTCCCAGGATGCAAGGTTAGTTCAACATATGCAAATCAATAAATGTGATTCTTCATATAAACAGCTGAGGGTTTATGAGGCCAACATCATACTGATACCAAAGCCTGGCAGAAGATACAACAAAAAAAAGAGAATTTTAGACCAATATCTTTGATGAACATCGATGCAAAAATCCTCAATAAAATACTGGCAAACCAAATCCAGCAGCGCATCAAAAAGCTTATCCACCATGATCAAGTGGGCTTCATCCCTGGGATGCAAGTCTGGTTCAACATACGCAAATCAATAAACGTAATCCAGCATAAATAGAACCAAAGACAAAAACCACATGATTATCTCAATAGATGCAGAAAAGGCCTTTGACAAAATTCAACAGCACTTCATGCTAAAAACTCTCAGTAAATTCGGTATTGATGAAACGTATCTCAAAATAATAAGAGCTATTTATGACAAACCATAGCCAATATCATACTGAATGGGCAAAAACTGGAAGCATTCCCTTTGAAAACTGGCACAAGACAAGGATGCCCTCTCTCACCACACCTATTCAACATAGTGTTGGAAGTTCTGGCTCAGGCAATCGAGCAAGAGAAAGAAATACAGGGTATTCAGTTAGGAAAAGAAGAAGTCGAATTGTCCCTCTTTGCAGATGACATGATTATATATTTAGAAAACCCCATTGTCTCAGCCCAAAATCTCCTTAAGCTGATAAGAAACTTCAGCAAAGTCTCAGGATACAAAATCAATGTGCAAAAATCACAAGCATTCTTATACACCAGTAACAGAGAAACAGAGAGGCAAATCATGAATGAACTCCCATTCACAATAGCTTCAAAGGGAATAAAATACCTAGGAATCCAACTTACAAGGGATGTAAAGGACCTCTTCAAGGAGAACTACAAACCACTGCTCAGTGAAATAAAAGAGGACACAAACAAATGGAAGAACATACCATGCTCATGGATAGGAAGAATCAATATTGTGAAAATGGCCATACTGCCCAATGTAATTTATAGATTCAGTGCCATCCCCATTAATCTACCAATGACTTTCTTCACAGAATTGCAAAAAACTGCTTTAAAGTTCATACGGAACCAAAAAAGACCCCACATTGCCAAGACAATCCTAAGTCAAAAGAACAAAGCTGGAGGCATCACGCTACCTGACTTCAAACTATACTACAAGGCTGCAGTAACCAAAACAGCATGGTACTGGTACCAAAACAGAGATATAGACCAATGGAACAGAACAGAGCCCTCAGAAATAATACCACACATCTACAGCCATCTGATCTTTAACAAACCTGACAAAAACAAGAAATGGGGAAAGGATTCCCTATTTAATAAATGGTGCTGGGAAAATTGGCTAGCCATAAGTAGAAAGCTGAAACTGGATCCTTTCTTTACTCCTTATGTGAAAATTAATTCAAGATGGATTAGAAACTTAAATGTTAGACCTAAAACCATAAAAACCCTAGAAGAAAACCTAAGTAATACCATTCAGGACATAGGCATGTGCAAGGACTTCATGTCTAAAACAACAAAAGCAATGGCAACAAAAGCCAAAATTGACAAATGGGATCTAATTAAACTAAAGAGTTTCTGCACAGCAAAAGAAACTACTATCAGAGTGAACAGGCAACCTACAGAATGGGAGAAAATTTTTGCAATCTACTCATCTGACAAAGGGCTAATATCCAGAACCTATAAAGAACTCAATCAAATTTACAAGAAAACAAACAACCCCATCAAAAAGTGGACAAAGGATATGAACAGACATTTCTCAAAAGAAGACATTCATACAGCCAACAGACACACGAAAAAATGCTCATCATCACTGGCCATCAGAGAAATGCAAATCAAAACCACAATGAGATACCATCTCACACCAGTTAGAATGGCAATCATTAAAAAATCAGGAAACAGGTGCTGGAGAGGATGTGGAGACATAGGAACACTTTTACACTGTTAGTGGGACTATAAACTAGTTCGACTATTGTAGAAAACAGTGTGGTGATTCCTCAAGGATCTAGAACTAGAAATACCATTTGACCCAGCCATCCCATTACTGGGGATATACCCAAAGGATTATAAGTCTTGCTGCTATAAAGACACATGCACACGTATGTTTATTGCAGCACTATTCACAGTAGCAAAGACTTGGAATCAACCCAAATGTCCATCAGTGACAGACTGGATTAAGAAAATGTGGCACATATACACCACGGAATACTATGCAGCCATAAAAAAGGATGAGTTTGTGTCCTTTGTAGGGACATGGATACAGCTGGAAACCATCATTCTCAGCAAACTATCGCAAGAATAGAAAACCAAATACCGCATGTTCTCATAGGTGGGAATTGAACAATGAGATCACTTGGACATAGGAAGGGGAACATCACACACCGGGTCCTATTGTGGGGAGGGGAGAGGGGAGGGATAGCATTAGGAGATATACCTAATGTAAATGACGAATTAATGGGTACAGCACACCAACATGGCACATGTATACATATGTAAAAAACCTTCACGTTGTGCACATGTACCCTAGAACTTAAAGTATAATAATAAAAATATTTTTAAAAAATCAGCACATGTACCCTGAACCTAAAATGAGAGTTAAAAAAAAAAAAAAAACTGATGGCTAATTAAAAGATGCCCCTTATTATGTTTATCTAATCTGCATTTTTTAGACCAAAAATAATCCTCTCTTCCAGGTCATCTTCTCCAAAGCATTTCGTTAAAAACATGCCTGCCATTGAACATACCTAGGATTTCAGAAATCTGTCCTAGCACAGATCAAGTGAAAATTTTAACAAAACACAGATGGAATAAGATGACTTCGTAAGTTTATGCTTTCATGTAACCTTTCTATTCCAAATAAAATTGAAGAATGATTTAAAAATGAAAAAATAAGAGAAATTAAGAAATGAGGTAAACATTTTCATGAACTAGAAATAAAACACAAATGCAAAGCAGGGAACCAAGCTGAAGCCAAGGGCTGTGACTTCTGGGACAGGACATAGATGGTGATTTTGGGATTAATGGTGCCTGTAGCAGATGGACCCTAAGGTGATTCGATGATTCTCACCCCCTGGCATTCATGCCTTCTGTAATTCTCACCTTATGTATGTACTTGGAATCTGTGACTTGCTTCTAGTCACTAGAATATGGTAAAGGTTTGATATGGTTTGGCTGTGTCCCCACCCAAATCTCATCTTGAATTGTAGTTCCTGTAATCTTCACGTATCATGGGATGGTAATTGAATCCTGGAGGGGGTTAACCTCATGCTGCTGTTCTCATGATAGTAAGTGAGTTCTCACAAGAGCTGAAGATTTTATAAGAGGCTTTTCCCTCTTTGCTCAGTATTTTTCCTTCCTGTCATCATGTGAAGAAGGACATATTTTCTTCCTTTTCTACCATGATTATAAGGATAATTGTGAGATAATGAATGTGTGTTGTTTTAATGTGCTGAGTTGGTGTTATATGTTATATGAGAATACCTAATACAGTACCTTACACAAGAAAAGGATCAAGGCCAGGTTCACTGCTTGAAATCAGGGCAGGACCAGCACACCCACACATGTGAACAGTGTTTGAATAAAAGGGCTGGTTACCTGGTTAAATAGAAAACTATGGCTATAGAGAAGTATGAGAACTCAAAACCAGGAATTGAGTCAAGTTGATAGTAGCAGCTGGATCTTTGAACTCCCTCCCCACACCTATCGGTACCCTTAAAAATGCTGTTATAGGTAGGGCATGGTGGCTCACACCTGTAATCTCAGTGTTTTGGGAAGCTGAGGCAGGAGGACTGCTTGAGCTCAAGTTTGAGGTTACAGTGAGCTATGAGCTATGAACTATGATCATGCCATTGCACTTCTAAGCAACAGAGCAAGACCCAGTCTCTAAACAAAAAAAGAAAAAGTTATAAAACTTGATTCTGGATTGGTGGATCAGGAGTAGCAAGTGACAGCAATTTCAGGCACTTGAAAACTATTAGTCTAGGAAGGTGAGACCAAATAAAAGGAAATCATTCCCTCCAGTTGAAAGACGACCTATACCTAAATTCAAAGACTAATGAAAAACGCTACTGCTAAGAAAGGCAAGCAAAAACCACAGTGCCCTAGCATGAATTCCTTGCAGGAGAAATTAATTGAACGGAAGTTATGCTTAATTAAAAGTCACTAGAATTTGAAGGCAGAAATATGTCCTAATGAAAGTTTGAGCATGAAAATGAAAATGGAAATCTTAAAAATAAAAGTTCATTATATGGAATAAATTCTACACATTTATGAAGAGAAATTAGTAAACTTGAAGATGAGAAATTCAATCAAGATGGAGGAAAGGAACACACACAGACACACACACACATCAAAAGAATATATTGACTCAATGATATATGTAACTGGAGTTTCAGAAGAAAAGACAGAAGGAAATATCAAAAGAAATATAAAATAGTAACTAAGAATTTTCCAGAATAAAGGAAAGAGTAGGTCCTCAGATGTTAACTAGTATCTACTTTTCACTAGATAGAGCAAACAGCACCTACTAGAAGAGAAAAGGTCATCAGTGATCCCTGAGGAGACTTGAAAAGTTTTAAATTCCCAGGCACTACCCCAGATTCACCAAATTAGAAAGAAATACACCAAAAAAACTCCAGTCTTCCTCCCCAAAATTGATAACCCCAATCTAATCATGAAAAAAAATCATCAGATAACCATCAATAGAATATTCCACAAAATATCTGCCCAGTATTCCTAAAACTCTGTCAAGTCATCAAAGAAAGAGAAAAAGAGAGAAAGACAGAAGAGAGAAGAAAAGAGGGAGGGAGGGAGGGAGGGAGGAATGGAAGGAGGGAAGGAGGGAGGGAGGGAGGGTATAAGAAACTTGCATACAGAGCAACCCAAGGAGGCATGATGACTAAATGCAATGTATCCTGAATGGGATCCAAGAACAGAAAAAGGATATTAGATTAAAAAGTAAGAAAAGGTGAATAAAGTATGGATTTAGTTAATAATCATGGATTAATATTGGTTAATTAATTTTAATAAATATACCACATCAATGTAAATAATAAGATGTTAATTATAAGAGGTGATAAATGTGAGGTATATTGGAGCCTTGTGCTATTTTAACTAGTATTCTGTAAATCTAAAACTATTCAAGTTATTTTAATTATTAAAAATAGAAGCTTTCAATTTTATTTTGATTATCAGCCAGACTTAGATTTATTTTATCCCATCATGTTACAGATGAGAAAACGAAGACACTTTAATTGTAAGTAGTCACCTGATTCTAATAATTTTAGAGATAATATAATAGTTATTAAATTATAATTGTAAATTGTGATTACAATTTTTTTTAAATACCTTAGAATTAAACATAATTTGTATTCTAGACTTTTAACTAAACCATAGCAATATAACAGTTGTGGTTTAATTGCAACAAATGTTTATTTTAAAGCCCTTAAAATGGTACTGAGAAATGATGTGGATTTCAAAATCTGCCCCCATTAGTATTAAATAAAGTAAATAAAAATCATCCTTATTGGGTTTTTGTTGTTTTGTTGTTGTTGTTGTTTTTATTTATTTATTTATTTATTTTTACAGAGTCTCACTCTGTCTGTTGCCCAGGCTGGAGTGTGCAGTGGCATGATCTTAGCTCACTGCAACCTCGGCCTCCCGAGTTCAAGCAATTCTCCTGCCTCAGCCTCCCAAGTAGCTAGGACTACAGATGTGCACCACCACTCCCAGCTAATTTTTGTATTTTTAGTAGAGATGGGGTTTCACTATGTTGGCCAGGATGGTCTCGAACTCCTGACCTCAGGTGATCCACCCACCTCAGCCTCCAAAAGTGCTGGGATTACAGGTGTGAGCCACCACACCCTGCCTGAAAAGCATCCATTTTTAAAAGAATAGGAATTTATTTTCTGTTTCCTCTTTTCTCCTTAAGTCCCCCCTTCTTAAGTATTTCTTAACGTTTTCTACTTTTCTTCACACACACTTCCTGGTAGTTTTCCTAGAAGGGAATCATCTCCACACACAAGTTCTCATCCCACCCATCACACTTACAACATACTTTATTGAAACTGATTTTTCTTATTATCTCCGTCCTCTAACATGCCTCCCTTTATATCTGGCTAGCTCACAGAGACAGCTATCTCTAGTGAAAAGAGCTTTGGAATTTTACAGTGGTACTGTCCCTTACTAAGTATGTGTGAACTTAAGTATATCACATACAGCCTTTGCCTCAGTTTTCCAACTTGCAAAATGGCTACAGGATTCCCACTTCACAGGGGTATTGTAAAGATTAAATGAAGTAGCTCATGTATGAGAATATTCTAAAGTATCTGGTATATTATGGATGTAAGTCACCAAATTCCACTTCTGAGAATACTTTGCAGTTTCTAAGGAAATCCATACACCAGCTGTCCCCAACCTTTTTGGCACCAGGGATCAGTTTCCTGGAAGACAATTTTTCCATGGACAGGGGCTGGGGGGTGGGGGATAGTTCTGGGATAAAACTGTTCCCCCTCAGATCATCAGGCATTAGTTAGATTCTCATAAGGAGTATGCAACCCAGATCCCTCGCATGTACAGTTCACAATAGGGTTCCTGCTCCTATGAGAATCTAATGCTGCTTCTCATCTGACAGGAGGCGGAGCTCAGCAGGTAATGCTGCCTATTTAAATGTGTCATAATAGACCCCATGTTTTTCATTAGACCTGCTGCTGTCAAAGATAACACTCCTACATGATAAACTTCATAATATAAAATAATTGCCTAGGTTTTAGAAGCAATATAGATTACATAGATCCACAATTGCATATCTGAGCATGGATTTGGCCCACACATTGGTAGCAACAACGAAAACATTATAGATTATATAATCATCGTAGTTGTCACAGCCCTTCACAAGTTAAGTAGTTTGCTTTGCTGTGTAAATGTGTTAATTACCGAAGTAATTAGAAAACCATAAAGTTATTTAGAACTTTAGATGTTCACTTAGAAGTCATACAAGTAAAATTTATGAAAATTACCCTGGAGGAGTAGTAGTGTAGTTTTCTTAACAAAATGGTTGGATTTGATTTTAACTACACTTAAAAGAAGGGAAATCGGTCCACAAAGAAAGTTAGTATCAGTGAGTATGCCTTCCAGATGTGGAGCTACTCTTCTTTTTAACTTAAATATATGACAATAATAGGTAAATATAAAATAGTGAAGGATGACCAGATATTTTGAAAGTATAACTGACATAGGATCTTGGTGTATTATATTTATATTAATTTGATGAATATTTATTGTACCCCAGTGTAAAATGTTTCCATAACAGATTGTTTGCCTTTGGCCTGTTGCATTTTCCTACTTCGTTTTCCAAAAAAAAGTTATTTTAACTTTCCTATTTATATTGTAATTTAACACACACACACGTACACACATGCACATATGTATATAACACAGCACATCACTCTGGGCATAGATGTATTTTTAATCACAAGGACCCTAAGTTTGTGCCTTGTCTACACATTACTTCTCTTAATATGGTAGAAATGTATGAAGAATTGGAAACTGTACTAAATTGAACATTTCTGAAAAACTGCATCTTACTCTGACTTTTACCAAGGAAGATGTTTAGCACATGCTTATTTATTGACCTGATCTGGCCTGGAAGATAAGCACCCTCTCTCTGCATTCTCTCTACTTGTACAATTTTAGAAAAAAACTTTTCTTCTTTTTGAGTCTTTTTCTCCATTCGATTAATGAACAGTTTATGGATTTTCTGTATTTTCTATGAGTAGCCCTATTTTGCAATTGTATACTGACTCTGCTGAAATTGACATCAAGAATCTCTGTGTTTTCCAATTATTCACCCCAAAGCTAGTTTCTGCTCAACACATACTTACACACATGTAGACACATTTATATTTTGGCATCCTTCCTTTCATGGTAGAAAATATTATAAAAATACTCTCTTGCCCCCTTTTTGAAAACCTCTTTAATTGTTTTTTTAAGTTTACCAGTTAAATTGTCACTGAATGAGATTTCACGTATGAAGTCCAAACACATTGCCTTGCACGTAAAACTCCATAAGTTGTGATGATGATGATTATTATTAGCACTCACCCATTTTAGGAAAAAATAAAATAATCAAGTGGAAATGAAGAATCACAAATTTATAACCTTACTATCTTCCTTTATATGTATATAATTAAATAATATCCATGTTTAGAAAGGCAAGTATCTGCTCAGTTACTTCTCAACAGCCATTTCAGGTGGTGAGAACTACTCAAGAAAGAAAGACGAGGAATTACTGTCGATCCTGATGACTTGAAATACCTGAGCTACATCAAGACTTTTACACCAAAGAAGAATAGAAGGAGGAAATACATAATAACTGCTTTTAAGAAATAGACAACCAATTTATTAAGCATTTATTTTGCAGACTCTGTTTTATTGCAATAGTAGTTTTTACCTGAATTAGGTTAGTATGTGGATCTAAATCTGGACACTTTCTTCTGTTGCACTGGTATCTTTGCTTGTCTTGTACCTGTATTACATTGTTTTAGTCACTTTGGCCTCATCATTTTTCTTTTCTTCTTAATACAGTTTGATTACACAAAGTGTAAAGAATTATCATCATTATGTTATCATTATTTCTCATGTGTATATGGATACATTCTCTTATTTAATGATATCATGCAAGGTACTGGTCCCCCAGGGAAGACCAAATAGCTTTGAAAGCCTTGTCTCAGGAGTCATTTGTAGAATCACTGAAGGCAGCCTGATGATAAATCTCACATGTATTTTATAAAGAAATAGTAGTCTAGGCCAAAGTTTGCCTTATTGGCTCAGAGAATATGAGATAATTAAAAGCAGGTGTGGAATTGAACTAAGAGGCTATGTTTCCTGGCCAATGATATTACCCAACAAATAACATCATGTATACAAATTAAATACAAAAATTTAATTTATCTTTTATAATTGTTATTTCAATTGTAAATAGAAGTCAGGAACATCTGGAGTCATTTCACACTGAAATGATAACTCTGCTGATATGTTCATAATAATAGTTATTTCATCTCTGTAACACAATGGATGTAGAAAGCCAAAAAAAAAAAAAAAAGAGGGATAAAAAATGATGCAATGGGTTTGAATCATCACTCCTTAAGTCTTGTAGGTAGGAATGCACAGCTATTGGTGAAAGTGCTATATATAATATATATAGCATGTATATTATATATGACATGTGTATATATGTGTGTGAAAGGATTTTGAAAGTATATAATACACACACACATGCACACACACTAGATTAACAGCATTCCATTCTTTTCCATTCTCACTTTGTAATCTCTGTTCCAATTTGTCAAGGTGTTCAGCTCAGTGTGAAACAGAATTAATTAACCAGACACACCTGAGCCATAACAATGCAAAACTACAGAACTGTACTTCTCAACAAGTGTATATTGAGTCTTGACTCAGCACCCCACTGAGTTCTTGAGAAGGACTGAAAAGAAGCGTATGAGATTGTCCTAGTCCTTTCAAGAAATAGGACTAAACATTCTCACTGTGCAATATGAAGATCTTTAATATGTTCCGTGAATACCAGCTTCTCCATTGTCACTAATGTTGCCAAACCTTGGTTTGTAAATTCTTCATTTTTAATTTTAAAAGGTAAGTAGTATGTCTCTCTTCTCTGCAAACTTTGCCTGACTCACTTTAGTTCTCTTTTCTTCAGAAATTATCCTCTGAGCCCTTCTCAGGGTTGGTTGTTCATCTCTACTATATATATCTTTACAGTTCTCCTAGTCTGGTCCTTATGCTGCTTTAATGTAATTGCTTAGTTGTTTGTATCCTCAAGCTAAACTGTAAATTTTATAATGACAAATATATGTACATAATGGGAAAATGATGAATTAATGAATGATAGTTGACTTTCAAATTCCTGTTGTTTGAAATGTGCATATTAATTTCCAGGCATGTTACTGTAAATCCAATACTTTTTAGTTCAGAAATTAAGAACTGAGCTACAATATAATCAGAAGATTTTGCTTAAATAATCAAGTCACTATCTTGCTATATGAAGCAAATAAAATGTGTGGTTGTTAACATTTGTTACATACTGCTATGCCTGGTAGCACACTAAGCAGTTTACTTCAATGTCAAATTTACTTCTCACAGTAACTTCATGATGTTAACGTTGTTCCCATATTATACCTGGGGCCAATTTATTTTATCAAGCATAAGTAGCCAAAGGTCATATAGCTATTAAGTAATAGGGTCAGGTGCTAAATTTAACCTATCTTCCAGTCCCAGCTCTTATCTTCCATGCAATATACTTCTTGTCATTATGCTACCCGCATTAATTATTAACCTATATCCCAGCTTCAAAATACCTTTCTCTCCTCATCTGGCTTTGAAATTCTAAGGCTGGAAAGCCACATTTCTGCTTTTCTAGCTGGATCTATGCTAGGCTTTGCCAAGAGGGGGTGCAAGAGGGTGACTGCAAGACTGGAGGTGGAAGCCAGGAGACTTTCCGGGCTGCTTCCCGTGGGTTTCCTGTATTCTTCTTATCTGGTTGTGCTCCCACTGGGCATATATTAGCCGGGCATAGTTCCCCAATGAAGCAGCAGAAGTCCTTTTTGTAATTGCATAAGAATCTAGTTTGCAGTTTTCCAACACTTGCAGAACCAGCTTTATCAAGCTCCTCTCCTTAGAGAGCCAGGTCTCACTCCTGCAGGAACCCTCCCCTAAGGTGCTCAATTTCAAGGAATCACTCTCTTTGTTCTGACGTAATTAACAACTTCACACATAGGAGCAGTCTCTTCTGAGTGGATCTTGACCCACACCAACTCATACATACAGCTATTAAGTGATACATAAAGAAACTGAAGTTGGGCCAGTCTCCCAACCACAGCTGTTATTTATTGTGAAAGATTCTTACCACTGTGCTAACATATGCCATATTCCACTTGTTTGTCATCATTTTCTAAATAAATAATAGTAGGAGGTAGAACAGCAAAGAAGTAAATTAACAAAAACAAGTTTAAAGCTTAGAAACTCTCAAATTTAAATCTAGTATTGTTCATACAATCGCATGTGTTTCTTTAAACAGTCTTTTCAATTCTAATATAGCCATATAGATAGATATAAAACTGGATATATGACTATAACATAGGTAATACATAGCCATATATAAATAGATATCTAGCTAGCTATATAGTGACTATATTATTAAAACATATAAAATGTAGCCAATATATCTCTCTATATAGTCATATAGAGGGAGAGATACAGATATCCAGCTGGCTAGCCACTAATTTGGGCTTTCAGGTGTCTAAAGCGGTGGTCAGAAACATAACTTTTCACATCTACAATGGATAATTGGAATGTCTATACTTTTTTCTATCCAGAATAAATGCCATAAAGAAATTTGTGAATTTTCTATTTTCAGATTTAAAACTACTAGATTGTTGTGTTTGCTGCTGCTGCTCCTATTATTTTCCACACCACTGCAATTGTAAATATAAGTGAATTTGTTTTTCAAGTTCTTATTTGGAGAATTTTAACAAGTGATAGATATGACTTTCATTTCATCAGCAAATATTTTAATCACTTATATGCAAGGTACTGTGCCAAGTGCTAGTTTTATAATGCAAATAAGACAGAATATGCAGTTCCTGCCCTGCCCTTATGGTCTAACTGGGTAGACATGGTTACAAAGTGAGTACTTTATAGAGTATTTAATTTAATGTTTATGTATTAGCTTTTGGGGTTATTTTTTGGAGGAAGAGTGAGAATAAGAAAGTACCTCTTAATATACAAGATAGCGTGAAAGGAAAATAAACTTGGGACACCAAAATCACTGAGCGAAAGGAAAAAGTCAAGCTGGCAACTGCTTAGGGCAAACCTGCCTCACATTCTATTCAAAGTTAGCCCTCTGCTCACTGAGATAAGTGCATATCTGACTGCCTCCTTTGGAAAGGCTAGTTAGAAACTCAAAAGAATGCAGCCCTTTGTCTCTTATCTACCTATGACCTGGAAGTCCCCTCCCTACTTTGAGTTGTCCTGCCTTTGCTTCCAGTTGCCTTGCCTTTGCCTTTTCGGACTATTGATTGATGTCTCATGTTTTCTTAAAATGTATAAAACCAAGCTGTGCCCCAACCACCTTGGGCGCATGTTGTCAGGACCTCCTAAGGCTGTGGCACAGGCATGCATTCTTAACCTTGGCAAAATAAACTTTCTAAATTGACTGGGACCTGTCTCAGATATTCAGGGTTCATTTGGTAACCATGAAGAGATTCTGAGTGGAGACGCCCCTGACCTTTGAAAAATCTCCTATGGGTGCTTGGTACCAACTTGAGCTAACCTTACAGCTCAAGCCAGTAGGACAGTTTGCTGAGGCCTGAAAGCACCCCCTCCAGAGAATCCTTGTTCTCCCAAAATTTGTAATGTTTATTTTACTGTACAATTCTTTTTTTTTTTTTTTTTTTTTGGAGTTTTACTTGTTTCCGACAAGGAAGGCAGGTTTTCCTGCCTCCATTGATATAGAAGGCAGGGCTCCTTGTCACACCCCATCCTCAAACCTGTAACCTAAGCCCTAAGTGAAAACAGCTGACCCTGATACAGAAGGCTCCCGGCTACACTCCACACTGAAGCCTGGGACCTAGGCCTTATGTGAAAGCAACTGACCCCATTTTTCCAAATGATTGCCCTTTAGACCCACCCCGCCCCCTATTGTGTGCCCATACTGCCAGCCCAACTGGCAGAAGAAAGCCATAGCAACACCAGCAGCTGAGCCTCAGGGATACAAGCTGCTGAACATCCGGGATAAAAGTGACTGAGCAGTGAGCAGAGAAATAACTGAGTGTCGGAGACTATGGATAAGGATGGCTAACTTCAGACGGTGCAGCTTTGGAGAGGAACCTGGCCAGAGATGGCTGGCTTCAGAGAAAAATCACCTTCTTCCTGCACCATCTCCTAAAGCTAATGAGAAGCTCAAAAGAATGCAGCTATCATCTCTCAAGTACCTGTGACCTAGAAGCCCCCTTCCCAGTTCGACTTGTCCCATTTTACATATGTTGACTGATGCCACGTCTCTCTAAAATGTATAAAACCAAGTCTCTTGAGGCTGCATCACGGGCATGTGTCTTCAACGTTGGAAAAATAAACTTTCTAAATTAACTGAGACCTGTCTCAAATTTTCAGGGTTTACAAATTTACTGTTGGCTAAATCTTCTGAGTTATTGGCAAAAATACCTATGTATTTAACTTTGAGGCTCTTACTTAGGCTTAGGTAAGCACCTGATGTTCACGGACTATTAAAAACGTGTTTAACAAGGAAATAACTAACTTTAAATGATAGTGTCTAGTATCTCAGTTTACAGAAGTAATCTAGATAATCTGATAAAAGTAAAAGAACTGAGTACAGAGAATGGGCTAACACTTTAGGTAAACTTTTTGTATAAATTAAAATCTTAAAAATGTTGATGCTCATTTAATATCTGCATCATTTCCGATTAAGGGTTATGATATGGGCAACCATGTTTCTAAAGTTGTGGTTTTGTTATTATCTAAAAATGGCCATGTCTGATGGTTCAGAATTTCTTGCTTTTTAGGGTTTCACTAAAGTTTTAGGTTACATTTTAAGGAAACAAATTCTACTTAATACATAATTCTGTATACCAAACGTGTCAGAAAAGGTTATGTTATTAGTGAGGAAAATAATAATTTTGTCTAATTCAAAAGTTATCTAATAATTCAAATTACAGATTTGAAAAGGTTATTTATGAAACAATGTAGTAACAGACCCAAAGGTGTGGAGAAATATGTGGAAAATGTTTAGATAATAAAATACTCTTTAAAACAAAATAGAAAATTGGAGACATTTGGCTAATTAACATTTTGTAGTTAAAGCTCTGAGTCTTGATAAAAATAAAATAAGAAGTATTGTTTAAAAAAATGTATCAGTAGTTTGGCAATTCTTTTTGTAAATAGAGTTAAGAAAGAAGCTGGATTTAGTGTGGAGGCAAATTTCATATATATACTTGTGTTGCTTTGCACTATGTTTACTGTTTTGCATGGATAGTTCCAGCACCGGAGTACTTATTGATCATGCACCTACAGCGAATTTCTTAATTGCACAGGATATATGATACTGGTAAACTTGAGGATATTGAATTGTGTATCAGGAATAAAATACTCATTATGTGAGTTTTTAAGGGTCCTGGATAATACCATAGCCTCCAGGGTAGATTGAGTAGGAAAAATTTAGGTTGGATTCCTGTTTGTTTTGGCTTCTAGTTTTCATTCATTTGCTGTTTATTCTTTGGCTTTGCCTATGTACACAGATATAAAACCATATATATTTATGGTTTTAGGCTTCCTGACACTTTGTGTATAAAACCATATATATAAACACCAAAAGCAACAGCAACAAAAGCCAAAATTGACAGATGGGATCTAATTAAACTAAAGAGCTTCTGCACAGCAAAAGAAACTACCATCAGAGTGAACAGGGAGCCTATAGAATGGGAGAAAATTTTTTCAATCTACTCATCTGACAAAGGGCTAATATCCAGAACCTACAAAGAGCTCAAACAAATTCACAAGAAAAAAACAAACAACCTCATCAAAAAGTGGACAAAGGATATGAACAGACACTTCTCAAAAGAAGACATTCATACAGCCAACAGACACATGAAAAAAAATGCTCATCATCACTGGCCATCAGAGAAATGCAAATCAAAACCACAATGAGATACCATCTCACACCAGTTAGAATGGCAATCATTAAAAAGTCAGGAAACAATAGGTGCTGGAGAGGATGTGGAGAAATAGGAACACTTTTACACTGTTGGTGCGATTGTAAACTAGTTCAACCATTGTGGTGTTAAAACAGTACGGCAATTCCTCAAGGATCTAGAGCTAGAAATACCATATGACCCAGCCATCCCATTACTGGGTATATACCCAAAGGATTATAAGTCATGCTGCTATAAAGACACATGCACATGTATGTTTATTGTGGCACTATTCACAATAGCAAAGACTTGGAATCAACCCAAATGTCCATCAGTAACGGACTGGATTAAGAAAATGTGGCACATATACACCATGAAATACTATGCAGCCATAAAAAAGGATGAGTTCGTGTCCTTTGTAGGGATATGGATACAGCTGGAAACCATCATTCTCAGCAAACTGTCTCAAGAACAGAAAACCAAACACCGCATGTTCTCACTCATAGGTGGGAATTGAACAATGAGATCACTTGGACACAGGAAGGGGAACATCACACACCGGGGCCTATTGTGGGGACAGCGGAGGAGGGAGGGATGGCATTGGGAGTTATACCTGATGTAAATGATGAGTTGATGGGTGCTGGCAAGTTGATAGGTGCAGCACACCAACATGGCACATGTATACATGTGTAACAAACCTGCACATTGTGCACATGTACCCTAAATCTTAAAGTATAATAATAAAAAAAACCAATATATATATGGTTTTCTGTGTGTGTGTGTGTGTGTGTGTGTGTGTGTGTGTGTGTGTGTATGTAATTTATTTTCCAGTGGAAGGTCTTTATTTGGTTCTGTGAATATTTTGTTTCCTATGCATTTCCAGCAAGTCATCATTTGTTCCACTTATCTGGAATTCCTAGGCTACCTTCATCAGGCCCCACAGGTATTGATGGAACACACCAGCTTTTTAACCTTAAATTAACTTTTTGGATTTTAGGCTTCCTGATACTTTAAGTGTGTTGAGTATACTTTTGTAAACATAATTTGAGTCATATTTCTCTCTCTAATTTCTCCAAAATTTGTAAACTATTTGTGAATATTCTTAATTCATGGCAATGTATTTGTTTGCATACAGTTTAGCATGATCACTAAGGCTGCTCAGGGGGAGAGAACTCAGAAACCTGGCATGCCGGCAAAAGGGTAAAAATTTCTTACCAGTAAGACTCTCGCCTCTCTCTCTCTGTGCAAACTGGTTAAATAAATAATAAAAGGTACTGTTACTGTTTATCTCCTCTGTATAATTTTGATTAATTAAGAAAAAAGAATTCTGAGGCTAATGTTAAACTGTAGTGAATATGTTGTGTTTTGTATGTCTTTCTGTATTGCTCTGTTATAAAGAGGGACATCTTAGGATAAAATGCATGCCTATGACCTTATCAGCCCTCTGTTCAAGACGGCCCAGCAAACTGGCCAGCCACATTCTTGGGAGATTGACCTTGTAACCATGTGGCTGTGTTTTCTCTTTTTACAATGGTAACCAGGTTTGGGGTTCAATTTCTGACTTAGGGAACAATTCCTTTATCTTCTATCTGTCTGTATTTAAATGTGTTATAGGTGTAATATGAAAGAACTTTAGTTAATTGGTTTAATAATAAGAGCTTCAATCAAATATTTTGTCTGAAAAGTGTAATGCCTTTTATTTAGTTCCTGTGACTTAAGTAATCTTTAAAAAATAAAGTTTTAAAAATTATTAGTAAAATAAAAATCTTCAAAAATGTAAACCTTTCATTTAAATTATGCAGGTCAGATATTAGGTTTGCTAAATGCTTTAAGGTCATAAACTACTACTTTGACTTTTAAAAAATTATTCAATGTATTTTAGAGCATTAGATTTTAAATAAAGCCTGGGGACATAGGAAATTAGCCTTGCCCCCTAGCTATGCAGAGAAGGTTACCAAAAAAAAGAAGCTTTATATAAGAAAGCATCTTGTATGGTAAATTTTTGTCTTAAAGTAAAATAATTGGTTGTTTAAAAGAGGGATGTTTAGGACAAGTCAAAAACTCCAGGTGTGTCATAGATAGTCTATGTAAGTTGTGGAAGAATTTATGAAAGAGAATTTATGCAAGAAATGTTGTACAACTTAAAGGTGATTTGGCCTCATGAATGCTTCAAAAATGTTGCTATGACTCTTAACTGTACAATGTGCCTGCTTTACAGCTAGGTAAAGCCTGGGACACATGGAGGTAGACACTGGAAAGAGTCAGAACTTATCTGCACTTCTGTCTGAGACCTAGGCTCCACACCTAATACATAATTCAAGTCCCGAACTTAACAAGGTTTTGACCAAAAGTAAAAGTTGCTAAGAGTTGACATTGAAACATGTAATTGAGACTACTGACGAAACAGTTTTACATGCAATGTGTGTAATAAAAGTGAAATGTAATTTTGTAAAAGATTATAAGAAGACATGGGAATGTGGATTTGTTGTTGTTATTGTTTTTGCCTAAAGGGTTAAAGGATTGTTTTAAATTAGGGTAAAGCTAAATGTTTGAACAAGTTGTGGAAGGTTTTAAAAGAAAAATTAATTCTTGTAAAACACTATGTGTGTGAACATACTGACTAAATTTAAAAGCTCATTTTCTGGTTTCTCCATAAATTGAACATTGAAATAAAAGCACAAACAGGGTTTTCTTAAAGCACTGATCTTCTCTTTAACAAAAATTTGTAAAGGGTTATAAAAAGTTTCTGAGAATCTCACCTTATGATGATACTGATTAAAATTGGAAAGATTTGTCTATAAGGTTTTATTAAAAATTGGAACTGACATTGGGTACACTAATTCAAGAGTAAAATTTGGCTTTCTCTCTTGAACAAGATTTTCATGTAATATTAAAAGATAATGAAATATACTTGTTTGCCTTTTGAATAAAGTAGCAAAAATAAATAAATAAAAGGAAAGGCAAGAGACCAATTGTTTGGAAAGCTAAGTCTTCTTCCTCTGTCAATGAGTAAAGGTTTTTGCCTTTTAAATTTTTGAGTCATCATTTTGGCTAAATGAATGACTTATGGTAACCTGGAATTCTATTTCATAATATCAATGTTTTAAACGTTTAACATATTTAATAGGCCTCCCAAAATCAAATTTCAGCTTCAAAATAGTCTTTTCTGACCTCTAACTTTGAGATACTACAGAAGGCTCTTGAAACATCCAAAAGAGAGGTAAAAGGATTATTTGACATGTTATAAGGGAAGCATTGTCCAAAAAAAAGTTTAATCTTCAGGTTATATTTTAGTCAATGATATTAATATATTTTACAAAATCGTATGGGATTCCTGAAATTCTAATATGTCTGAGTACATGCTATCAATTCTAATTATGGTTATTATGTTAAGTTATTGTAAACTACAGAAATAACCAATTTCCTTGTATAAAACTAGTAATCCAAGTAGAACAAAAAATTAATTGAATACCAAGAAAATATGTTGTCAGATTATCATGTTAAACCAGCAGATATGGAAATTGTTTAGATATACAATTTGAATGAACTCCACGGTCTAGGTCAAATTACCTTGATAATCCATCAGTTATCAGTGCTATGCACCTAACTTGGTAAAACAACGGGTGTTCACGAGGATACAAGTCTGATGTTATTTAAGCATGGACTCATGGAGAACCAGGATGGTCACCTTGTCCTTCCTGAGTCCTTAAAGCTTTTGTTATTAAAAGTTCTGCATTCCATGACTCATGGAAAAAATAAAATGATCCAAAATGAACATATTTTTGTAGTTACCTATAATTTGTTAAAATAGTTGATAACCAATGTTTGGTCTCATCTTCCTGGGAAAACAATCAAAGCTTCAGGTACATTTGGTCACCTGATGGGCCATTTAAATATTTTATATAAGAATTTCATTCAATTGACATTTTCAGTGCACGTTTTCTTTAATAAAAGCTTTCCCATGCAAGAAGGCTGATGTTGGCTGGGCATGGTGGCTCACACCTGTAATCCTAGCACTTTGGGAGGCCAAGGCAGGCAGATCGCAAGGTCAGGAGATCGAGACCATCCTGGCTAACACGGTGAAACCCCATCTCTACTAAAAATACAAAAAATTAGCTGGGTCTCATGGCATACGTCTATACTGCCAGCTACTGGGGAGGCTGAGGAAGGAGAATTGCTTGAAACCAGGAGGTGGAAGTTGCATTGAGCCAAGACCACACCATTGCACTCCAGCCTAGGAGACAGAGTGAGACTTCATGTCAAAAAAAAAAAAAAAAAAAAAAAAAAGAAAGAAAGACTGATGTTGTAACAGTAGATTATTATGCTACAAAGTAGTATTTTCATTAAATAAAGAAGTCCCTTATGACTGAAGACAACCCCTTCACAATCTAGAAACCAAAGATTTTATCTTCTGAGAACATCAGAGAAGGACTGTCCTTGATATCCACACTACAACAAAACTCAGGACCTTAAACCTTGGGTTCATAATCTCACAATTGAGCAGTGTCCGGTCACACTCTTGGGACTGTACACCCACTGGAACCCTTAAGGTAAAGCTAATCAGGAAAGTTACACCCCAGAAGAAGATGGCATCCTTGATGTGAACAGCTTTTCCCAAGATCATGGGTCAAGACTTCTCTACTATTAGGAGACTTATCTTTGAATATTTTTTCCTTTCTTATGCCTCTATGAGCAATAGAAGTGGAAAAGGGGTCTGTTTTGTGGACTTATAGGGTACATTTTTATTTGTGAAGGAGTTTTCAGCCAGCCTATGTATGGATAACCTTATAATCAATCAGAAACAGAACATTGGTTCACTCCTCTAAACCCACATCATGGGTTAAAGAGAACATTGCCAAGTGGCCTTCACTCTTCTAGAAGGGCATCATTTGTTAGGTTGTTTTTCCATAGTTTGGAGTAAAAGAAGCAATGATTAGAAATCTATCCTTTGTGATAGGCTTTATAGAAGATTCTACTGTAAAGGCTACAGTTACACAACAGATTTTAAATTCTCTTGTGAATGTTATGATAGAATTGGCTGAACAGAGAAGTATCTGTGCAGCTGCTGGCACTCATGACCTATGGAGAAAACATTAGATATTACAGATATTCAGTCATAGTGTACAAAGTAAATGACTTTGTAACTTTTTTCATTATCTTCATTTACATAGACTGTATGACAAATAATAAATGGAAGACTTTAAAGGGTATTTAAATCCCAGAAAATGGATTGATGAAGCCACTGCTTACTTAAGTGAGTAGACTCTTTATTTAACTCATTCTTTGATCTATTTAATTTTAGAAGGTTTGGTTTATGGGGACCCTGGGTATGAAGCATACTCCAAACTCTTGGTATTATCCTCCTGATAATCACAATAATAGTCTCCCTGGTGCATTGTATTCTCTCAAAGGTTTTAAATGTTTGCATACAGTGACCTCTAGAATGTCAAATGGTATCTCTTTAACTAGAATGACAAGAGCTGAAAGAAGTGTGTGACCATGAGGATGTAATAATCTATGAAAGGCATGCTGAGACTAGAAACCCAAAATGATGGTAACCAAGAGTGGCCCTGAGGCCCTAAGTTTTGGTCACACTCTCACCTAAGTGAGAACCTGACCAAAAAGGAGGAATTTTTAAAAACAATTATGAGAGGTCATTGTTTTGGACTGAGATTATGCACTAGGCCCCAACACCCCAAACCTAAACCAAAATGGAGTTGTTGATGCTAAGACTTTAAGGAAACACATAGATCCTAGAATAGACCACAGACTAGATTTTGCTTTTCTCCTGCAAATCTCTATAACAAACATTCCTGACAGTGTAGGTATCCACTCCCTTAAGTCTCCATTAAATTTTTTAACCAAATTCAATTCCTCTCACCTAGAGACCATCAAGCTTCAGATGATCATGCAATAAGTGTTCCAGCCAGTTTCAGGTGAAAACACCACCCCTGGCCATCAAGGAACTACCCTGACTCCACTAGACAGGGCAGGGCAAGAGTTTCATCATCTCCAATAGGTAGGTACTACACCCCAAGCCAGCATGAAGCTGTTACAGAAGGAAGACCATCAGTTTTTCCATCTTCCATAAAGATTTATGGGAATCACATCTCTCACGGGGAAAAAAGAAAGGCAGGAGAATAGGGTCTGGAGGCAGGGAACATAAGGTTGATTCACACTGACTTCCTAAAACTGATTTAAATGGAAACATTTTTTATTTAAATGGAAACACTTCAGCTATAACAGGAAATACCCTCTCCATTTACATAGGGCATACACCAAGTAAATGATTTTGTAATTTTAGTTCATCCTCTTCATTTACATAGGTTGTACAACAAGCAACCAATGGAAAAGTCCAGAGGATATTTAAACCCCAGAAAATTCTGTAGTGGGTCTCTTGAGCCCCTATGCTTGGGCCCACTCCTACCCTGTGGAGTGTACTTTTTGTTTTCAATAAATCTCTGCTGTTATTGCTTCATGCTTTCCTTCCTTTGTGTGTGCATTTTGTCCAGTTCCTTGTTCAAGATGCCAATAACCTGGACACCTTCAACTGGTAACACCAGCACACTTCAGTGTACTTCGCAAAAGCCTTAGGCCACAGATCAGTTCCTCCTCTTAAGAAAAAAAAAAAAAAAAAGAAAGAAAGGAAAAAGAAAGAAAGAAGGAAAGAAAGAAAAAGTGGGAAACAAATAATCTAAGAGTGAAAACTAGAATGATCCCTTTTCACCATTCCATTAGTTTTATGGCACCTCTACTTGCTAGAGTCAGTGTAAAATGGAAATATTAAGGTCTTTGTGCACATTTACTTCAAGAAAAAAGAGCCCTGAGGTCAGCCTACACACTGTAGAGTTCTAAGCCCTCTTTTTCTCTATTTTCTTTCTGCCTGCTTTAAAGCTGCTGTTACTTTGCTACTGAGATAAAAATTACTCTTTGGACCCAACTGCTTTTTTTTCTTGCAAACTGATTAATCTGTATTAATATCTCATGACTAGATTTCTGAAATAAAAGTTATAAGGTATTTCTGTGTGAGTGTGTGTGTGTATATATATCTTTAAAAGGCCTTTATGATATATTTTTTAAGACAGGTTCTCACTCTGTCGCCCAGACTGGAGTGCAGTGGCATGATCTCGGCTCACCACAACCTCTGCCTCCCAGTCTTAAGCAATTCTCCCATCTCAGTCTCCTGAGTAGCTAGTATTACAGGCTTGCACCACTACCGCCCAGCTAATCTTTATATTTTTAGTGGAGATAAGGTTTCCTCACATTGGCCAGGCTGGTTTTGAACTCCTGATCTCAAATGATCCATGTGCCTCAGTCTCCCAAACTGCTGCGATTAGAGGCATGAGCCACTGTGCCTGGCCGATTTACTTAACTTTATGTTTAACTGGCAATTAAATCAGTTTTAATTTCCCTCTAGCATATCAGACATTTTCTCCCTGTAGTTTGATATGTAAATTTTCCTATCTGATTTTTCACCTAAGAGTTGCTTCCTTCAATGTACGATTTCAGGGCTATCTAGCTGTCAATTGCCTAGGGTAATTAAACAGATTATCAAGCATTCGAAAGTCTACAATTTAAAAAACAGAGGTCTTATGAATCTATAAGATGTTTTTCTATCACCATGTCTAATACATCTATGTATCTATGTGTTGTGTACACAATGCTTCACTACTGAAAATACATTAAAAAATCTCTAATTAATTGGCTTAAGAAAAAGCACTTAAATACTTTATTAGGAATAAAGAAAAGACTAGTCAAATGCTTTTTCAAGCTTGTGTGACTTAATTGAAACCTTTAATAAATAAGCTATCTTTAAAATTATTTGTGAAGTAATATTAGAAGTGTCTTAAAAATTGCCAGCATACATTTTATTTTCATTTATTGATAAAGTGATTTCATACTTATCTCTGCCAAATACTACATTTTACAATAGTGATGTTATCTCTAGGAGCAATTTGAGAAGGTCTGGAGTCTTGAAGCCTCCAGCTGCATAAGTCCTGGACCATAATTTCTAATCTCATGGCTTTAGGCAGTCTAGTCCCCAGGCAGGTAGGGAGTTTGTTTTGAGAAAGAACTGTTATCATCAACTTTGTTTCAAAGCTAACTATAAACTAGTTCCTCTCAAAGTTAGTTTGACCTACACCCAGGAATGAACGAGGACAGCTTAGAGGTTGGAAGCAAGATGGAATCAGTTAGGTGAGATCTCTTTCCCTGTATCAGTTATAAGTTTGCAATGGTGGTTTCATAATTTTAAATGATGAATATCACAGTTTTCATAAATAAGTAAACTATTAAAATACAATAATTAAATGTAATTGGAAAAATAATTGTAGACAAACTTGCCATAATTTGTAAAGTTATGTTAAATTAAATAATGGATATTTCATTAATTGGGTATTTTCCAATAAAATATTGTAAGAAAACATTCTTTCTTTAAAAAAAGTATGTCTGTTTTTAAAAGGTGAATAATTTTTGTTAAATTCAAAGATTACTTACAGGTTATGTGTAAAGGTAAAAGGAACCAGGAAATAAGAGATGTAAAGAAAGTTATGGAAATAAAGAAGTATTTTTTATAAGAAAGCTTAAAGAAAATTAATTTTATATGAGAAATAATCTTGTATGCTAAATTTTATCCTAGAATAAAGTCACTGTTTGTGTAAGAAAGGGGGATGTTCAACACAAACAAGAAAGTCCAGGCATGTCATGAATGGTCTGTGTGAGTCTTAATGAGAAGATTCATGAAAAAATAATTTATATGATCAAGTTGTGTATAATTAAAGGGAAATTATAATATTTCTAGAGATTGAGTTTTGATTTAAAAAACTCATACACTAAAGAATTGGTTCAAACTACAAAATTTTCTTAAGGTATTGCTTTATTCTTAATAAACTACAAGACATTATAATTGTTTATGCTAAGTTCAACTTTTATTGTTTCTTGTTATTTTTAGCTTTATCTCCTCCATTTAAAAGGCCTGAAACAACAACTCTATCCTTCAACTCATTTTCAGCTCTTGTTAGTGTTTTTTTGTTTCCTTCAGCTTCTAACTGTTATAACCTGATGCTATCAAAGAAAAAAAAAGTTTTATCTTAGAGGTCTAAAGGAAATGTTTTCTTCCAACATAATATTCCTCTTAGAGAATAGCAGTTGCACTACAGAAGGTCTCTTCTTTTGCCTTTGGGTAACTGGCCTAATAAACACATATGCTTTATTGAAATAATTTCTATGTCATTAATACTAAGTTTGATGTGCTTAGAAAAAAAAAACAGATAAAAAATGTTAATTAAAGTACATTCATGTAACTTTCTGTATGTGCTTTTAAAGTCTTAGTACCATTAAGATACAGGGCTTTGACTCCTGGGTCTAAAAAGGACACCAAGTCCTGCTAAATCTTAACATTGAGAACAATTAAAGCTTTATCTTCAGACTTAGTAAATGATGCCTATAAAAATAAACTGTGTTTGTGAGACACAGGACCAGAAATTAAAGCTCTTCAACTCCTCAAGTCCCAGGGATTCTCACAAAAGGGTGGGCACATGAAATTTTAAGGACCAATTTTGAGGGATAAGTTCAGTTTCTCTATAAATTAACCATTAATGTCAAAGACACACTGATGTAACACCAACATATGGGTCCCTATGTCAGATTAACAAGATTTTCTTGAAGCATTAATCCTCTCTTTAACAAGGATTATAAAGGTTATAAAAGGCTTATGGAAATTACATCTTATGATCAAAATGATTAAAATTTTATAGATTATTTATAAAATTTTGAAAAACATTTAGTTGGCCTCATGCTGTTTTTATTAGGGCTTAGTGTTTGGAAAATTAAGTCTACTTTCTCAAAAATAAAGGTTTTTGCCCTTTTATTTTTTCAAATCTTTGAGTTATCACTTTGGTTAAATGAGGAACTTATTTTACAATGAACTGTGATCTTATTTTATCATAGTATCAAGCATTTTAAACCTTTACTATTTGAGAAACTTTCCAAAATCAAATGGTAAATTATGTCTTTTTCTGATCTAATTAACCCTTTAAGATATTAAGTTCCATAAAGTCCAAAAATTATGTATTTGGCCTCTTTTGTATAAAAATCATACAGGAAGAATTGTTAAATATGAAATGGTGTTTGGCTTTCTTTGGGCTGTATTTGTATACATAGGTTATTGGTATATGTTCCAAAGTTATGGGAAACTTCTCTAATTCTGATATGACTTAGTTTACACTATCAGTAATAATTATAATTGCTATGTTAAATTATTGTGTGTCACACAGGTAACAAATGTCCTTGTCAGTTGTGTCCTTGACTGTGGCTGCCCTAAAACTTTTTGTCATTCACAGACAACTGTTGTTTTGTTTTGGTTCTTTTTAGAAGGTGATTTTATAATCAACTAGAAAACTCTTAAGAGGTGTTCTTGAATGCAGGGTTCTGATAACTTTGGAAATTTTGACATTAGAATAGAAGAAAAGCTTTCTGAACTCTCATGGAGAGCTGAAATGTTCATGAATATCAAGCAGAACAGGAGTTGACTGCGTGAACTGAACTAATAGAAGACTGAAGTAATCTTTTGACTTTTTTACCTAAATTGTTGCTGATCATTTGGTTTGCTTTGCAGAGTCAAGAAAACTTTTCTTTTGAGCTGTTGACAGCTTGTAGCAACAATATTTTGAGTATATTTATTTCTCTCTACCTGATTTCCTCAGAATTTTGAAATTATTTGTGAGTATTCTTAACTTAATGGTAATATAGTTATTTGCATAAGTGCAATACAATTGTCTTTTTTTGCAACAGGAAACCATTGGAGAAACTGGTTACTTTAGCAAGGCTTTGGCTGGGATGGTCAACAAACTTGACTGGAAATAAACTTGACTTATAGAGACAAGAAAAACCCCTTGGGAGAACTAGCCTCATACCTTGTCTACACAGTCCCTGAGCAGGGTTCTTAACCTGTGGTAAGTAAAGACTATCACTTTCTGACAGGCCTAGGAGCCGCAAGTTATCTTGGGACCTTAAGAGGAGAGGAGTTTACCTAGCTCACAGGTATTTAATGGTACAAGTCCACAAAATAAGTCTTATCTGAGATTTCTTCTATGTAAAAAGTTTCATCAAAGCTAATTTAAAAGCCTATCTGAAAAATGATTATTTCTGTTGCACTTTATACAAATAATCAGGCCAAGTATTATAAAGCAAATTGGTCCTACCATGATCTGTCTTTAGTAAGAATGAGAAACTGGAGAGAGAAAAATTATGTTTCAAAAACTATAGTCTACCTGTGGTTAGATTCTCTTCTCACCTCATGCTTTTATAATTTTTATTATTTTTGACAGTTTGGAGTGAATTCTAATTTTTCTTGGCTACAAGTCTCCAAAATGTTTTCAATTTTTTTCTTCTTTTTTTGTCCCCATTTTTCCTAATTTGGAATAACTGAAAACTAAACTGTGCTTTCTTGAAGCCCTGCAAACTGAAGCTAGACAACTTAAACTTCAGAAGAAATAACAGCAACCTATTTACATACATAAGATACTTTCATACCTGACTAGTGATGTATGAACATCAGAGTAATATGGCCTATATCAGTTTTCCAAGATCGTTGGTTTTTTATTGTTGTCTTTTCTCCCTTCCTCCCCTTATTTTCTCTTCATAGGATGTAAGACTTCACAACCTGCTAAAAATGAGCTTTCCTAATGAAACCTACTTGTCTAGGAACAAACCATTCTAGCCATTAGAGATTAGATGAAACCTGAGACCAAAGACTAATTTTCTTCTGAAATGCTTTCTCTGAAAGAGTCTTAAAAAAGAAAAGGGGGGAAATGTAAAAGGAAAATAAATCTTGGGACCCCCAACTCACTGAGCTAAAGGGAAAAGTCAAGCTGGGAACTGCTTAGGGCAAACCTGCCTCACATTCTATTCCAAGTAATCCCTCTGCTCACTGAGGGAAGTGCATATCTGATTGCCTCCTCTGGAGAGGCTAATTAGAAACTCAAAAGTGTGCAGCTGGTTGTCTCTTACCTACCTATGTCCTGGAAGTCCATTCCCCACTTCAAGTTGTCTCACTTTTGCTTCTAGTTGTCCCACCTTTTTGAACTGAACCAGTGTTCATCTTTCATTTATTGTTTGATCTCTCATGTCTTCCTAAAATGTATAAAACCAAGCTGTGTCCTAACCGCCTTGAGCATATGTCATCAGGACCTCCAGAGTCTTTGTCATAGGCACGTGTCCTTAACCTTGGCAAAATAAACTTTCTCAATTGACTAGGACCTGTCTCAGACATTTGGGGTTCACAATACTAACCAAAATTTTAAGATTTTTTTTTCTAGAAAATGGATTTATTATTTCGATCAAGTTTCTAACTTACACAGAAACCTCAAGAAGAACAAGGAGCTAAAAAGTGACTATGTGTTAATAGCCCACTTTCCTTAGTTTTTTATGCTATGCCCCTAAACTTAATGTCTATATCATCAACTATACTTGTTGATAACAGAATGCAATTACATTGAGTTATGACTCATATCAACTTTTCTTATATATAGTTCTCATGTCCACACACTAAACACTTTGAAAAGCTTTCTTTAGTTTTGCTATGGAATGGCTTGGTTTCATGCTATAATGAAAGAAAAAGAGAGCAGGATATTATTTGCCCCTTGGACTCCTACAATTCATTGTTTTCTCTTGCTTCTCATTCCACACAGTTTTTAAACCTGTAGTTTTCAACTTTGGTCTGCACAGGAATCACACAGGATGTTTCTTAAAATTGGAAATTTCTGAGTTCCACTTTTATAGATTTTGATTCGTTAGGCCTGGGGTGCATTTCAAGAATCTGCATTTCTTTTTTTATTATACTTTAAGTTCTAGGGTACATGTGCACAACATGCAGGTTTGTTACATATGTATACTTGTGCCATGTTGGTGTGCTGCACCCATCAACTCATCAGCACCCATCAACTCATCATTTACATCAGCTATAACTCCCAATGCCATCCCCCCTCCCCATAATAGGCCCCAGTATGTGATGTTCCCCTTCCAGAGTCCAAGTGATCTCATTGTTCAATTCCCACCTATGAGTGAGAACATGCGGTGTTTGGTTTTCTGTTCTTGCGATAGTTTGCTGAGAATGATGGTTTCAAGCTGCATCTATGTCCCTACAAAAGACATGAACTCATCCTTTTTTATGGCTGCATAGTATTCCATGGTGTATATGTGCCACATTTGCTTAATCCAGTCTGTCACTGATGGACATTTGGGTTGATTCCAAGTCGTTGCTATTGTGAATAGTGCCGCAATAAACATACATGTGCATGTGTCTTTATAGCAGCATGATTTATAATCTTTTGGGTATATACCCAGTAATGGGATGGCTGGGTCATATGGCATTTCTAGTTCTAGATCCTTAAGGAATCGCCATACTGTTTTCCACAATGGTTGAACCAGTTTACAATCGCACCAACAGTGTAAAAGTGTTCCTATTTCTCCACATCCTCTCCAGCACCTGTTGTTTCCTGACGTTTTAATGATTGCCATTCTAACCGGTGTGAGATGGTATCTCATTGTGGTTTTGATTTGCATTTCTCTGATGGCCAGTGATGACGAGCATTTTTTCATGTGCCTATTGGCTGTATGGATGTCTTCTTTTGAGAAGTGTCTGTTCATATCCTTTGTCCACTTTTTGATGGGGTTGTTTGTTTTTTTCTTGTAAATTTGTTTGAGTTCTTTGTAGGTTCTGGATATTAGCCCTTTGTCAGATGAGTAGATTGAAAAAATTTTCTCCCATTCTGTAGGCTGCCTGTTCACTCTGATGGTAGTTTCTTTTGCTGTGCAGAAGCTCTTTAGTTTAATTAGATCCCATTTGTCAATTTTGGCTTTTGTTGCTGTTGCTTTTGGTGTTTATATATATGGTTTTATACACAAAGTGTCAGGAAGCCTAAAACCATAAATAAATAAATAAATAAATAAATAAATATATATATATATATGATTTTATATCTGTGTTATTGATTTGCGTATGTTGAACCAGCCTTGCATCCCAGGGATGAAGCCCACTTGATCATGGTGGATAAGATTTTTTGATGTGCTGCTGGATTTGGTTTGCCAGTATTTTATTGAGGATTTTTGCATCGATGTTCATCAGGGATATTGGTCTAAAATTCTCTTTTTTTGTTGTGTCTCTGCCAGGCTTTGGTATCAGGATGATGTTGGCCTCATAAAGTGAGTTAGGGAGAATTCCCTCTTTTTCTATTGATTGGAATAATTTCAGAAGGAATGGTACCAGCTCCTCCTTGTATGTCCGGTAGAATTCAGCTGTGAATCCGTCTGATCCTGGACTTTTTTTGGTTGGTAGGCTATTTATTATTGCGTCAATTTCAGAGCCTGCTATGGGTCTATTCAGGGATTCAACTTCTTCCTGGTTTAATCTTGGGAGAGTGTAAGTGTCCAGGAAATTATCCATTTCTTCTAGGTTTTCTAGTTTATTTGCACAGAGGTATTTATAGTATTCTCTGATGGTAGTTTGTATTTCTGTGGGGTCGGTGGTGATATCACCTTTATCACTTTTTATTGTATCTATTTTATTCTTCTCTCTTTTCTTCTTTGTTAGTCTTGCTAGCAGTCTATCAATTTTGTTGATCTTTTGAAAAAACCAGCTCCTGGATTCACTGATTTTTTGGATTCACTGATTTTTTGGAGGGTTTTTGTGTCTGTATCTCCTTCAGTTGTGCTCTGATCTTAGTTATTTCTTGCCTTCTGCTAGCTTTTGAATGTGTTTGCTCTTGCTTCTCTAGTTCTTTTAATTGTGATGTTAGGGTGTCAATTTTAGATCTTTCCTGCTTTCTCTTGTGGGCATTTAGTGCTATAAATTTCCCTCTACACACTGCTTTAAATATGTCCCAGAGATTCTGGTATGTTGTATCTTTGTTCTCACTGGTTTCAAAGAACATCTTTATTTCTGCCTTCATTTCGTTATGTACCCAGTAGTCATTCAGGAGCCGGTTGTTCAGTTTCCATGTAGTTGAGAAGTTTTGATTGAGTTTCTTAGTCCTCAGTTCTCATTTGATTGCACTGTGGTCTGAGAGACAGTTTGTTATAATTTCTCTTCTTTTACATTTGCTGAGGAGTGCTTTACTTCCAACTATGTGGTCAATTTTCGAATAAGTGCAATGTGGTGCTGAGAAGAATGTATATTCTGTTGATTTGGGGTAGAGAGTTCTGTAGATGTCTATTAGGTCTGCTCGGTGCAGAGTTGAGTTCAATTCCTGGGTATCCTTTTTAACTTTCTGTCTCGTTGATCTGTCTAATGTTGACAGTGGAGTGTTGAAGTCTCCCATTATTATTGCATGGGAGTCTGAGTCTCTTTGTAAGTCTCTAAGGACTTGCTTTATGAATCTGGGTGCTCCTGTATTGGGTGCAAATATATTTAGGATAGTTAGCTCTTCCTGTTGAATTGATCCTTTTACCATTATGTAATGGCATTCTTTGTCTCTTTTGATCTTTGATGGTTTAAAGTCTGTTTTATCAGAAACTAGTATTGCAACCCCTGCTTGTTTTTGTTCTCCATTTGCTTGGTAGATCTTCCTCCATCCCTTTATTTTGAGCCTATGTGTGTCTCTGCACGTGAGATGGGTCTCCTGAATACTGCAAACTGATGGGTGTTGACTCTTTATCCACTTTGCCAGTCTGTGTCTTTTAATTGGACAATTTAGTCCATTTACATTTAAGGTTAGTATTGTTATGTGTGAACTTGATCCTGTCATTGTGATATTAGCTGGTTATTTTGCTCATTAGTTAATGAAGTTTCTTCCTAGCATCAATAGTCTTTACATTTTGGCATGTTTTTGCAATGGCTGCTACCGGTTGTTCCTTTCCATATTTAGTGCTTCCTTCAGGATCTCTTGTAGGGCAGGCCTGGTGGTGACAAAATCTCTCAGCATTTGCTTGTCTGTAAAGGATTTTATTTCTCCTTCACTAATGAAACTTAGTTTGGCTGGATATGAAATTCTGGGTTGAAACTTCTTATCTTTAAGAATGTTGAATATTGGCCCCCACTCTATTGTGGCTTGGAGAGTTTCTGCCGAGAGATCTGCTGTTGGTCTGATGGGCTTCCCTTTGTGGGTAACCCGACCTTTCTCTCTGGCTGCCCTTAACATTTTTTCCTTCATTTCAACTTTGGTGAATCTGACAATTATGTGTCTTGGAGTTGCTCTTCTCAAGGAGTATCTTTGTGTTGTTCTTTGTATTTCCTGAATTTGAATGTTGGCCTGCCTTACTAGGTTGGGGAACTTCTCCTGGATGATATCCTGAAGAGTGTTTTCCAACTTGGTTCCATTTTCCCCCTCCCTTTCAGGCACACCAATCAGATGTAGATTTGGTCTTTTCACATAATCCCATACTTCTTGGAGGCTTTGTTCATTTCTTTTTCCTTTTTTTCCTCTAGACTTCTCTTCTTGCTTCATTTCATTCATTTGATCTTCAATCATTGATACTCTTTCTTCCAGTTGATCAAGTCGGTTACTGAAGCTTGTGCATTTGTCATGTATTTCTCGTGTCATGGTTTTTTTTTTTTTTTTTTTTTTTTGAGACGGAGTCTGGCTCTGTCGCCCGGGCTGGAGTGCAGTGGCCGGATCTCAGCTCACTGCAAGCTCCGCCTCCTGGGTCTACGTCATTCTCCTGCCTCAGCCTCCCGAGTAGCTGGGACTACAGGCGCCCGCCACCTTGCCCGGCTAGTTTTTTGTATTTTTTAGTAGAGACGGGGTTTCACCGTGTTAGCCAGGATGGTCTCGATCTTCTGACCTCGTGATCCGCCCGTCTCGGCCTCCCAAAGTGCTAGGATTACAGGCTTGAGCCACCGCGCCCGGCTCGTGTCATGGTTTTTATCTCTGTCAGTTCGTTTATGGCCTTCTCTGCATTGATTATTCTAGTTATCCATTCTTCCATTCTTTTTTCAAGATTTTTAGTTTCTTGGTGCTGGGTACGTAGTTCCTCCTTTAGCTCTGAGAAGTTTGATCGACTGAAGCCTTCTTCTCTCAACTCGTCAAAGTCATTCTTTGTCCAGCTTTGATCCATTGCTGGCGATGAGCGGCATTCCTTTGGAGAGGGAGATGCGCTCTTATTTTTTGAATTTCCAGCTTTTCTGTCCTGCTTTTTCCCCATCTTTGTGGTTTTATCTGACTTTGGTCTTTGATGCTGGTGATGTACTGATAGGGTTTTGGTGTGGATGTCCTTTCTGTTTGTTAGTTTTTCTTCTAACACTCAGAACCCTCAGCTTTAGGTCTGTTGGAGATTGCTTGAGGTCCACTCCAGACCCTGTTTGCCTGGGTATCAGCAGCGGAGGCTGCAGAAGATAGAATATTGCTGAACAGTGAGTGCTGCTGTCTGATTCTTGCTCTGGAAGCTTTGTCTCAGGGGTGTACCCTGCTGTGTGAGGTGTGAGGTGTCGGTCTACACCTAGTGGGGGATGTCCCCCAGTTAGGCTACTCAGGGGTCAGAGACGCACTTGAGCAGGCAGTCTGTCCGTTCTCAGATCTCAACCTCCGTGCTGGGAGATCCACTGCTCTCTTCAAAGCTGTCAGACAGGGTCATTAACATCTGCAGAGGTTTCTGCTGCTTTTCGTTTAGCTGTGCCCTGTCCGCAGAGGTGGAGTCTACAGAGACAGGCAGGCCTCCTTGAGCTGTGGTGGGCTCCACCTAGTTCAAGCTTCCTGGAGGTTTTGTGTACCTACTTACGTCTCAGCAATGGTGGGAGCCCCTCCCCCAGCCTCGCTGCTGCCTTGCAGTTAGATCTCAGACTGCTGTGCTAGCAATGAGGGAAGCTCTGTGGGTGTGGGACCCTCCCATCTAGCTGTGGGATATAATCTCCTGGTGTGCCATTTGTGAAGACCCCTGGTAAAGCACAGTATTAGAGTGGGAGTTACCTGATTTTCCAGGTGTTGTGTGTCTCAGTTTCTAAAGGGATTCCCTTCCCCCTTGCACTTCCCAGGTGAGGCGATGCCTCGCCCTGCTTCAGCTCTCGCTGGTTGGGCTGCACCAGCTGACCAGCACCGATTGTCCAGCACTCCCCAGTGAGATGAACCCAGTACCTCAGTTGAAAATGCAGAAATCACCTGTCTTCTGTGTTGCTCATGCTGGGAGCTGGAGGCTGGAGCTGTTCCTATTTGGCCATCTTGCTCCAGATCTAAGAATCTGCATTTTTAAGATGAACTGAGGATAAGAAAGTTCTGACACACCAGAATAATTCCTTTGAAGATTAGCTAGATGTAGTAGAGTGAGTGTGAACCGGAAGATGGTTTTTATGAGGTCAGGATCTACAATATAATATAAATTAAATCTATGTGGATTCTGAAGTCATCTTGGGAATAGAATCATAAGACCTTAAATCAGAACTGGACAACTGCTTTTAGTCTAGTCCAAATGCCACATTTGAACGAAAAGGAAACTGGTGAACAGAGAAATTAACTGATTTGCCTCAAGTCACACAATGAGTTAATACCTAGTTTCTATGCCTCCTGACTCTCAGCTCAAGACTTTTAAACTTCCCCTGTCCACACTGTCTGTTCTTCTCTTTCATCTCACTCATTTTTGGGCTGGTTGTTATTAAACACTCTAAACTTTAGCAATTTAAGGTGATCTAACACTCCTCCTCATTCAGTTTGATGAAGGGAAGTGCTGAGATAAGTGAAAGCCTAGTGCAGAGGATGGAACTTTGTGATTCAGAAGGGTTTAAAAGTCTTTGTGTTGTGCGTTTTGAATGGCTTTCCTATCTTTTCACTCCTAGAGTCTTTTAGGGGTAAAACCAGGGATTATGTCAAGAAGGTAAACACAAGAAAAGTTGTTTAAGCTGTGTTGTTAACTTCAAAACGATTTCACTTTCTTTTGACCCTCATTTTCTTACTTCAGTTTATTTTGCTTCTATACCTCTGTGATGTTAAAATCTCTTGAACAGGGTGTATTTTTCTGAGAATGGCATCTTTTTCATCTAGGCCAGAAATTCTTCAACTGTTATATATTCTTTGGTACTCTAGAGTTCCTTATGAAAAATTAAAATTTATTTTAGTGCATTCTATAGCTTTTGGATGGCAAACTTTTATTCTAACACCACTACTTGTGTTGCATTCATAGGTGTGTTTAATTCGGTGAAGGCCAAATACCACAGAAGGTACCACAGTACCTTCTGTACTATACCTACTGTACCACAGTAAGTACAAAGATTTGGCAGCAAATAAGGAAAATAAAAGGATAATTGAGTCAAAGAACACACAGTAGTATAGACTCCTTAGGAGTCAGACTTTATTTTTACTGTAATTGGCTATTTTGCTGGTTTGGATCCACTTCATTGTGTGAAACAACTTAAAATACTGTAAGTGTAATTGGTAACACTGTGGCTTGTGCCAGGAAACACCTATAATTTTTCTCTATTGTGTTCTGCAATCATCTTACAGAACTATTTCACTTGTAAATAAAGTAGTCAATGTGCAAAAATATATATTTTTTGTTTTTCACTCCAGCAATCATTAATAACATACTCTATTCCTATAGATCTTATAATTGTCATGATACTTTCTTTAACTGACTAGAACAGTCCTGTACTGTTATCAAGTGACACCTCATTAAATCATCACTTCTAGATTGCCTGAGGGCAAGTCTGAGATATGATTATACAGATTTAAGCAAATATAGTAATGGAATGTAGCTTCCCAGTGAAAAGCTCAAGCTCTGGAGTCAGGATGCCTAGATCCAAATCTTAGTTCTCTAGATCTAGATTACATTACTAGACAAGTTACTGAACATCTGTTTCTTCATTTCCTGATTTGTAAAATGGTGACAATAACAATTTCTACTTCACAGCATTGTTTTGAAAACTAAATTAGTGATATATGAAAAACACTTAGAATAGTACCTCATGCATAGTAAATGCTCAAAAAAAAGTGTTAGTAGTATTAAATTTGAAAAACAGAAACATTTTAAATCTGATTTTATATCTTTCTGTCATTAAACCCAGAACTGGTGATTTGGTTTCAGTAAAACAGCATTAGTTGTCACATCAGAAATGCTTCTAATCATTTATTTCATGGGTTGTATGTTTATAATTAACTTGTAAACTTATTTACATTTGGTTTATCTTAGTATATTTTTAGATAACAGATAGTAAAAGGAAATCATTTAAAATAAACAGAATATACTTAAGTATATTTATTTATCAGGTTTAAGAGACAAGTTTAAATCTAACCCAGTGGTTATACTTGTTTTTATGAACAATCCTCATTTTATTTTGCAAAGGAATCCTATTAGAGGAGATTGGTTTGCAAATAAAAAAATAGAAACACAATGAACTTAATGCTAGACACAATAGTGAAGTGTTATATGGGACAATTCAAGAATCATTTAACTTGAATAATGAGGGACGTTTTGTAAAGAGATGGTTTAAAATGAATTATAAACAGATAAAGAATTGAATGGATAAAGAAGGTGCTTTCATTTTCTTATAATTCTGAAGACTGGAAGCCCAAGATCAGGGTGCCAGCATGGTCCATTTCTGGTAAGGACATACTTTCTGGCTTGCAGATGGCTACCATCTTACTGTGTCCTCACATAGCCTTCCATTGCTTGGAGACAGAGTGAACTCTCGTGACTCTTCTTGTAAGGACAGTAATCCTATAGATTAGGGCCCCAATATTGTGACCTCATTAAACATTAATTACTTCCAAAAAGTACCCATCTCCAAATATTGTCACATGGACAATTAGGCCTTCCACATATAAATTGGGTGGGGGGTGTACAAATATTTGGTCTATAACAGATGGGTTAGGCTTTGAAAGGAGGAGGGACAGGAAGGGAAAGGAACAGGCAAAGTTGTGAGAGAGTGAGGAATAATGAAATTGTTTTACTCTTTGGTGTTAAATCTAGGCAAATAAGGAAGGAGAGCTGAGCCAGGGTTTCAAGGGTATAAAATAAATTCAGAAGAGTTGCTCTTTGGGAATTATCTATTCATTATTTCCTACATTTACCAGATTATGAGCATCAATTATAACATTATTTTAAAATACACATTTTCATAGAGATTCTTCCCTTGTAGATTCTATTTCTCCACATCCAGATTGGGTTGTAAAACTTTTAACAAACCTCCTGGGAAATTTTTATAATTTCCAGGGGTAGGGAACTAGAACCTACAAAGATGGGGAGATAAACAGAGGTGAATAAAAAGATTGAAAGATAACATTAAGGGCTTATCATAAAGACAATCAATCTAAATGTATGCTTTTTGTAAAGATTATGTAGAACCAGGTTCTAGCACATTTGGTTGAGCGACCTTGAACTAAGAATTGGCAAAAAGGTTAGACTTAGGGGCAAAGGAATCTGAGATGTCACTGAGTGTACTGTTGAAATGTTGATCTATGTGTTTTGGGCTTCATAGGGATAGAAAAGAAAAATAAGTATGGGGGAAAAAAAAAAAGATTGAAAGGCTTTTGGCCCTAAAAATAATGAGGGTTGAATTTACTGGGAGACTTGAAAGAGCAAGAGGCTGTGGTTCAAAATTTCAGACATCAAGATTTCTGTAGTATGGTAGATTCTGAATTTATGTAGACATGAATGCCATAAAAAATGACATAGTTTTTGGCCTTACTTCCTTCAAATGCATGATTACTGCCAAGATGTACTTGCTAAAATAAAAGTCTGATTATATTTTTCTGTGGTGTCAAACACTTTTCTGACTCTCTGCTATCTAAGATATGTCAAAACCCTTACCATGGCATTTGGAGTCCTTTATTATTGCCTGCAAACATTACATACTTAACACTGTATTGCCTACACATCCTTGAAAATATTCACTCATGTTTCACCTTTGATTATGTAGTTACCTTTGCCAGGTCTACCTGGCAAAATGGGAAACCCATTTTAGTTAGTTTTAACCTCTTCAGGAAGATTTTAATAAAATACTCCTCCTACCAATGTCCATTACACACATTAGTTTACTTTTTTTCTCCTCTTTTCTACTTTGATAACTCGTATGTGCTTTTGTCCTTGATCTTAACAGTACAGGGTAAGGGTCACAAACCAAATACGAGCAGAGGGCATGCTTTAACATAAATACCAAAATTAAATAGGACGAAAGACAATTCATGCTAAGGTGACTGTATAGTAATGAAGTATAACACGAGCTACTTAAAACTGTTTTTTTAAAGCACTGTTGTCATAACAAAACAATCAAACAAAACACATCCAAGGTACATGTGGTCTTCCTCTGCTACACACGTCATAGCAAAGCTAAAATGAAAGGGCAGTGTCAAAAAAATATCAAATAAGATTCTATGGTGAAGGTGTATACATCAGAAAAACAATTTAAATGTCAGGTGGGGGGCAATAGTATATGTAAACACTAGTGGGACCAGATGAATTTAGTATTTTCGGATAACAGTGTCTGCTATGCATGTCTCTTAGTTGAAGAAGACTAGTGACAAAAATTCATTACCCAGCTAGAAACTGAAAATGCACTTTGAACTGAGATGTGAAGACCTATAGAGTCCAACTGTCACTTCGTGCCTCTCCCATCATATTGGCCTTCGCAATGTTTGAAAAACTGGCCATGTGCTTTTTCCCAAAGTTATAAACCATCTTTTGTGATTTATTTCTCAGTTTATGAATTAGTTAAAATCAGCCTAAAAGAGAGACTTTTTTTTTTTTTTTTTGAGACGGAGTCTGGCTCTGTCGCCCAGGCTGGAGTGCTGTGGCTGGATCTCAGCTCACTGCAAGCTCCGCTTCCCGGGTTTACGCCATTCTCCTGCCTCAGCCTCCGGAGTAGCTGGGACTACAGGCGCCCGCCACCTCGCCCGGCTAGTTTTTTTTTTTTTTTGTATTTTTTAGTAGAGACGGGGTTTCACCGTGTTAGCCAGGATGGTCTCGATCTCCTGACCTCGTGATCCGCCCGTCTCGGCCTCCCAAAGTGCTGGGATTACAAGCTTGAGCCACCGCGCCCGGCAAGAGACTTTTAAGAGTCTGACAAGAGAAGCAAGTTTTCCAGAAGTCCTTTCAGCTGCATCAGTGAAATCTTTCATTATTATCTATATTCTAGTAGCTCACAAATCTCCATCTCTAACCAAGATTTCTCTGTGAACTTCAGAGGTATATATCCAGCTTCCTCCTGGCCATCTCTCATATGACCCATGGGCATTTTAAACTTATGCTCAAAATGGAATCTGTCATTTCTCCCTTCATTGCCAAAATCAAAGACAAAAAATTGCTTTTCTTGGTGATTCATCTAACTTCCCAGTGCAGAAAGCTGTGGGTCATCTTGGAAAACATTATTCTCCCTCTTTATTATCTAACCAGTCATGAAGCTTTGTCAGTTTATTTTCCTGTCTCTCAAGTTCATCCCCAATGCCATAATCCCCATTTTCTCAGGTAACTGATAGATTGACCCCTACTCTTTTCCAATCTGTTCTTTACATTGTAAGCAAAATGATTTTTCTAAAATGCAACCACGGCTTTAAACATTTCTCTATCTCCTGCTACTCTTAGGATGAAGGTAAGACTCCCCAGTGTGGCCAAAAAAAAAACCTGCTTGATTTATCCCCTGGCTAACTCTCTAGAGCCTTTTCTGCTCTTCCCTCTCTCACCTCTCAGGTATTTGCCCTTTCACTGGTTCAACAAACATTGAGTGCCTACTATGTGCCAAAAAGTGGGGTGAACAAAACAGGACATGAGGAGATAGAATTTTTGAAAAATCACATAAATATAGAATCACACTTTATTATGTTTTTGTGTAAAAAACAATAAAAGTAGAGGACACATTTAAATAGTATTAGTGAATGACATGATTTAGATTGGTTATCAGGGACCCCAATCTTGATGCTCCAGCACAGCTTTCCTGAAAAGAGCTAGGTTCTGCACATATGGGACTTTTCCTTGTCTGCAGCTTACCTGTGTCTCAGCCTATGTGGTACTTTTTTCAGGCAGTCATCCCTGAGACTCAGAGCCTGGGTTTGGTGCTTCTCCATCCACCGCAGTTTTCTCATTCTTTGTATTGTAGTCGTTTACTTTCCTATAATTAGCTGATTCAGGGACTCTCCCTATTTTTGTCACATTGAATCCTTAGCTTCCAGCACCGTGGCTGTTACAGAGCAGATTCTCCATAAATATTCCTTGGATCAATAAATGGCAGAATGTTTCTGTCACTGACAGAATTGAATAAAATGCTAAAGAATTAATGCTCATGAAAATTCTGCCCCTTTATGACTAACCCCAAAAGATTAAATCTTAAAATCTTTTTATTTTCCAATTTGCCCAAACATCAACCCCGTTTATATTAATTATTTGAAATATGATAAGTGCCTGACAACTGCAAGAGGGTAGAAGATTTCAAGTTGTTCAAATAAATAGATCTAAAGAGGTTATTACATAGAAATCTAAGACTCCCTGACTTTATTATAAATGTAATTGTGCTTTGTCTTCAGCTTCATCTACTGAAGGCCGTCTCCAGTCCCACCCTATCCATATGGATCAGTAGTTTATGTCCTTATGATCTGTTTGATCTCACACTAATCAACCAGAAGTATTGCAATAAAACCCCATTGCAAGCTTGACATATTACAGAAGAAACACATACATAACTTTGAAATATCATTTGAAATGACATTTGTGAACACTTGAAGAGGCTTCATGGAGACAGGTGGTAAGATTTATATAGGTTTTTTTATAAGTGGGCTAATAGTTGATGTCTATTTTTCAGAAAACAACCAGATGAAGTTTATAACTTAATGACCTCATTTCTGAATCCAGGTGTGTCATAAATAGAGCATATGATGCAAATTATGTTACCTATTGAGAACAGAGTAAACAAATTTATACAAAGCAGCCTGTTTCCATTATCTCAACATCACTTCTTGATTTACTAAGCCTATACAGGCACCAGGCTGCTTTATAACCTGTGGCAATCACCTGGAGCCCTGTGGGACTCTGTAGTTGATGACGCTCCCTCTTTTGGCCTTACCTCTTCCTCCAATGCACTGAACTTAGGAGAAGATTTAGCATGACTATGTGGTGAAGTTAGGAGGAATGACCTGCTTATCCCATCTCCCTGACTGCTCCATGCATTTACATGTGTGACGTATCTCTCAGAATTGTGACTAACACACATATAATTTCTTGCTAAGCAAAGTGGGAGACAATAATGTGACAAGATCAAGTTGAGCTTTGACAATGGTCTATTGAATTTTAAAACTTAAAGCCATTTTTAAAGTAATAATTTCAAACAACACGCTCTTGCCTAAACCACTTATTTCTATGACTGTCTTCATGCTTTTTCCTAGAATGACTTTTTGTGCCACTTCAACATCATCATGTTTTATATGCCTAAATCTTACCTACCTACCTTAGCTCATATGCCAACTTCATCACAAAACCTTCTCAGATTTGAGCAACTAGATGTGATCTCTCCCTCAGAATTAGGTCCTAATTTCTGAGCTATTCTATGGGTTAAATTTCTTCAAGTCTTTGTTCTGCGTAGGTCTTCACAAGTATTCATTGGTTGAATAAAAAAATTTTACTTACATGATTAGGAAAAGTAGATAACCTCAAGATTTCTAGAACATTGAGTTAAATCCTTGCATATAGAAATGAAATCATTCTCTGTAACTTTCTGCCACATCGAAGTGTTGGTATTTGGCTTATAGTTGAGAATACTTCCCTGATTTCACAGCTTTATTTCTCTTTTCCTTATGTCTCTATATTGTTAAACAGTCCTGTTCATTGAATTGGCTGAGTTTGTTCCCTCCTGAGGTGATTTGTACTAACTATTCCCTGTACCTGGAATTCTCTTTTTCCAATGTGTTTGTTGTTGTTTTTGCTTTCTACCTGTGCCTGCTTTTATCCTGCCATTGCTGGCAGCTGATTAGATGGTGCCCACCCAGATTTAGGGTGGGTCTGTCTCTCCCATTCCACTGACAATTGTTAATCTCCTTCGGCAACACCCTCACAGTCATACCCAGGAACAATACTTTGCATCCTTCAATCCAATCAAGTCGACACTCAATAGTTCCCGGTATTAAGTTGAGCTGAATAAGTAGAGATTAAATAAATATTGCTTGTTCTCAAGCCCTGATTGTCTTTACCTATGTATTTACACAATTCGTAATAATAATAGCTACTATTTTTGGAATAGTCACTCACTAGATTGTGTTTTATATTCTTTATCATGTTAATTCTATTAAATAACCCTTTGTAAACCCCTATTTTAAAAATGAGACAAGCTGAAAATAAGTGATTCTTTAGGACTGGATCCAGGTCTAATCTCCAAAATCAATAGTCTCAATCAATCATATTATCTGCTTTTACTGGAATAAAAAAATTTCAAATGTACTTAATAGCTTATTGGAACATTAATGATTATCCCAAGCTTTCCTATGCCAAAATATGCTTAACATTAATTTCCTTCATAGCAAATAATTATTATGTATTATACTATGAATTTGTTTTTAATAACAAAACAAAATAAGTTTTTTTGCTATATATCAAACCTACTGTCATTTTTTATAGTTTAATAAAAAAGTAGTAATTTTTAAAAAATCAAATAATAGAGAAAATATGATGAACAGAACACAATTTAAAATCATCTTTAAAAAAAAAATGCTTTTTGGCCACCTATACATCTTCTCTAGAAAAGTATCTGTTCATGTCCTTTGCCTACTTTTTAAAGGGATTGTTTGTTTCTTGTAAATTTAAGTTCCTTATAGATGCTGGATATTAGACCTTTGTCAGATGCATAGTTTATAATATTTTCTCCCATTCTGTCAGTTGTCTTTACTCTGTTGATAGTATTTTGCTGTGCAAGAGCTCTCACATTTAATTAGATCTCATTTGTCTGTTTTAGATCTTGTTGTGATTGCTTTTAATATCTTTATTATGAAATCTTTGCCTATTTCTAAAAGGATGGGATTGCCTATGGAAAAAAAGCTCAACATCAATGATCATTAGAGAAATGCAAATCAAAACCACGATTAGATACCATCTCCCACCAGTCAGCATGGCTATTATTAAAAAATAAAAAATAACAGATGCTAGTGAGTTTGCAGAGAAAAGTAAACACTTACACACTGTTGGTGGGAATGTAAATTAGTTCAACCACTGTGGAAAGCTGTATGGTGATTCCTCAAAGAGCTGAAAGTAGAGCTACCATTTAACCCAGCAATCCCATTACAGAATATATACCCAGGAGAATATAATCATTTTACCATAAAGACACATGCATGAGAATGTTCATTGCAGCAGTATTCACAAAAGCAAGGAAATGAATCAATCTATATGTCCATCAAGGACAGATTGAGTAAAGCAAATGTGGTACATATACATCATGGAATACTATGCAGCCATAAAAAAAGAGTAAGATTATGTCTTTGGTAGGAATATGGATGGAGCTGGAGGCCATTATCTTCAGCAAATGAATGCAGGAACAGAAAACCAAAGACTGCATGTTCTCACTTATAAGCAGGAGCTAAATGATGAAACTCATGAACAAAAAAATGAAAACAGGGGACACTAGGGCCTCCTTGAGGGTGAAGGGTAGGAGGAAGTAGGGAAGCAAAAAAATAAAAATAAATAAATAAATAAAAATAATATAAATAAATAAATAGAAATAAAAAAATTTGGTTACTAGGCTTAGTACCTGGGTGACAAAATAATCTGTACAACAAACCCCTATGACATGAATTTACTTATATAACAAACCTGCGCATATACCCTGAACCTAAATGAAAGATAAAAAAATGAAATAAAATCATCTTATGGAACCAATAGACACTGGGCACTGGGGACTAGTAGAAGGAGGAGTCTTCCAGGAGGGTGAGGGTTGAAAAACTACCTGTTAGATATTATGCTGACTACCTGGGTGATGGGATCCTTTGTACACCAGACCTTAGTGACATGCAATTTACCTATGTAACAAACCTGTGTATGTACTCCCTGAACCTAAAATAAAAGGTGAAAATAAAATTAGCAGAGTGTGGAAATATCTCACTGTCATTGCTCTTCACTATTCCCCCTTCTGCCTGTTCCTCACTTCCTTCCATCTTTAGGGACCTCACAGTGTCACAGATCTTCACTCACTTAAATGCCATTCTATCTTTTTCATCTCATTTGCCTGCCCAATATGAAATATTTAGCTATCTGAGTCTGGGCTATTGTAATTCTTATATATTATTTTACCCACTCCAACCTTTATTTTATATATATCATATTATCAACTATATCTTCCTGAAATATTCATTTTTTAAGGATTAAACTCAAACATCTTAATCAGACATTGCAGGCCCTCTTCTGTGTGGGGTTCAACTCACTTCTCACCACCTTTGCACCTCATGGGCTCTACATTTAGATTGCTCTACACATTTTTTTTTTTTTTTGAGACGGAGTCTCGCTCTGTCACCCAGACTGGAGTGCAGTGATATGATCTCGGCTCACTGCAAGCTCCACCTCCCGGGTTCACGCCATTCTCCTGCCTCAGTCTCCCCAGTAGCTGGGACTACAGGCGCACACCGCCACGCCCAACTAATTTTTTGTATTTTTTTTTTTTTTTTTTTTTTTTAGTAGAGACAGGGTTTCAGCATGTTAGCCAGGATGCTCTCCATCTCCCGACCTTGTGATCCGCCCGCCTTGGCCTCCCAAAGTGCTGAGATTACAGGTATGAGCCACCGCGCCTGGTCTATACCGTTTTTTATGAAAAGATCTTGTGCATTGTTTTTCTCTCTTCATTTGGTACCCCTTTAAGGAAAAATGTTTTCTAAGTCCTTAGTACGCTTTAACACTGAGATATCATCTTCTCCTGAAGACTTTTCTAAATAATGTAATTTATTTCTGCTTAATGAAAGTATCATCTATGGAATCCATTTATACCAAAAAAAAAAAAAAAAGCCATATTATTGAATACCTACTATGAATCAGACACTGTTCAGGGTACTGGGAATATATCAGGGAATCAAATGGACAAAAAAATCTCTGACATCATGGAATTTGTCCTCTTATGGATAGACAGAAAGTCTCTATCATTAGCAGCAATAAAGAAGAGACTGGTTGGTGCCAGTAATCAAGACAGGGGGAGACAAGGTCCCAAAGAGATCATCTTTCTTGTCATAGGTCTAGAGGTTCAGGATAATATAATGGTTTGAGGGGCCAAGATTGGGGCCCCATTATCCTAATGCCACCTCAGGATGCTGTTTCCTGCATTACAACCGCTCTGGCTACTGCCATGGGTCAAACGACTCAATGTACTGCTTGGATTGCTACTCCGGAGAGTGCAAACAGTAAGACTGTGTGGCATCCATGTGAGAATAGTCATTGCGATGTTTCTGAGACAGGGGTATGCTTAGTGTGTTTCATGAATAAACAGTATACCAGTGTGACTGGGCAGGCTGAGTGACAGAGGAAAAGAGGTAGGGGATGAGGAAGGAGAGGCAAGAAAGATGAGATTATATAGTGGGCCAATTAAAGACTTTAACTTTTACTCTGCCTGAAAAGTTGAGCCACTAGAGGACTTCGAGCAAAGGAATAATATTATTTATTTATAAATCACAGATGGTAACTGTAACTTCTTATATCTGGAACAAAGAAACCCTAAAAAATCCTCTGCAGTCTCAAAGTGTGTTTAATAGGTTTAAACACAGACAACCAGCTCTAATTGGGGTTCTATGAGAGCAAGATTGTGAGAATGAACTCCGTCTTAGCCAGAAGCACTTCTGTGATCAGTTAGCAAAGCCTGTTGAAGTGTTCAGGCTGTTGGTTGCCACGTGTTTATGGTCCCCATCTAGTCTAACCTTCACCTTTTCCAAATTTGAATACGCTGATCTTCCAACAGGTTACATGACTTTTACAAAGTCATCAACTAATTAATGTCAGCATTTCTGATCCCTAGATAGTGATCTGGATTGTATCTTGGCCCTTCGCCATTTCAGTTTTTACACTTAAGGCAGTAACCAATGCCTATGCTTCCTGGAAGCTGAAAAGACATTAAAATAAAAAACTGTTGTGGTGATAATAATTACCCATGCAAACTTTACTCCCTTAAATTTATATAAACTTCACAATTTGTAAATCACTTTTGTCTTTGTCTTAGTTGAGTCCCAAAATTATCTTATAAATTCTTCATAGTCCTAGAAAATTATACTAGAGCCCTGAATATGCAAGAACAGGCCCTCCAGCTGCTTGTAACTGGAATTAAATTTCTCAGTGATTGCAGAGGTTTGCTTTTTTTTTTTTTTAACAATTACATTTATAAAATTTAGTTAAAATTATTATCACAGTTATTTCACAATTGTTACTAAAATACTTCTTAGTGCAAGTGGAACAAAACGAAGGAAGGACCAAAGCTTTCAAAATGTTCAATGATAAACTTAAAGCTGCCATTCTTTCTGTGCATTGTGGGGAAAAGGAGGAGGAGTTTGTGCTGAGTTCCTGTGATGACTAATGAAATTTTTATTCTTTTCAATAAGAGCTTTAACAATTAGGCTGTGTTATAATGAAATGCCCATTTGTCCAACGTCTGATTCCTGGTCCATCAATACCTCTTTGTCAGAGGTACATCCCTAAAATATGCCTTTGTCTTGAGTGGAATTCAACCAGAGGCGGTTAGTGCAAGGAGTCTCAGTAAAGCAGCCTGAAATAAACAATGGGGCTTCAGAAAAGCTGAAATTTAAATGTATATGTATATATTTTTCTGTACCATGTGCTATTCATTACCTGACTAAAAGATTATCTACAACAATAGAGAGTAAAACTTCACACTTAAATATGATCATAGAGGAATGTTTAAAAATCCAAATTAATGAAAGACATTTTACATTCTCAGTAACAGTGCAAAGGACATCTGGAAACTACTTTTTTTGTTGTATATTTTTAAAGGATTTTAGTTCAAAACTAACTAATGATTTTAAATAGTCTGTACTTTCCTAGAAATACTTTTTAAAAACTTTTATTTTAAGTTCAGTGGCACATGTGCGAGTTCGTTATATAGGTAAACCTGTGTCATGGGGATTTGTTGTACAGATTATTTCATCACCCAGTTTTTAAGAGTAGTAACCATTAGTTATTTTTCCTGATCATCTCTCTCCTCCCAACCTCCACTCTCCAATAGACCCCAACGTGTGTTGTTCTCTTGTATGTGTCCATGTGTTCTCATCATTTAGCTCACACTTTTAAGTCCTAGAAATACTTTTACTTTTGTATTTTGATGAGATGTATTCAGTTTTTCCTCTCATGTTACTAATGCAGTTGAAACCAGTTGGGATCTTTTCTAATTACATTTTTCTTGTTGCGCCACTTCATCTTCTTTCATTAATATTTAGTCTCTGAGGAAAACCAAAAAATGTTGGTTTGGTATTTAATATGAACTTAGTCACAGTGGGCTCACATTTCCAACATGATAAGAAAGAATCAGGTATTTACAAAGAATCACCATATAGCAAAGAACAGAAGCAACATGGTAAAAATCTTGTGGATTTACATCAATTATAAATTGGCTCTGCTGTTTTCCACAGCCTGACATGATTCCAAAATGCCAGAGAGTCTTAAAGGAGAACTTTTTTTTTTTTTTTTCCTTTTAAAGAATGGCATTTAGATGAGTAAAGAACTGTGAGACTGTGAGGTTCCTGGAGATAGAGGGAAGTGAGGCACAGGCAGAAGGGGAAACAGTGAACAGCAATGAATGACAGTGAGAAGGTTCCACACTCTGCTGACTTTATTCTCCACTATCGTGTGATCAATCCATGGATCTATGGACACCTAAAAAGTCTTTGGACCCCATTCTAGTTTTCTACTAATCTTACAAATGTTGGAGCATCTGATGGGATATTGAAACCACTGGGCCAATTTTTTTTCTTCTTATGAACAATGCATCTATCTGCCCATATTCTATTTATTTCTGGAATGAAATCCCACTTTTTCTGCTTAGGTAATTTCTAATTAACAGGCACCCTATCACTCAAAACTCAATGAAAGTTGCCTGCTGTGGAAAACTCTGGCACCTACAGTCTGTAATAAATGTCCCCTTTTTGAACTCCTATAATGCCTTAGCTACACTTACATTCTTACGTGATTGTATATACTTTTTTAGTTTTATTGAAGTATAATTGACAAATAAGGATTGTTTATATTCAAGGTGTATGATGTGAAGTTTTTATATACATATACATGGTAAAATGATTACTACAGCTAAGCTAAGCTAATTAACATAACATCATTTCACATAACTTCATATGTGTGTTAAAGTGTGTATGTGTGTGATGAGAATATTTAAGATCTACTATAAGCAAACTTCACATACATAATACACTATTATTACCTATAGTTACCATGCTATAATCTAGGTCACCAGAACTTACTCATAGCTGTAAGTTTGCAATCTTTCACTAACAACTCCCCATTTCCTTTGCCCCCCCAGTAACCACCCTGTACTCTCCATTTCTATAAGTTTAACTATTTTAGATTCCACATACAAGTGAGACCATGGAGGATTTGTCTTTCTGTGTTCTACTTATTTCACTTAGCATAATGTACTCCCGGTTCATCCATGTTGTTGCAAATGTCAGATTTGCGGTTTTTTTTTAAGGCAGAACAATTTTCCATTGTATACATGTGTATTTTCTTTATTCATCCATCGACAGGTTGTTTTCATATCTTGGCTATTGTAAATAATGCTGCAACGAACATAAGAGTGCAGCTGTCACACTGAGATAGTGATTTTATTTCCTTTGAATATATGCCCAGAAGCAGCATTGCTGGATCATATGATAGCACTATTTTTTTATTTTTTGAGCACCTTCCATACTGTTTTTTAGAATGGCTATGCCAATTTACATTCCCACCAACAATGCACAAGTGTTTCCTTTCCTCCACCTTCAGTAACACTTATCTTTTGACTTTTTGGCAATAGCTATGCTAACAGGTGTGATGTGATATCTCATTGTAGTTTTGATTTTTATTTCCCTGATGATTAGTGATGTTGAGTACCTATTCATGTACCTGCTGACCATTTGTATTTCTTCTTTGGAAAAATATCTATTGAACTTCTTTGCCCATTTTTAATTGAGTTGTTTGGCTTTTTTTGTTCTTAAGCTGCATGTGTTTCTTATATGTTTTGGATGTTAACCCCTTATCAGATATATGGTTTGCAAATATTTTTCCCATTAATAGGTTGGAATTTCATTTAGTTGATTGTTTCCTTCACTATACTAAAACTTTTAAATTTGATACAAGTCCCATTTGTTTATTTTTGCTTTGGTTGCCTGTACTTTGGGATGTCATATACAAAACTAATTGCTAAAATCAATGTCATGGAGTTTTTCTCCTTTGTTTAAATCTAGGAGTTTTATAGTTTAAGGTATTAATTTTAAATGTTTAATGCATTTTAGTTTATTTTGTGTATAGTATAAAAGAAGGACTCAGTTTTATATTTTGCATGCAGATATCCAGTTTTCCCAACACCATTTATTGAAGAGGCTATCCTTTCTTTTATTGTGTATTATTGGTGCCTTTCTTAAAGATTATTGACTGTATATACATATATATATACACACACACACTACAATTGCCATATTATTTTGATTACTATGGCTTTGTAATGTAATCTGAAATCAGGGTGTATAATATTGATATCTCCAGCTTGGTTCTACTTGCTGAAGATTGCTTTAGCTATTTAGGATCCTTTGTGTTGCATATGAATTTTAAAATTTAAAAAAAATTTCTGTAAAAATGCCATTTTAATTTTGATAGGGTTTGCATTGAATATATAGATCAATTTGGGTAGTAGGGACATTTTGAGATATTGATTCTTCCAATTCATCAACATGGAATATCTTTTTATTTATTTGTGTCATCTTAAATTTCTTTTGTTAATGTTTCATAGCTTTCAATTACAGAAATATCAACTTTTTGTTAAATGTGTTTCTAAGTCTCTTATTCTGTTTTATGCCATTGTAAAGGGAATTGTTTTCTCTTTTTTTTTTTTTTTTTTTTGAGACGGAGTCTCACTCTGTCACCCAGGCTGGAGTGCAGTGGCCGGATCTCAGCTCACTGCAAGCTCCGCCTCCCGGGTTCACGCCATTCTCGGCCTCAGCCTCCCGAGTAGCTGGGACTACAGGCACCCGCCACCTCGCCCGGCTAGTTTTTTGTATTTCTTAATAGAGACGAGGTTTCACCGTGTTAGCCAGGATGGTCTCGATCTCCTGACCTCGTGATCCGCCCGTCTCGGCCTCCCAAAGTGCTGGGATTACAGGCTTGAGCCACCGCACCGGCCGGGAATTGTTTTCTAATTTATTCTTCAGAGCATGTGTTGATAGTACAGAAATGCAACTGATTTTTGTATATATCAATTTTGTATCCTGAAATGTTATTAATTAATTTGATAGTTCTAACAATTTTTCATAGATTTTTGAGGGTTTTCTGTATATATAATATCATGTCATCTGCAAGCAGAGATCATTACTTTATTTCTGAATTACGTACATTTCATTTTTTTTTTTTTTTTTTCTTGCCTAATTACTCTGACTAGGACATCCAGTTGAATAGAAGTGGTGAGAGTGAGATAGTGGGCATCCTTGACTTGTTTTGATCTTAGAAAAAAGTCTTCTAACTTTTCAACATGGAATATGATGTTAGTTGTGATTTTTGACCTTTATGGCATTTAGCTACAAATCTTCTGTATCTAGTTTCCTGAAAGTTTTTTCATGAAGGGTTGTTGAATTTTGTCAAATATTTTCTCTGCATCTATTAATATGATTTTTATTCTTCTTTCTTTTAATGTAGTACATCACAAAACAAGTGTATGATATTTTTGATTTGCATATGTTGAACCATCCTTGCTTCCCAGGTACAAATTCTTTTTGATCACAGTACATGATCTTTTTAATGTGCTGTTGAATTAGGTGGGCTACTATTATGTTGAAGATTTTTCTATCTATTTTTATCACAAACATTGGCCTGTATTTTCTTTTTTGTACTTTTCTGGCTTTTATATCAAGGTGATGCAGACCTTGTAAAACGAGTTTGAAAGTGTTCTCATCTCTTCCATGTTTTGGAAGAGTCTGAGAAAATCTGACATTAATTATTTCTATGTGTTTGGTGGAATTCATCAGTGAAGTCATCAGGCTGTGGGCTTTTATTTGATGGGAGATGTTTATTACTGATTCAGTCTCCTTAATCATTATTGGTCTATTCTGAGTTTCTTTTTCTTTATGATTAAGTCTTGGTAGTTATACATTTAGTAATTTATCCACTCCTTCCATGTTACCCAATTTGTCATCATATAATTTTTCCTAGTAGTTTTCTATGATGATGGTATCAGTTGTAATATCAGCTCTTTCATTTATGATTTTATTTTGGTCATCTATTATTTTTCTGAGTATAGCTAAAGGGTTGTTAATTGTATCTTTTTAAAACAGCAATTCTTAGTTTTGTTCATTTTATCTAGTCTATTTCATTTATTTCTACTTTAATCTTTTTTATTTCTTCCCTCTACTAAACTTGGACTTGGTGTATTCTTCTTTTCCTTATTCCTTATGGCATAATGTTAAATTGTATATTTGAGATATTTCTTTTGTCTTTCTCTATCAGTATAAATTTCCCTGTTAGAACAGTTTTTGGCGGTATTTCATAAGTTTAGATATGTTGTGTTTCCATTTTGTCTCAGGATTTTTTTTTTTATTTTCCTTTTGATTTCTTATTTGACCCATTGGTTGTTTGAAAGAGTGTTGTTTAATTTCCACGTGTTTGTGAATTTTCTAACTTTCCTTGTGTTATTGATTTACAATGTCATACCATTTGGCTTGGAAAAGATCCTTGATATGATTTAAATCTTTTTGGATTTATTAAGAATTATTTTGGAGCCCAACATAGATCTATCATGGAGGATGTTCTGTGTGTGCTTCAGAAAAATTTACTTTCTATTGCTGTTGATAGATTGTTCTTTATACATACATCTGTCAGTTTCATTTGATCTAACATACTTTAAGTCCAGTGTTTCCTTATTAATTTTCTATCTGGATAATATGTCAACTGTTGAAAGTGGCATATTGATATTCCCTCCCATTATTGTATTGCTGTCTTTCTCCCTGAACATCTATTAACACTTGCTTTATATATTTAGGTGTTTCAGTGTTGGGTGAACATATAGTCACATTTTTTATATCCTTTTGATAAATTAACACCTCTTTCATTATATAACAACCTTCTTTGTCTCTTTTTACAGTTTTTGACTTAAAGTCTATTTTGTGTGATAGAAGTATAACCACTCCTGCTCTCTTTTGGTTTCCATCAGCATAGAATATACTGTGTTTAATCTTTCACCTTTAGTCTATTGTATTAGAAAATAAACTATAACTGAAAGTCTCTGACATACCTTGGAGACATTTTCTCCACTGTCTTGGTGATTAGCATTTGGCTCCTCATTACTTATGAAAATGTATGCAGCTGGCTTGAATTTCTCCCCAGAAAATTGGTTTTTCTTTTCTATACATTGTTAGGCTGCAAATTTTTCAAACTTTTATGCTCTGTTTCCTCTTGAACACTTTCTCACTTAGAAATTTCTTCCACCAGATACCCTAAATTATTTCTCTCAAGTTTAGTTCCACAGATCTCTAGGGCAGAAGCAAAATGCTGCCAGTCTCTTTGCATAGAAAGAGTAACCTTTACTTCAATTCCCAACAAATTCTTCATCTCCATCTGATACCACTTCAGCCTAGACTTTATTGTCCATATCACTATCAACATTTTGGTCAAAATCATTCAACAAATCTCTAGAAAGTTCTAAACTTTCCCACATTTTCCTGTCTTCTGAGCCCTCCAGGTCTCTAAGATGTTTCTTTTTTTTTTTTTTTTTTTTTTTTTGAGACGGAGTCTCGCTGTGTCTCCCAGGCTGGAGTGCGGTGGCGCGATCTCGGCTCACTGCAAGCTCCGCCTCCTGGGTTCACGCCATTCTCCCGCCTCAGCCTCCGAGTAGCTGGGACTACAGGCGCCCGCCACCACGCCCGGCTAATTTTTTGTATTTTTAGTAGAGACGGGGTTTCACCGTGTTAGCCAGGATGGTCTCGATCTCCTGACCTCGTGATCCGCCCGTCTCGGCCTCCCAAAGTGCTGGGATTACAGGCTTGAGCCACCGCGCCCGGCCTAAGATGTTTCAAACTTACCCATGCCTTCCTGTCTTCTGAGAACTCCAAGTCTCTAGGAAGTTCCAAATATTCCCACATTTTCTTGTCTTCTTCTCAGCCCTCCAAACTCCTCCTACCATTGCCTATTACCCAGTTCCAAAGTCGCTTCCACATGTTTGGGTATCTTTACAGCAGCACCCCACTCCAGTACCAATTTACTGTATAAGTTCATTCTTACAATCCTATAAGGACTTACCCGAGACTGTGTAATTTGTGAAGGAAAGAGGTTTAATTGGCTCACAGTTTCACAGGGCTGGGAGACCTCAGGAAACTTACAATCATGGTGAAAGGATAAGCAAATACATGATTCTTCACATGGCAGCAGCAAGGAGAAGTGCGGTGCAAAAGAGGGAAAAGCCCCTTATGAAACCATCAGATCTTGGGGCCGGGTGCGGTGGTTCACGCCTGTAATCCTAGCACTTTGGGAGGCCAAGGACGGTGGTCACCTTGGGTCAGGAGTTCAAGATCAGCCTGGTCAGCATGGAGAAACCCTGTCTCTACTAAAAATACAAAATTAGCTAGGCGCAGCAGTGCATGCCTGTAATGCCAGCTACTCGGGAGGCTGAGACAGGAGAATCACTCGAATCCAGGAAGGAGAGGTTGTGGTGAGCCGAGATCGTACCATTGTACTCCAGCCTGGGCAACAAGAGCTAAATTCCGTCTCAAAAAACAAACAAACAAAAACACATCAGATCTTGTAAGAACTCACTATCATGACAACAACACGAGGATTACCACCCCCATGATTAAACTATCTCCCATCAGGCCCCTCCCATGACACATGGGGATATAGTAACTACAATTCAAGGTGGGACTTGGGTAAGGACATAGCCAAACCACAACAGTTATGAAGTATGTGGCAAGTCATTTCATTCCCAAGGTGCCTGCCTGTTCTTTCCTTTGTTGCTAATAAGCCTCTGTGGTCATAATGTGCCAAAGAGGAAGCAGATTGTGCTCAGGTGTTAGCTCTATTCTCTACCCATTTCCATCCTGTAGGGCTGTAGTAGTCCCCTAGAGCTGCTTGAGCACCCCAGCCCAGCCTCAGAGCTCTCCTTATCATAGTAAACGTAAGCCACACGAGGCTCTTATCCCAATCAGACAGGCATCTTTATGCAGAAAAATGAAATGGACAATATCGCTATATTTCTCCATGTGGTCCACGACTTCTTACACAGTATATATACTCACACAGATGAAGATCTAACTCAACTCTCAGAATGGACTTACAACTCAGATTGCTTCAAACATCCATTCACCACTTTTTTTAACTTTGTAGCAATGCATACTTGGTTTTGTTTTGACAAAGGGTAAAAAAAATTAAAATACCAAGAGAACTCTCTAATTATTATTAGAAACTTTTTGAGGAAAAAAATGCAGATAAAGCACATTCTTAAACATTTCACTATGTGACAATAAAGCATTCATTTAAAATTCTATAATTTGATGCCAGTATATTTTTGGTGTGCTTTCAGGTAAATTGTACTCACAGAATCACAGAGTTATAGAGCTGAAAGACTCTTAGACACTTTAGTCCTTTGCCCAAGACCGGAGAGACTGTGAATTGCCATAACTCTAAAATGTAAGGGTCTTCTGATTCCCATTTCTATGTCCATTACATTACAATACATTGTATTGAAATTTTGACAGTACAAAAGTCAAATAGTGATATCACAGTCTCTATTAGACCATTCAATTGCCAGGTGTCAGTGTAGCATTTTTGAAAATGCGGCTCTCTCTCTCACATCAGTCACCTGTCATCCATCACATTATTACCTCAAGTGAGACTCCCTGATTCTTATAACTTCAGTAAATACTCCTTTAAAAGCCATTTCTGAAGTTTTCAGTTTAGAGTGGCTTACAGTTGGTTTTACATGTCTCTTTGTATCACATGATTATATTTGTCCTATCTCATCAAATTTAATCTTCAAGATAATGACTGCAGAACAGTTCTCCAGCTTACCTTGGAGCAACCCAGGTTCCCTCCCTTTCTCACTTGTAATTTTCAAGAATAACTGTGAAATGTGCTGGAAATGTAGCATCCTGAAATAGGGTGGGACTGGCCAGAACAGCCTGGGCCCTCTTCCAGTACTCCTGACAATAGGATGTCCTTCAGCACTTTAGCTTAGCATGTCCTATAACCCTGGAGTATAAAATCCAAGGCAAACTGCCTTCCAGGCTGCAATGCAAGTGGGGCACTTGCAGATGAAACTTAATCTGCCCCAGACAGCTTTCTAGACCTTGTGGGACCAGCTCATAATGAATCCCAGGCATCTGTTTTCTCTTGCTGCCTATCTGTAAGTAATAGATCTTCATGTAACTTGTTACATATGTGAGTGTTCTGTTTCATGGGACTCAGACAAGTTTGTAACTGGTACACAATGAACCTGCTTCAAAATGACCATACCTTCTATTTTATATAAACTTCTCCTTAGTGATCTGGTGTCTCGTTTTATTTAAAAGTTGCATAATACATCTCATTTATTTAACAAGCCCATGTATGCCAGAGCTTATTTGTCAGTCATCTGTTTCTGAATTCTATCTATGATATAACTTTCCTCCCTTACCAGGAAACACCCTCCCATTTTCTTCCCAAGCAGGCATCACTTACATTCTTTTGTGCCCCAGCCGGTGCCTAAATGAACATCTCTGATCCAAGCATTTGCCCAAAGATATGCCTGGATTAGAATGTCATAAATAAGTCATTGCTTTGTCCTTTTGGCAGTTGCTTATTTCAACATAACCCAAAAGCATTATTTCCTTTACACTTAACCAAAAGAACCATCTGGGCATCTGAGACTTTCTCTGGCTAGAGTTCCAGAGGATGTCTCAGGGGTTAATGAAGTTGCTGTGTCCCTGCAGCTTGCTCAGTCTAGGTAACAGTGATGACATGAGACATTAGCCCACCTTAAATAAGTCAGGTAGCTCTCCCAGGAAAAACAGATACATGACTAGATGAAGTAAGAGTCTATGTGCTTAGGTTTGAGGGACAAAGAAAAGGACTCCTACTCTGAAATGTTTCCTCACCTGCTTGTATTTCTGCCTCATATCCTACCTCCAAGTTTTATTATTTTGCACTAAGCCATCTATTCATTCATTACAGTTGCCTTTAGGAGATATAATAGCAATTGATATGGTCATTAAAATTAACTGTCCTTTGTTTGTTATTCATTTTTCAATACAATAGGTCAAAATAGCCTTTGATGGGTGACATAGTATAAGTGAGAATAAATGAATTGACCAATAACAAGTTTTAAAATTGAGGCAGTCATTAATAGCCTACTAAACAATAAAAGGCTGGGGTCAGATTGATTCACAGCAAAATGCTACCAGAGGTACAAAGAGAAGATGATATCATTCCTTCTGAAATCATTCCGAACAATAGAAAAAGAAGGACTCCTCCCTAACTCATTTTATGAGGCCAGCATCATTGTGATACCAAAGCCTGGGAGAGACACAACAAAAAAAGAAAACTTTAGGCCAATATCCCTGATGAGCATCCATGTGAAAATCCTCCATAAAATGCTGGCAAACTGAATCCAGCAGCACATCAAAAAGCTTAACCAACATGGTCAAGGCAGCTTCATCCCTGGGATGCAAGGCTGGTTAAACATGTGCAAATCAATAAACGTAATCCATCACATAAACAGAACCAATGACCAAAAAAAACAATAAAATTCAACATCCCTTTATGCTAAAATCTCTCAATAAACTAGGTATTAATGAAACATATCTCAAAATAATGAGTTATTTATGACAAACCGATCGCCAATATATTACTGAATGGGCAAAATGTGGACGCATTCCCTTTGAAGACCGGCACAAGACGAGAATACCCTCTCTCACTACTCCTATTCAACATAGTACTGGAAGTTCTGGCCAAGTGAATCAGGCAAGAGAAAGAAATAAAGGTATTCAAAGAGGAAGAGAGGAAGTCAAATTGTCTCTGTTTGTAGGTGACACAATTATATATTTAGAAAACCCCACTGTCAGCAGGGTGTGGTGACTCATACCTGTAATCCCAGCACTTTGTAAGGCCAAGGTGGATGAATCATGAGGTCAGGAATTCGCGACCAGATTGCCCAACATGGCGAAACCCCATCTCCACTAAAAATACAAAAATTAGCCAGGCGTAGTGGTGTGTGCCTGTAATCCCAGCTACTCAGGAGGCTGAGGCAGGAGAATTGATTGAACCCGGGAGGCAGAGGTTGCAGTGAGCAGAGATCGTGTGACTGCACTACAGCCTGGGTGACAGAGTGAGACTCAGTTTCAAAAAGAAAAAAAAAAGAAAGCCTCATTGTCTCAGCCCCAAAACTCCTCAAGCTGATAAGTACCTTCGGCAAAGCCTCAGGATACAAAATCAATGTGCAAAAATCACAAGCATTCTTATACACCAACAACAGACAAAAAGAGAGCCAAATCATGAGTGAATTCCCATTCACAATTGCTACAAAGAGAATAAAATACCTAGGAATATAACTTACATGGGATGTGAAGGACCTCTTTAAGGAGAACTACAAACCACTGTTCAAGAAAATAAAAGAGGACACAAACAAATGGAGAAACATTCCATGGTCATGGATAGGAAGAATTAATGTCGTGAAAATGACCGTACTGCCTGAAGTAATTTATGGATTCAAGGCTATTCCCATCAAGCTACCATTGACTATCTTCACATAATTAGAAAAAACTCAATTTCATATGGAACCAAAAAAGAGCCCATATAACCAAGACAATCCTAAGCAAAAAGAACAAAGCTGGAGACATCGCGCTACCAGACTTCAAACTATACTACAAGGCTACAGTAACCAAAACAGCACGGTACTGGTACCAAAATAGACATAAAAAAATGGAACAGAACAGAGACCTCAGAAATAACACCACACATCTATAACCATCTGATCTTCAACAAACCTGACAAAAACAAGCAATGGGGAAAGGATTCCATATTTACTAAATGGTGCTGGGAAAACTGGCTAGTCACACGCAGAAAACAGAAACTGGATCCCTTCCTTACACCTTATACAAAAATTAACTCAAGATGGATTAAAGACTTAAATATAAAACCCAAAACCATAAAAACCCTAAAAGAAAACCTAGGCAATACCATTCAGGACATAGGCATGGAAAAGACTTCATGACTAAAACACCAAAAGCAACTGCAACAAAAGCCAAAATTAACAAATGGGATCTAATTAAACTAAAGAGCTTCTGCACAGCAAAAGGAACTATCATCAGAGTGAACAGACAACCTATAGAATGGGAGAAAATGTTTACAATTTACCCATCTAACAAAGAGCTAATATCCAGAATCTACAAGGAAGTTCAACAAACTTACAAGAAAAAAACAACCCCATCAAAAAGTGGGCAAAGGATATGAACAGACATTTCTCAAAAAAAGACATTTATGTGGACAACAAAGATAAGAAAAAAAGCTCATAATCACTAGTCATTAGGGAAATGGAAATCAAAACCACAATGAGATGCCATCTCACACCAGCTAGAATGGTGATTATTAAATAGTCAAGAAACAACAGATGCTGGCGAGGGTGTGGAGAAATAGGAACACTTTTACATTGGTGGTAGGGGTGTAAATTAGTTCAACCATTATAGAAGACAGTGTGGCGATTCCTCCAGGATCTAGAACCAGAAATACCATTTGACCCAGCAATCTTGTAACTGGGTATATACCCAAAGGATTATAAATCATTTGACTGTAAGAACACAGGCACACGTACTTTTATTGCAACACTATTTACAATAACAAAGACTTGGGACAAACCCAAATGCCCATCAATGATAGATTGGATAAAGAAAATGTGGCACATATACCCCATGGAATACTATGCAACCATAAAAAAGAATGAGTTCATGTCCTTTGCAGAGATGTGGATGAAGCTGGAAGCCATCATTCTCAGCAAACTAACACCGCATGTTCTCACTCATAACTGGGAGTTAAACAATGAGAACACATGGACACAGGGAGGGGAACATCACACACCACAGCCTGTCGGGGGAGGGTCAGGGGCAAGGGGAGGGAGAGCATTAGGACAAATACCTAATGCGTGTGGGGTTTAAAACCAGATGAAAAGTTGATAGGTGCAGCAAACCACCATGGCACATATATACCTATGTAACAAATCTGCACATTCTGCACATGTATCCCACTACTTAAAGTAAAATAAAAATATAAATAAATAAACAAATAAATAAATCATAGATGAAATGAACAAATGGAAACACATCCCATACTCATGGATGGGTAGAATTGATATTGTGGAAATGGACATACTACCAAAAACAATCTATAAATTCAATGCTATTCCCATCAAAATATCATCATTATTCTTCACAGAACTAGAAAAAACAATCCTAAAATTCATGTGGAACCACAAAAGAGCCCACATAACCAAAGCAAGAATAAGCAAAAGGAACAAATCTGGAAGCATCCCATTAACCAACTTCAAACTATACTACAAGGCTATAGTTACTGAAACAACATGGTACTGGTATAAGAAACAGGCACGTAGACCAATGAAATAGAATAGAGAACCCAGAAATACAGCCAAACACTTATAGCCAACAGATCTTTGACAGAGCAAACAAAAACATAAAGTGGGGAAAAGACACCTTATTCAACAAATGATGTTGGGAATTGGCAAGCCATATGTAGAAGAATGAAACTGGATCATCATCTCTCACCTTATACAAAAATCAACTCAAGATGGATCAAATACTTAAATCTAAGACCTGAAACCATAAAAGTTTTAGAAGATAACATTGGAAAAAGTCTTCTAGACATTGACTTAGGCAAAGTATTCATGACTAAGAACCCAAAAGCAAATGCAACAAAAACAAAGATAGATAGGACTTTATTAAACCAAAAAGTTTCTGCACACCAAAAGAAATAATCAGCAAGTAAACATACAACCCACAGAGTGGGAGAAAATATTTGCAAACTATGCATCCACCAAAGGACTGCTATCCAGGATCTATGAGGAACTCAAACAAAGCAGCAAGAAAAAACAAATAATCCCATCAAAAAGTGGGTAATGGACATGAATAGACAATTCTCAAAAAAAGGTAGACGAGTGGCCAATAAACATATGAAATAATGCTCAACATCACTAATGATTAGGGAAATACAAATCAAAACCACAATGCAATACCACCCTACTCCTGCAAGAATGGCCATAATTAAAACATCAACAAATAATAGATGTTGGCATGGATGTGGTGAAAAGGGAACACTTTTATACTGCTGGTGGGAATGTAAACCAGTACAACCACTATGGAAAATAGTATGGAGATTCCTTAAAGAACTAAAAGTAGAACTACAATTTTATTCAGCCTTCCCACTTCTAGGTATCTACTCACAGAAAAGTCACCCTATATGAAAAAGACGCTTTCACCTGCCTGTTTATAGCAGCACAATTCACAATTGCAAAAATATGAAACCATCCTAAATGCCCATCATGTATATATGTACATATATGTATGTGTATATATATGTGTGTGTGTGTGTGTACACAGCAACCTAGATGGAGTTGGAGACTACTATTCTAAGTGAAGTAACTCAGGAATGGAAAACCAAACATTGTGTATTCTCACTTATAAGTGGGATCTAAGCAATAAGGAAGCAAAGGCATAAGAATCATATAATGAACTCTGGGGACTCTGAGGGTAGGAAGAGACAGCGGTGAGAAATAAAAGATTACACATTGGGTACAGTGTACGTTCAGTGATGAGTGCACCAAAATCTCAGAAATCACTGCCACAGAACTTATCCATGTAACCAAAAACCACCTGTTCCCCAAAAACTACTGAAAAGAAAAGATATATATACACATAAAAAGAACAAAAAAGATGACTCCATTGAATTTTAATTTTTAAAACAGCATGTGACTCTCTATCTCAAACAAAATAGTTTATTTTGAGGAAAAACCTTTTGAATGATTTCATACATAATATTAATTTCCTTCACCAGAATTTATTCATCAGTAGTATCACATCTAAGTTGATATAATCAAAAAAGAACAAACAATAATCCAATATTGCATTCATTTTTTTTTTCATACGTAAAACTCTGTGGGGTTGATTTCTCACATTCAGATATGTGACAAAATACATGAAAAATGTTAGTATTTATAAATAGTGTGTCAGAGACTATTTGTCCTCTCAAATCAGTTTTGCCCTTTCTCCTTAGGAACAAAGAATTAAATCCATGGCTGGTCACTCAGCCAGGGCTTATTCTTCCTTGCCCCATCTTACAGCCAGAATAAACAGCTGACTGGCTCTCATAGATGGAATGTGAACAGAAGGGACTTGTAGCACCCTCTAGCCTGGCTCAAAGTTTGGCTCAAATCCTGCTCTCTCTTTGGATTTTCAGTTATGTTAGCCAATACATTTTCTTACTGTTTAAACCAGCTATAATTGTTTGTTTTTAGTTGCTTCTAGCCAAAAGCATCCTAGATAATACATATGGTCATAAAACACATTGCATAAGCATGGTTGAAGAGTATAATATATGACCAGGAATGTTTTCCAAACTAGGATATGTAGAAATGTTTTTTGTTTTGTTTTGTTTTTGTTTTTGTTTTTGAGATGGAGTTTCACTCTTGTTGCCCAGACTGGAGTGCAGTGGTGCGATCTCGGCTCACTGCAATCTCCGGCTCCCGGGTTCAAGCAATTCCCCTGCCTCAGCCTCCCGAGTAGCTGAGATTACAGGCATGCACCACCCAAGTCCGGCTAATTTTGTATTTTTAGTAAAGACGGGGTTTCTCCATGTTGGTCAAGCTGGTCTCAAACTCCCGACCTCAGGTGATCCACCTGCCTCAGCCTCCCAAAGTGCTGGATTACAAGCATGAGCCACTGGACCCTGCTGAAATGTTTTTAGAGTTGAATCGATAATGTTTACTGGTTGGAGCTGTGGACGTGTTTACCTTACTTTTTATTTTATAAGTTGTCTGACATCTTGTATAAATACTATTGTTTTTATGGTTTGTTCATCTGTTGTTTTCCAGCATTGTACAGCTAGAATTCAACTCTTGGATAACATTTTTTTAAATTATGGTGGCTCAAATTTATCCAAATAGTAAGGACATTCTGATGTCATACAAGTTTGGCATATTATTTAAAGTATATTACCCTGACAGTATTGTATAATTCAGTGTTGATGTGATTATCTTAATATTCATATGAAGAATGACTCATCAGATACTGATATCTGATAATGGTTTTAGATAATCTGAATGTAAGCATTGTGCTGGATAATATAAATTTGCTCTAAGTTTACAAACTAAGGCTATACTCTTTATTTGTTAAATCCTCAAAAGTATGCTGGTCTTTGTGTGTGTGTGTGTTACATAACAATTGTAAAAACAGTTCCTCATTGAATAATATTGCTTGAATTCTTATTTCAGCCTTTTGCCATGTCCACAGGAAGCAATTGTTTCATTGTACAGAATACAGCTTTATTGAATCATTGTAATTACATTGAAGCTTGGAAATCAACATAATCCAAATACTTATTGCAAATATTTTATTTGCTGATTTAAAAATATTCCTATATATACACATACAACTCTACCAATTATCATATATTTAGAACATATGCAATTGTGTACACTGATGATTTTTTTTTTTTTTTGAGATGGAGTCTCACTCTGTCACCCAGGCTGAAGTGCACTGGTGCGATCTCGGCTCACTGCAAGCTCCGCCTCCCCGGTTCATGCCATTCCCCTGCCTCAGCCTCCCTAGTAGCTGGGACGACAGGCGTCCAACACGCCCAGCTAATTTTTTGTATTTTAGTAGGGATGCGGTTTCACCGTGTTAGCCAGGATGGTCTAGATCTCCTGACCTCGTGATCCGCCCACCTCAGCCATACCCTGATGGTTTTAATCAACATGTTTTATGAGATTTTTCTTAAAGACTGGAAGAACACCAGAAACTGTTAACAGTAATCTCCTCTGTGGAAGTGTGATTGGATGTGTGATCTTGGAAAAATTCATTCATTTTATACTTCATATGAAAAATTTGTGAATCATGGGATGTTGGGTTGTGTTTGCCTTATTTAGAATAACATTTTTTTTTTTTTTTTTTTTTTTTTTTTTTTTTTTTTTTTTTTGAGACGGAGTCTTGCTCTGTCACCCAGGCTGGAGTGCTGTGGCCGGATCTCAGCTCACTGCAAGCTCCGCCTCCCGGGTTCCCGCCATTCTCCTGCCTCAGCCTCCAGAGTAGCTGGGACTACAGGCGCCCGCCACCTCGCCCGGCTAGTTTTTTTGTATTTTTTAGTAGAGACGGGGTTTCACCGTGTTCGCCAGGATGGTCTCGATCTCCTGACCTCGTGATCCGCCCGTCTCGGCCTCCCAAAGTGCTGGGATTACAGGCTTGAGCCACCGCGCCCGGCCCTAGAATAACATTTAAGTAAAAGTTCCTAAAGAAAGGATTGTTGGGTTTTTAAAGTTGTATGTTTCTTCAAACAACTTTATAACAAAGTATAAGTTTCCAAATTAATTTCTAAAAAGGTCGAATTGGTTTACATTGTCCTCGGCAATATAAAGTTGCATTTCAGCATTTCCAAAAAAAGAGATAGGAATAAATATTTGTGGGATATATTTTTGGTTATTGCTCTTATAGCCATTTTTCATGTTTGTTCATCCATTTATTGATCTGTCTTAGTTCATTTGAGCTGCTATAACAAAATACCCTCATTGTGATTTTTTGGGTTATGATTTCTTTCTAATTTGGTCTTAAGGTCTCTCTCTGGAGAGTGGCCATAAGCCAGATTATCTACCCTCTAAGAGAGCACTGACCAAGTAGAGAGTTACAGTTGGTGGGTCTGTTAGGTAAGACACAATAAGGGAGTGAAACCAAAATGCATATAATGGAAGAAATTTATCATTCTCAAGTCTAAGAGAGGTTAGGGGTACAAATAGGGGCTGGTGGGAAATCTGGAGCTGAAAGAAACTTAACCATCAGGTGAACAAAGGGAGATAGAGAGAAAGAGAAAGGAAAAAGAGAGAGAGAGAACCTATAGGGCTATGCCTTTATTAAAGTTCTTATACATTATGTCATAGGTTTTCTAATGGGGTTATGGATTGGCTAGTTTAAGGAAAACACATTCTAGGAGAATTTGTTTGCATGACTCTGGTGTTGACCATTAGGTTTTACCATTGTCAGCAGCTGTGGAATATGTTGGGTTTTGGATCAGTGAGATGAGAAATTGAGAATGGCATATCTTTTTTTTTTTTTGAGACAGAGTCTTGCTCTGTCACCCCGGCTGGAGTGCAGTGGTGCGATCTCAGCTCACTGCAACCTCCACCTCCTGGGTTCAAGCGATTCTCCTGCCTCAGCCTCCCGAGTAGCTGGGACTACAGGCGCACACCACCACACCTGGCTAATTTTTTGTACTTTTTGTAGAGACGGGGTTTCACAATCTTAGGCAGGATGTCTTAATCTCCTGACCTCATGATCTGCCTGCCTCAGCCTCCCAAAGTGCTGGAATTATAGGCGTGAGCCACCGTGCTTGGCCCAGGAAGGCATATCTTAAACAACCACATCGGGAGGGTAAGTTTTAACTAGGTCAAAGGTGATGTAGTACAACTAAGTTTCAAACAACTTATGTCGGGTCTATAAATTGATGCCAAGTCAGCAACTATATTAAACAGATTTATGACAACAATAAACTAGGAGGCTTACAAACAACAAATATTTATTTCTCACAGTTCTGGTGGCTGGGAAGTCCAAGATCATGGTACCTGCAGATTTGTGTCTGATAAGGGCTCAATTCCTGGTTCATAGATGGTGCCTTCTCTCTGCACCCTCCAATGGTAGAAGGGGCAAGGCAGCTCACTATGTTCTCTTTCAGGAGGGCAATAATCCAATTTATTAGGGCTCTGCTCTAACGATACAACTGCAACACAATGACTTCGCCTCTTAATACCAACACATTAGTGAGTAGGTTTCAACATATGAATCTTGGGTAGCCACAGACATCAGTCTTCAGAACAAGGTTGAACCTGCAATGAGCCATAATAGCACCACTGTGCGCCAGCCTGGAAAACAGAGTGAGACCCTATCTCAAAACAAACAAACAACACATTACATTTTAAAAATTTATTTATTAGTTTAACAAATTTCAAGTGTCAGCTATATGTCAGATACTTGTAATCGTTATGGAGAAAAAACATAAATAATCCTTATTTTATTCACCTCTTCACAATCCCAAAAGAAAATACTGTTATCCCCAGGTTTGCCCAAAGGAAAAAAAAATAAGAGACTCAGGCATATTAAGAATTTATTTTAAATCACCTAGCAATTGAGAGATCTAGGATTCAAATCCAAAATTTTTTGTCAAACACCAAAACCAATGTTCTTTCTAGTCTACCTGTCAAACATGGAGTTTTACTACTCTAGAAGTTTAAATTAATTTTGCTGATTTTATAAACAAAGTTAAAGTCTTATTTTTGCTTTAGTTTTTTGATATCATGAAGTTAAAAATATTTTCCTGTTTGCTTACTTATTATATTTCTTCATGAGACTACTGTCTGCTCATGTACTTTAGTAATTTGTTGCTATTGTGATTTTGATAACTTTCATACTAACTTGTATAATATATAGATCAAGATATAGACATAATGTTGTGTTTTTATAATGTTTGATTAAAGTAAAGGTACTTTTTTATTGTTTTACATGTTGGTTATAAGAGTTAAAATTCAGAATAATTTAACATATTAGGCTGGGTGTGGCGGATCATACCTGTAATCCTGGCACTTTGGGAGGCTGAGACAGGAGCATTGCTTGAGTCCAGAGGTTTGAGATCAACCCAAGCATGATTTATATATACGTACGTATTTTTTTAATTAGCTGGGCATGGTGGTGCATGCCTGTAGTCCTAGCTACTCAGGGGACTGAGAAGGGAGGATCATTTGAGCCCAGGAGGTTGAGGCTACAGTGAACTATAATCATGCCACTACACTCCAGCCTGGATGGCAGAGTGAGACCCTGTCTGAAAAAAATTAACACATTACATTTTTCTTTATATTCATTGATGTGAACAAATAGAGGGCATAAAAAATAAGAAAAGTGACAAACTTTTCATATTTGACTGTGTAACTATATTTATCAATTCATATAATGAATTATAGGACCTACTAATGGAGAAATATTTATCAGTAATTGTTTGAAATGCAAACTAGTTTGTTATTATAGAACATTTTAATTTGAAATAAATGTTTTGCATGGGATATTTTAGCCTTTCTAATTCCAATATTCAGAAACCATAATCCTTGCCCATATTTTTCTGTTAATATTTTGCTTTTATTATCACTAGTTGAATGTACAGTTTCCCTAATAAATGTTGTTATGTGACTCTGGACTTCTTTTATCATTATCAGTTAGTTTTATCACGAGAATTTAGTCAATGGAGCTGTATTTACTTTTCTCAATGAGTCATGTTTCCTTTATATACTTATTAACATGTTTTATACCATCGCTTTCATCCTCATTCATGTCTCTTGTTAATTGCCTGAAGGTCTTTTAATGATGAATAGAAACCTGTCATTGAAAAAAAATTTCCAGAAATTAGCTTAACATTAGTTTCCAATCTACATAAAGGATATTAAGTACAAATGAACAAAATCTTATGTAATGCTGCATTAATGATGAAAAAGAATGTTAATGACTTCTGACATGATGACATAGATATGGTAATTTAAAGGCTAATTTTTTTCTATTATTGCTATGGCTACTAGCTGCTATTTACTGAGTCCTTAGTGCTATACAGTGATGAGTACTTTACCTTGATTTTGTCATTTAGAGTTCACAACTCTCTTATGTAGATACAATTATTAAAAAGGGAATTTTTACAGATTATGAAAGGGTTGGCCAGGCATGGTAGCTCACACCTGTAATCCCAACATTTTGGGAGGCCGAGGCGGGTAGATCACTTGAGTTCAGGAGTTCAGGACCAACCTGGGCAACAATGAAATCTCATCACTTCCAAAAACACAAAAAATTAGCCCAATATGGTAGTATGTGCCTGTGCTGCTAGCTACGTAGGAGGCTAGGTGAGAGGATCGCTTGAGTTGGAGGTTACAGTGAGCCAGGATCAGTCACTGCACCCCAGCCTGAGTGACAGGGTGAAACCCCAGCTCACAAAAAAAGGGGAGAGGGCGGTTAACTATTCGATGCAGGTCATATAGCTAGTGAGTAGATACAGTCTGAATTTGAACTCAGTTCCACATTTATCTGAGCACAAAATGTTTATTTTAAAAATATCCCTTTACAACTGTTGGAACAGTTGTACTCCCTAGAACACAGTCTAAAAGTGTCACCTTAGGTGTTTCAGACTTAATCAGACTTGAGTTTGAGTCATTCAGATAAGGCTCGTGAGACAAATATAAAGAAATTAAAATGCCATTTTTAATAGTTTATACTGATAAGTATAAATGCTAAAAGATTCCGACACTTCAAGTCCTCCAACCAGTGCACTCTCTCCCTGTAAGCAAATTATAGAAAAAGTAACAGGCCGGGCGCGGTGGCTCAAGCCTGTAATCCCAGCACTTTGGCAGGCCGAGACGGGCGGATCACAAGGTCAGGAGATCGAGACCAGCCTGGCTAATACGGTGAAACCCCGTCTCTACTAAAAAAATACAAAAAACTAGCCAGGTGAGGTGGCGGGCGCCTGTAATCCCAGCTACTCGGGAGGCTAAGGCAGGAGAATGGCGTAGACCCGGGAGGCGGAGCTTGCAGTGAGCTGAGATCCGGCCACTGCACTCCAGCCTGGGCGACAGAGCGAGACTCCGCCTCAAAAAAAAAAAAAAAAAAAAGAAAAAGTAACATTATGAACAGGGAATTTCTCCATGCTGAAAGAAGAATCACAACAGGAATATTGATTATTTGAGATAAATGTTTAAAAGCATCAGAACATACATTTTTTCCCACAAAAAGACAAATATCAGGCACCAGACTGGACAGCTCAAGTGCTTGGCACAGGAATTCCTTCTGCTTGGAGAGTTCTTGGAGGTGAATGGCTAAGGTCTGACTCTGACCATTTCTCTATAATTCTGTCACTTATAACCAAATTTCCTTTTATTAATACTCTGTTTATTTAAACTTGTTAAACTTTTAACATATTTTAAAGAGCATAAGACAATTTTTCTTTTTATTATTTTGTATATTTCCATTTTATGTCTATTTCCACCTCAGGGTGAGGTAGTAGCCTGAGATGGGCCACATGGCTAACCCAACTATCAGATGCTACCTACCGCATAAGAAGTTTTCATAAGTTCTGTGTGTTATAATGAATAAAAAAGTGAATTAATGGGCTTCTTGTTTTAATGCCCTGAAAATTCCTTCTTTTTTTAAATATTGAGGAAAAATCAAATGTAAATGTATTATTTATAAAATTCTTTCTCTGTAACATTTCTTATCAATGTTACTCAAGATCTGCCTACTACTTTCTTTGTGTAGGATAATTTTATTTTGGTTTTGCTCCTTGAATAATAGAATAATTATTTGTTTTAGTATGGAGAGGTCTCTGATTTCAATAAGACAATGTTTAAGCTATATTTTTTGGCTTTATCTCCTAGTCAAAGTAAAGCTTTTGGCTTTATCTTTTGGTCAGAGCTATAATACAGAACTTACAATTGCCAAACTTTGGCAGTGCAAAATCTCTTATTCATGTTTACCCACCCTGTCATAAATTTCAGTGCTTTAAAGTTCCTGGATTATTGTACTCATTCATTTTACAAATAGTCCTACTACCACCACCCGCCTCATCAATAGCTTTTACCATCATTTGCAACCAGAGAACATTATCAAGAGTAAGAAACACAGACCGTGAAAATATTTATTTGGCTTTGATGTTGATTTTGTTTCTTTTAACTAGGTAGATGGGAGTAAACCAAAGAAGTGGGCAGAAACACATATGCCTCTAAGATGGAAGGGACATATGTTTATACCCTAAAGTGAATTTTCTTAGTTTAGCGATGCTGATAACTCCTATACAGACACTTAGTTTTGTTGTTGGGGGAAAAAAAAAAGAAATTTATCAGGGAAAAGTCAGAACTGTGAGTTAGCAGGTTTTGACCTTTGCTGCCTGGAAGAGAAGAGAAGAGAATATAAAGATAATCAAAAGGGGAAGTAGGAGAGGCACTCAGAAAGAGAAGAGGGACACTAACACAATAAACTTGGCAATTTAGCTGATTTAGCTAAATTAATAGCTCTTGCACTATGGAAAATGCTTGACAGCTTTCAGAAGAGGTATGAAAAATCAGCTAGTCTTGGTTCTTACCAAGGCCTCTTTCTGCAAGTTAGTCCAGATCATTTATTCTAATTTTTCCTGGTATCTTGCCAACCAGTTTTCATTCATGCCCTGTAAAGAGAAGCAGAAAGGAAAGAAAAGAAGCACAGAGAAGAGAAAGAGATAGACTTGTGTTCCTACAATTGATTTCCTCCTTTTAAGGAGTCAGCAACATATAATTTCCTGGGATTTCCCTATTAATAGAACACATTCCTCATGAATGTCCTACAGTTTTAATGATATTTCCACCACTGCCACTGATCACCTGGGTTTCCTATTTCACTGGGCTTTTGAGCACCCACCCTCACCAAGTTTATTTGACTTGTTCTTCCTTTCATAGGAGTACCATTGCTATACCACATTCTCATTTGATCCCCTTTGGATGAAATGAAAGAAAGAGCTGGTTTGACTGGTAAGGTTACTAAAGCAGGACAGTAACAGTACTTTATAAATTTTGAAATGACTATGAAACTGTTTCTGCTTATTTCATTTTGGTTAACTTAATAACTTTCATATTTTATTATTCTAAAATTTGTTCATTATTATGCATATGCATGTATACAAAATAATGGACAAATTATAGAGCAGTAAAATATAAAACTGTGTATTTAATGTGTTTGCCTGGTTGGCTGTGAAATTACTTTCTTTATGATTTCCCCCCTCCACCATTACGTTTTCGACCTAATTAAGGTAAGGCCACTAAAATATTCAAGCTCATTATTCAACTGTTTTTAGCTTTACACATACTAATAATATTAACTCAGAAAACATAATCAAAACTAAGTAAACTTTTATGTCAATTATATTCTAAACTAAAAAAATTAAACTTGCTGCTAATATATAACTTGTTAGGAGGTGATATCATATTGAGATCCAGATTTTCTAATAGGAAAAGATTACATTAAGATACAGATTGAAGTAAAGGTTAAAACTTTTTAATCAAAATCTTTTTTTTTTTTTTTTTTTTTGAGACGGAGTCTCGCGCTGTGTCACCCAGGCTGGAGTGCAGTGGCGCGATCTCGGCTCACTGCAAGCTCCGCCTCCCAGGTTCAGGCCATTCTCCTGCCTCAGCCTCCGAGTAGCTGGGACTACAGGCGCCCGCCACCACGCCCGGCTAGTTTTTTTTTTGTATTTTTAGTAGAGACGGGGTTTCACCATGTTAGCCAGGATGGTCTCGATCTCCTGACCTCGTGATCCGCCCGCCTCGGCCTCCCAAAGTGCTGGGATTACAGGCTTGAGCCACCGCGCCCGGCCCTAATCAAAATCTTTAATATACTCACCCTCTCAATTTCTTCACACATCTTTTCAATAGTGCCATCTGGTGTTTTTAACTGAGTGGGCGGGAAATTTTGCTAGTAAAGATTTAGTGTTCCTTGATACAAACTATTGCTAAGTGTCCTTGAAGGTTTTGAGACCAGCTAGTATTTTGATTCAGAAATCACAATATAAATCTTAGAAGCCTTGGAAATAATGAAGCCCTGCAAATTAACACCAAATTTAACAACCACCTAAATATTTAATCAACATTCAAACTAAAATTTATGTAAAACAAAATGTTGAGAATTCTTAATATTAAATGATAAAAGCACAATCTTACTTTTCCTCAGGAGAGTGAGTTTGACATTATATGAAAGGCTAAATAAAGAAGTTAGATACCAATTGAAACAATTTGCTATGAAATCTGATAAAGTTGTTTTTTCCCTCTGACATAATTTTCTTCTTTTTCATTTATCCTGGTATCATATTTATCATTCTTTTAGCATGTGTTTTGTTAGGGAGAGGCAGGCACAGAAAGACTAAGAAATCATGCTTGAGTGACATTAGCAAGATGGTGAAATAGGAAGTGTCATTCTCCAACCCCCTCCTCTAGAAAGTTGAACAAGCAACTGTCCACAGACCAGAATATCATTTTTTTAAATCCCAATAGTTGAAAAGCTGGAGATATCCATGTGTTCCAAAGAACTAAACAAGAAGCAAATTATTAGGGTAAGTATAGGAATGCTTTAACCACACTATCCCTGCCCCACCCCCTGCAAGTTGGGACAGTGCCACACAGAGAAGATTCCCCAGGGTCCACAGTTTCTACAGAGGGAATAGAGAACTGGAGGTGGTCATCCAGCTTCCCTAGCATTCCAAGATGCTTCCTAGGAAGCCCACTCTGGTCTTACCTCAGGGAGAACACTGAGAGTAATAGCACAGCTATACTACCTAGGATCCATTAAAAACAAAGAAAGAAGACAGAGCTCTCAGTGACCAGTGTGCAGATTTTGGTGGTACCTCTATGTTCCTGCAAGCTGTGGTACCCATTGAGAGATACCAGTCAACTGCATAGGTCACCTGCAAAGCTGAGCTGGTTTCCTTCAGAAGCACAGTGGGAGGTTCAACCTGGCTTGATTTCCTAGACAACACACCAACCTTCAGAGCCCACCCCAATGACACAGCCAAGACAGGGAAACACTCAACTCCATGCATTTTGGAAATATGTAGAGACTAGACCTGCTTGACCCAGGAGGTCAAAGAGCAGCTCCACTCAGCAAAAACCCTGTCCCATGGTTGTTTCCAGACAGGGAGGCAGTCCTCAACCATGCATTTCTAAGGAGCATAGCCTTTGGTTCCACCCATCCCAGACAGCAACTCTTCCTAACCTCAGAACATAGACTATAACTCTTCCGAACCAAAGATTTTAAATAACAGAGTCACACAGTCAGGGAATATATTCTGTGACTGACATGACCAGAGGCCAGTGGCCAGACAGCAGAGCCTAGCCAACAGCTACACTTAATGTCGGAACAAAGGCAGCAACCTAACCAACTAAAGAACCCTCAGTAATCCCTGCCTAACTGAAGTCACTACCAGATGCCCCTTATAGAATCACAGTTGAGACTAAATAGTGAAGATCTCTCCCTGCCAAAGAACACCTATAAAGGCCAGAAAAGATAGCTGTCTCTTCAAATATGCAGACATAAACACAAAAAGACAAGAATCAGGGGATCATAGCTCTTCCCAAAGAAACAGATAAAGCTCCAAATAATGGACTCTAAAGAAATAGAGATCTATAAAATTACCGATAAAGAATTCAGAATAATCCTTTTAATGTTCAGTGAAATACAAGAATATATGGATAGAAAAATAAAATTTGGAAAATAATACCTGAATAATGCAAGAAGTTTGACGAAGAAATAAAAAACATTTAAGTAGAAATCCTAAAGATAAATACAATGACTGAACTGAAAAAATTAAGTAGAAGGCTTCAACATTAGACTGATCAAGCAGACAAAAAAGTCAGTTAGCTAGAAGATAGAACATTTAAACTTTTCCAGTCAGAAGAGAAAAAGAGGAATTTAAAAGAAGAAAGAAAGCTGACAGATATTGTGAGACACTATCAAGAGATCACATCTTCACAAAACAGCAGTTAAAGAAGGAGAGAAAAAAATAAAAAAAAGACTACAAAGAATATCATAAGAAATAATGACTGAAAACTTCCCTAATCTGGGAAAAGATGCCAGGTATAGGAAATTCAGATGTCTCCAATCGAATTCAACCCAAAGAAGAGTTCAACAAGACATATAATAATTAAACTATCAAAACCCAAGATGAAAAATTCTGGTCAAGGCCAGGCTCAAGCCTGTAATCCCAGCATCTCTTTAGAGGCCGAGACGCATGGATCACGAGGTCAGGAGATCGAGACCATCCCATAACAAGGGTGAAACCCCGCTCTACTAAAAAATACAAAACTAGCCGGGCGAAGTGGCGGGCTTGTGGTCCCAGCTACTCAGGAGGCTGAGGCAGGAGAATGGCGCAAACCCTGAGGGTGAGGCTTGTGGCGAGCTGAGATCCGCCACCGCATTCCAGCCTGGGCGACAGAGCCAGACCTGGGGGTCTCAAAAAAAAAAAAAAAAAAAAAAAAAAAGAAAAATTTCTGAGAGCAATAAGATATAAGAAACACATTGTATTCAAATAAGTCACAATATAACTACCAGCAGATTTTGGGCAAAAGACAGAAGGATAATATATTCAAAGTGCTGGTGGAAAAGACTTAACTAAGAATATTTTCCCAGCTAAACTGTCTTTCAGAAATGAAGGAAAAATAAAAGTTTCTCAGACAAAATTTAAGAGAGTTTATTACCACTTCAAGTATTACAAGAAGTGTCAAAGAGAGCACTTTAAGCTAAATAAAACATTACTAATTAATAACATAAAACACACAAAAGCATAAAAGTCAATGGCAGAGCCATATTCAGAATATTCCAGGACTTTAACGATTGTGTGTAACTCAATTTTATTACTAGTTTCAGGGTTAAAAGACAAAACTGTTAAGAACAACAATACCTGCAATAAATTGTAAAAAGGTGCACATTACAAAATGATGTAAATTCTGAAATCAAAAACATAAAACGAGGGGAAAATATAAGTATACAGTATTGTAAGCAATTCAAGTTATCAACTTGAAATAGACTGTTATAAGAGGTCTGAAATAAGCCTCATGTAACAGCTAAACAAAAATCTTCAACAGAAGCACAAAACAAATTTAAAGAAAGTATTCAAAGCATACTGTAATAAAAAACCATCAAACCCAAAAATAAGACAAGAGAGAGAAAAAAAGTATCCACAAAACTACCTAGAAAACAGTTAATGACATGGCAATAATAAGTCTTCATCAATCAATAATTAATTTGAATGTAAATGATTTAAATTCTTCAATAAAAAGACATAGAATGAGTGAATGGATTTAAAAATAAGACCCACTGCATGCTACCTACAAGAGTCATCAAGAGACTCATCATACTTTTAAGGACATATATAGACTGAAAGTGAAGAGACGACAAAAGATATTCTATGCAAATTGAAACAAAAAAAGAACAGAGGTAGCTATACTTACATCAGACAAAATAGACTTTAAGTCAAAAATGTTAGAAGAGCCAAATAACATTATATTATGACAAAGAAGTTGACTCATCCAAAGGGTATAACACTTGTAACTACATACGTGTGTGTATACATCTATATATACACATACTCAATATCCAACACCTAAATATATAAAACAAATAGTAATACATCTGAAGGGAGAGATAGATTACAATACAATAATACTAGAGGACTTTAATACCTCACTTTTAACAATGGACAAATCATTCAGTCAGCAAATGAAGAAGGAAGCATTGGATTTCAACAGCACTTGGACCAAAAACCCTAGTAGACATATACAGAACATTCCATCCAACAGCAAGAGAATACACATTCTTCTCAAACACATGTGGAACATTCTCTAGGACAGATTATATATTAGGTCACAAACAAGACTTAGCAAATGTAAGATTGAAATCATATCAAGTATCTTTTCCAACTACAATTGTATAAAACTAGAAATCTTTTTTTTTTTTTTTTTTTTTTGAGACAGAGTCTTGCTCTGTCGCCCAGGCTGGAGTGCAGTGCTGGAATCGTGGCTCACTGCAACCTCTGCCTCCCGGGTTCAAGCGATTCTCCCACCTCAGTTGCCCTAGTAGCTGGGATTACAGGCACCTGCCACCACACCCAGCTAATTTTTGTATCTTTAGTAGAGACAGGGTTTCACCACGTTGGCCAGGTTTGTCTTGAACTCCCGACTTCAGGTGATCCACCCGCCTTGGCCTCCCAAAGTGATGAGATTACAGGAGTGAGCCACCATGCCCGGACCAAAACTACAAATCAATAACACACACAAAAATTGGAAATTCACATATACGTGGAAATGAAATAACTCTCCTGAACAACTGATGGGTCAATGAATAAATTAATAGATACATTTAAAATATCTGGAGACAATTGAAAATGGAAACACAACATATCAAAACCTGTGGGGTACAACAAAAGCAGTTCTAAGAGTAAAGTTGTTTAATAAATGCCCAAATAAAAAATGAAAGATCCCAAATAAACAACTTAATGTTGCTGTTCAAGAAACTAGAAAAAGAGCAAACTAAGCCCAAAGATAGGAGAAGGAAAGGAAATAATAAAGATCAGAGCAGAAATAAATGAATCAAAGACAGAAAAACCTTATGAGATCAATGAAACTAAGAACTGATTTTCCGAAAAGATAAACAAAATGGACAAACCTTTAGCTAGAGTAATGAGAAAAAAATACAGAAGATTCAAGCAAAATCAGAAATGATTGAGAAGATATTGCAAATGATGCCATAGAAATACAAAGAATCATAAGATACTATTATTAACAATTATATGTCAACAAATTCAGGAAACTAAAAGAAATGAATAAATTCCTAGGCACATACAACCTAACAACATTGAATCATGATGAAATAGAAAATCTGAACAGACCAAAACGTAGTAAGGAGATTTAATCATAAGTTAAAACTCTCTTACCAAAAAAAGTCCAGGACCTTATAGCATCACTACGGAATTCTACCAAACATTTAATGAAGAAATAATACCAATCCTCTTTAAACTCTTCCAGAAATACCAACAAGGAATGAATACTTTTACACTCGTATCAGGAGGCTTACATTATCCTGCTATCACAGCCAGACAGGGATATTACAAGCAAAGAAAATTACAGGCTAATATCCTTGAAAAATTGAAAGGCTTTCCTCTAAGATCTGGAGGAAAACACGGATGCCCACTCTTGCCATTTCTTTATTTCTTTTCTTTCTTTTTTTTTTTTTTTTTGGAGACAGAGTCTCCCTCTGTCGCCCAGGCTGGAGTGCAGTGGCCGGATCTCAGCTCACTGCAAGCTCCGCTTCCCGGGTTTACACCATTCTCCTGCCTCAGCCTCCCGAGTAGCTGGGTCTACAGGTGCCGGCCACCATGCCCGGCTACTTTCTGTATTTTTTAGTAGAGACGGGGTTTCACTGTGTTAGCCAGGATGGTCTCGATCTCCTGACCTCGTGATCCGCCCGTCTCGGCCTCCCAAAGTGCTGGGATTACAGGCTTGAGCCACCGCGCCTGGCCTACTCTTGTCATTTCTATTCAACAGAATATTAGAAGTCTGCCAGAGCAATTAGGCAAGAGAAAGAAGCAAAAGGCATCCAAATAGGAATGGAAGAAGCGGAATTGTCACTTTTTGCTGACATAATTTTATATACAGAAAACACTAAAGATTTTACTACAAAACACTTACAAACTAATAGTACACCAATAAACAAATACAGTAAAGTTGAAAGATACAAAATCAACACATAAAAATCAATAGCATTTCTATACACTAACAATGAACTATCTGAAAAAAAAAATCAAGGGAATAATTCCATTTATACTAGTTGCAAAAAATAAAATACTTAAAATTTAACCAAGGTGGTTAAAGACTTCCACACTGAAAACTGTGATACTGAGGAAAGAAATTGAAGAGACACAAATAAATGGAAAGGTATCTCATGTTCATGAGTTGAATGAATTAATATTGTTAAAATGTCTATACTAACCAAAATGATCTATAGACTCAGTGCAATCCCTATCAAAATTCCAATGTCATTTTTCATGGAAATAGAACAAATGAGGCTAAAATTCATATGGTACAATAACAACAAAAAACATTCTAATAGCCAAGGCAATCATAAGCAAACAGAAAACACTGGTAGCATCATGCTACTTACTTTTAATCTATATTACAAATCAATAGTATATTAAGCAGTAAATAAAACAGCACGGTACTGGCATAAAATAGATATATTAACAGATAGAACAGCATAAAGGGCCCAGAAATGAACTATACATGTATGGTCAATTGATTTTCCACAAAAGTGTCAAGAATACACAGTGGGAAAAGGATAGTCCTTTCAATAAAGAGTACTGGGAGGCCGGGCGCGGTGGCTCAAGCCTGTAATCCCAGCACTTTGGGAGGCCGAGACGGGCGGATCACGAGGTCAGGAGATCGAGACCATCCTGGCTAACACGGTGAAACCCCGTCTCTACTAAAAATAAAAAAAAAAAAACTAGCCGGGTGAGGTGGCGGGCGCCTGTAGTCCCAGCTACTCGGGAGGCTGAGGCAGGAGAATGGCATAAACCTGGGAGACAGAGTTTGCAGTGAGCTGAGATCCAGCCACTGTACTCCAGCCTGGGTGACAGAGCGAGACTCCGTCTCAAAAAAAAAAAAAGAGTACTGGGAAAACTGGATATCTACATACAGAAGAATGAAATTGGAAGCTTATTTCATACCAAATACTAAAATAAACTCAAAATGAATTGAAGACTTAAATATAAGACCAGAAACTGTAAAACTACTAGAAGAAAACACAAGGGTAAAACTACACAACACTTTTCTGGACAATAATTTTTTTGAATTTGATCCCAACAGTTCAGGCAACAGAAGCCAAAATAGACAAATGGGATAACATTGAACTAAAAAGCTTCTTCACAGAAAAGGAAACAATGAAGAGTGTGAAGAGAATACCTATGATTTGGGAGAAAATATGTGCAAGCCATACATCTGTTAAGGGGTTAATATTTAAAATGTGTAAGGAACTCAGATAACTTAATTGCAACAAAACAAATAACCCAATTAAAAAATTGGCAAAGGACCCATGTAGGCATTTCTCAAAAGAAAACATACAAATGGCCAGCAGTTATATGAAAAAGAATGTTCAATATTGCTAATGATTAGGGAAATGCAAATTAGAAACACAATGAAATTTCACTTCTCACCTTTCAGAATGGCTAATATCAAAAAGGTGAAAGGTAACAAGTGTTGGAAAAGATTTGAAGAATAGTGAACCCTTTTACACTGTTGGTGGGAATGTACACTAGTATAACTATTATGTAAAACTAGTAAGTTCCAAAAAATATAATTACCATATGATCCAGCACTCTCACTTCCAGATATTTACCCAGAAGATTTGAAATTGGTTTGTCAAAGAGACATCTCCACTTCTACATTTATTGCAGTATTATTTACAATAGCCAAGAAATCTACATAGGTGTTAATCAATGGATAAATTGATAAAGAAAATATTGTATATAGACACAATGAAACACCTTACAAAAAGGAAAGCCCTGTCATTTGTGACAAAATTAATGGAATTGGAGAACATTATGCTAAGTGAAAAAGCCAGGCACAGGAAGACAAATACCACATATTCTCTCTTATAGCAGAATCTAAAGTGAACTCGTAGAAGCAGAGAGTAGAATGGTGATTTCAGAGGCTGGAGAAATGCAGAGGTGATAGTTAAAGGGTACAAAGTCTCAGGCAGACAAAAGGAATTAGGTTTTGTTGGAGATGTATTGCACAGTTTGGTGAATATCATTAATTATAGTGTATTATATATTTATTTCAAAATTGCTGACAGCAAATTTCAAATGTCCTCACCACAAAAAATTATAAGTATTTGAGGTGATTAATATGTTAATTAGCTTGATTTAGGTATTCTACATTGTTTTCATCAATCGTAACATGACTTTTTTTTCCTATTTCCAATAACCTATCTTACTATGACACAGAAGTTTTCAATTTCATTTTGAGAAATAGCATTCATAATTTTTCAACTTGATATCTGTACTCAGAAAGCCTGTTGGCTTTTGTTCGTTTTTTGTTTTGCGTGTTAACACACAACCCTCATTTACTAGAAAATAGTAAATAATGAAAGGAAAGGTAGATGTTGAAAACATGAAACCTGGAAAGCATGGAGCTCCAAAGCTGTTGACTAAGCTAGACTTATGGCTGCCATAAAGTATAAGTAACAGAAAGTCAGATGCGGGAATAGGGTATGGATGAGTTCAAGATTATAGTTTTAACTGAGGAATAAGGGAGCCCAGTTAGAATATTATTGGAAGTAAATTCATGGAAAGGGAAGTTGTTTTAAAGCATGGAGGACGGAAGTAAGTATGAGAATTAGAAAGGAATAAGCTTGTCAGAAGAGGAGGAGGACTGATTTTAGACCTTAGGGGCAAAGAAGAAAAACTGTGTTGGTGGTGTGATGTGCCTTGCTACCCAATCTGTGATCTATGGAATTGCAACATTAGCTTGACGTGAGAGCTCACTCTTAAAAATACAGAGTTTCAGGCCACACCACAGATCACCTGAACCCAGAGTCTGCATTTAACAATAACCCCATGTGAATTGTTGATTTGTGCGCATTAATATATGAAAAACATCATAAAGTGGAATCTTCTATCCACTATTTTGCTGCTTTTTAAAAAGAAATCTCTAAAAGGAGATTAATAGTAATGATTTCACAGAATATGGGGACAATTAAACTGTATGCTAATGGTATGGTATGTGATAAATGCTTCATAAATGTTTATATACTCCAGTTTGCTGAAAGTTTCCCTCCAGTAATTTTTGTTTGTAGTGAGAGAAAAAATAATAAAGGTAGGAAATGTTAACGAAATAAAGGGAAGGAATTTCAACAGAGGCAGATTTGATAATTAAGTTCCACACCTGAACTAAGAATAACCAGAAAACGTAATTTAACACAACAGACATAAGTGTGAAAGCATTTGAGGGCTAACGAAGACAATTTTGAACTGTGGAAATAAGATCTGTAAAGAAATGGAAGTAAATGGAGAAAAGAGAGCCTGGCAGTGAAGACAATTATCCTCGAAGGAATATGCAGATTACGGAAGAGGAAACTGACAGTGTGAGAAGATGAACAAAGAAAACAGCCTCAATAGACTAAGGGGACAAAAATTGACATGCACAGTCTGACAATGGGAAAATAGTGTGGATAAATTCACAAGTTTGGTAAAGTTAAGCCCCAGGAGTAAGGGTAAAGCAAAAGTAAATATGCTCTTTCCTTAAATCCAGCTTCTAATCATTTCAGTTCCAGAACTGCATTAAAGTGGTCTGAGATTGATTCTTCCTTCTTTATTAAAACAAAACAAACAAAAAAAAAAAACCCAACAAACAAACAAACAAACAAAAACACTATAAATCATTTCTGGAGTCAGTTAACAGCATCTTACAACTCATAATATTTCTATAATGTTTCCTATCTGGTATTACATATACAATAAGAAGGCAGAAGGCAAAGGTGTGTTCCAAACAAATATATACAACAAACACTAGGAAAATAAGCCACAGATAATCCAGTAATAAAGTTAGCATATGAATACTTGCCGAGAGCAGCTCCGTTGGGGAGACCCTAACCCAGTGGCGCTACAGGAATTAAAGACACACACACAGAAATATAGAGGTGTGAAGTGGGAAATCAGGGGTCTCACAGCCTTCAGAGCTGAGAGCCCCGAACACAGATTTACCCACATATTTATTAAAGCAAACCAGTCATTAGCATTGTTTCTATAGATATTAAATTAACTAAAAGTATCCCTTATGGGAAATGAAGGGATGGGCCAAATTAATGGAATAGGTTGGGCTAGTTAACTGCAGCAGGAACATGCCCTTAAGGCATAAATTGTTCATGCTATTGTTTGTGGCTTAAGAATGTCTTTAAGTGGTGTCCGCCCTGGGCGAGACAGGTATTCCTTGCCCTCATTCCCTTAAACCCACAACCTTCCAGCGTGGGCGTTAGGGCCATTACGAACATGTCACAGTGCTGCAGAGATTTTGTTTATGGCCAGTTTTGGGGCCAGTTTATGGCCAGATTTTGGGGGGCTTGCTCCCAACAAATACTTTATGATTAACATGTTCATGGATATATAGTATAAGGTGGCAATTTTGGCAAGGATAATTATAAAAGAAAGAGCTAAACAAAAATTCTAAATCCCAAAAATAGAGTAGCTAAAATTAAGAACTCAGTGGTTGGGTTAATAATAGATTAGATACAACTGAAAAGAAAGTCAAGGACTTATAATACAGATTAAAAAAAAACACTGAAAATGAAGCAGAGAGCTCCAAAAGTTTGGGAAATAGAGAAAAGAAGGTAAGATAAATATGGGATACACTGAGAATTCTAACATATGCCTACCTGGAGTTCCAAAAGAAGCAGAGATTCCAGATAGAAACAATGTTTGCAGAGATGAAAATTGCCAGTAACACCCTGCCATTCAACATCTATTAGAAATTATAAATACACAATGAGGAAATAACAGCTTTCTTTTAAAAGATAAAAGGTGGAAAAAAGAAATAAAATAATCATTATTTGCGAACACCATGATGGAAAGGTTAGAACATCTACAATTAGGTACATATAAATTGTTAAATTAATAAGCAGTTTGGCAAGATTAAAGATTTCTAGATACAATGGGAATGGGTGTATGAAAATCAACTTTCTACATTCCAAAAACAAACAATGATTTTTAAAATTAGCAATATTATTTAAAAAATTAGGTACCTAAGAACAAATTGAAAACAATGTGTGTGAAAATACTTCCAAAATAATAAAATGTTCTTCAGATAAATTTTTTTAAATTAATTTAATTGAAGTATATACTCTTTTCACAACCTGGAAGACGCAAAATTTGAAGTCAGCAATTCTCTCTAAATTAACCTAGAAATTTCATGCAATCTTAAAAATTCCAATAAGTTTTTAAAAAATTGGCGTATGATTATAAAGTTTTTATGGAAGTCGGCCGGGCGCGGTGGCTCAAGCCTGTAATCCCAGCACTTTGGGAGGCCGAGACGGGCGGATCACGAGGTCAGGAGATCGAGACCATCCTGGCTAACACGGTGAAACCCTGTCTCTACTAAAAAAAAAATACAAGAAAATTAGCCGGGCGAGGTGGCAGGCGCCTGTAGTCTCAGCTACTCAGGAGGCTGAGGCAGGAGAATGGCTGAACCCGGGGGGGCGGAGCTTGCAGTGAGCCGAGATCGCGCCACTGCACTCCAGCCTGGGGCACAGAGCAAGACTCCGTCTCAAAAAAAAAAAAAAAAAAAAAAAAAAAAAAAAAAGTTTTTATGGAAGTCAAAAATTCTGACAATAAAAATCTTCTAAAAGAACATGGTGAAATAACTTAATCTAATGAATACAACTATTATTTGTAAAGGTATATAATTAATACAATAGAATACTGGTAAAAGAACAAACAAAAGAACACTGGAATATAATTAAAAATCTAGAAGTTAATCCAATTATAGGTACACACTTCATTCATATCAAAGGTAGCACTGAAGACAGTGGTGCTGAAATATTTCAAATTTTCCTGCTACTTCACACCATATATAAAAGTCTGTTGCAGTGTATTGTAGATCTAAATGTGAAAGGGAAAATAACAATGCCTTAAAATATCAAAAAAATCATAATATTAAAAGTTGATTAACCTTATTAGTATTCAGGAAAATTTAAAAAAAAAAAAACAAAACACGATTAGATATGACTAAACACCCACCGAACTGGCTACAATTAAAAGACTAATGATACCTAATGGTGGTGTGGATATTAAGAAACAGGAATGTTTATACACTACTGGTGGTATTGTAAATACCACTTTGGTGTGTACAGCTAAAGTATACAGCCACTTTGGAAAACTGAGTATCAGTATCTATTAAGGCTGTATGCTTATTCTATAAACCCACTATTCCACTTACAGATATATATTAAAAATATATACATGCACATATGCACCAAATTACATATGTAAAATTTACTTATATATCAGTCTTTCTTGCATAAACAAAAACCGGAAACAATCCAAAAGTCCATCAATAGAAAAACATAAAAATAAGTCATGTTGTATTCATATGATGGTAACAGAATTTAAGATTTAAAAAAATAGATGGATCTCGTGGATATACTATGAAGTAGAAAAGCTAGATATAAAAGGAAAAAGATGGATACAAAAGAAAGCATAGTATATGACTTTATAAAATATTCCAAAACAAGAAAATAAAACTATGGTGTTCAAAGTCTGCACATTCGATACTTTTCGTGGGGAAGGTAGAGGTGATCATTGCAAAGGGTCTAATGGGGGTTTTCAGTGTTTTTGAAATATTCTGCTTCTCGCTCAGGGTGATGGCTACAAATATGTACTCTTTGTGGTAATTTATACACATATATATACAAATATATATATGTAGTTTTGTGCAATTTTGTATGTGTATCATATTTTACTTAAAATATCAAAAGTAAAAAAAAAGAAGAAATCAAATTGATTCCAAAGGAATTTATGCCAAGTTTTGTAAATTATGGTAAAATGAAATGGGAAATAGTAGTAAAATAAATATGGATGGGATATAAAGAAATAAAATTTCCATTATTTGCAATTGTTATGATTTTCTACATAGAAACCTAAAATAATATATGGGAATATTACTAGAGATGAGAACATTCAACAAAGTTGCTAACAAAATTAAAATTCTGTTTAAATCTTTTCTGTGTGACTCTAATGACATGTTACATTATGCCTACTAGGTAACAAGTTTATAATGCATTCTTCTTAATATCAGGGTCTTGACTTCTGCATTTGTTTTTGGTTTTGTTTTGTTTTGACTGATTTATCTCAGCTGACATCAGTGTAGAATACATAATATGCACTCAAATATATATTGAAGGAATAGATAAACCATATTATCAAAGCAAATTATACTTTTTCTCATTTTCATACCAGGATAATATGTATATAGCCACAAATGGTCATATCAAGTTACTAAAGATCTCAGATAGATTGTTAGGACATAACACTGATTTTTACTATTTGAGACTGAAGGCCCCTTCACTAAGGGCCCATTTTCACTCAATTCTGAATCTCACTTAATAGAATCTTGATAATTTTGAAGTATCTTGAATAGACTGGCATCCAAGTTGAGGTCTTACTCCCAACTATTTCCTTGGCAGGGTGAAACAAAGTATAGTAAGAGCCAACAGTGGAGTACAGTGGTGCACTCTACATTGTGCAGAACTTGCATTAAGATTGATAGAACACTTCTGAAATGATTTTCTCTTCTATCTACTATATTGTTTGTCTGCAACATTATTCCCATAACATCCAGACATCTTTATGAGGTATCGATTGTATTTGTTTAGCCTCCCTGGGCATACCAAATTTGCAGATAACTCAGTTGCCTTTATGCAAATTCTAGGTAGCTAGTTATTTTTACTAGGTAAGGAATCATTTCTTGTTTTCTGCAGTAACCACTCAGTTATAATGATATTCTCAAGCCCTCTCTTTCCTTCTATTATTACATATAGCCAAAAGGACTCTGACTATAGAAGCAAGGGTAAGAAACCCAACATGGTAGATCAGAAGAATCTACTTTCCCCTACACAAAAATATTTATTTTACTTTCTAGCTCTTACAGTATTTGGAAAGTTTTATTTCACAAAAGAAAGGGCTGGTATAATCTCATTTCCACTGATCACAGGTCAATACATTTTATTACAACAATAAATCTGAAAGTGATCTCTTTTGGTCTATCTTCATCGACAGAACACAGAGGACTGATTGTGTAGCAAATGACATGGCATCTCTTGTTGTAAACTGATCATTTGACTCCTGTCTTTTGCCAGTTAGCTACAATAAAAACAAATTGACTTTAAAGGCTGGAAACAGCAGAGCCAATGATTTAATTCTTCTTATTAATGATATAATAGCATGTGCTTGTGTTAGACAGTTCCATATAAATCTTCATGCTTCATTTGTTCACTCTCAGGCAAATCTGCTGAATCAAGTAAGACTCTAGAAAACGCCCTGCATTGTGAAAGTCAGGGATAGTCTTTTCAGGTTTGGAAGGAAGGAAGCATGGAATCAGGAGCTCAGATGTAGGATCAAGATCTAATTCGAGTTGTTGATTTGGCTAGAAGGATACAATTAAGAGTTTAAAAGCAAACCAGAGAAAAAAATTGCAGCACTTGTATGCCTAGAAAGCTCCCCAAAGCAACCATAACATGTACAAAAGCCAGGCACGGTGGCTCACACCTGTAATCCCAGCCCTTTGGGAGGCTGAGGTGGGCGGATCACAAGGTCAGGAGATCGAAACCATCCTGGCTAACACGGTGAAACCTGCTCTCTACCAAAAATACAAAAAATTAGCCGGGCGTGGTGGCGAGCGCCTGTAGTCCCAGCTACTCGGGAGGCTGAGCCAGGAGAATGGCGTGAACCCGGGAGGCGGAGCTTGCAGTGAGCCGAGATTGGGCCACTGCACTCCAGCCTGGGAGACAGAGTGAGGCTCCGTCTCAAAACAAAACAAAACAAAACAAAAAACATGTACAAAAGAGGTTTTGCTTCCTCGATATTTTATTGAACTCTCAATTGAAACCCAGAATAAACAACTGGGTTCCTGTTTTCACTTGAGTATTTCAAAGATGTTTAATCACTACAGGACAAAATCTAGAAATTACCATCATAGATAATAATTTTATATTTCTTTTCTGAAAACAAAGAATTATTCAATATAAATACCTAATGAAGACTAGAAAACACAGAGAATAAAATACAGATAATTGACCTCAAACCTCTGGATCTAAGATAATCATATTTTAGTATGTTTTCATTCCATGAGTGTTGGAATGAGGGATGGGGCATTTGTCTAGGAACAGCAAAGCTGACTTTTTAAACTCAGAGTCAATTTGGAGGAATTTGTGTGTATGTGCACGTGTGTGTGTGTTGGGGGGGGCAGTTACAGCTTATTCCTGTAATGAGTTAAAAAAAAAAAAAAAGTTATGACAATTTGACTTTTTTGAAGTTTTATCCAGAAGCATCTTTGGGAAACAACCTCTGAACTAACTTCTGGGTTCTCTAGTGTGGCGACCTGCAGCTGTGATTCTATCCAGTCCCTCTTCTCATTGACTGAACTACTGGTCTCCTTGACTTCTTGTTATGCCCAGACCGTTTGTTCCCCAAAGAAGACCACCAGAGTCCAGAGTCAAAGCCAAGCGGCAAGGATCTTTACTACAAGTTCGAACTTGGTCCCTCCATTCCATAGCATACAGGAGGGCCTCGAACAATGCGAGTGCTTGCTTTTTATAGCCCGATGTAAACAGGATATGTAAAGTTACAGGGAACAAGGTAATTCTCTCGGTTACAGCATTACAATTGGTTAACATTATACATTTAGCATTCCTTATCGGAGATCTCCCAGGTGATGTTTTTCTGAAGTTTGAAAGAAATATGGAGGAATGTGTTTGTGCTGGACTCAGGAAGTTGGGAGATATATGGGGGATGTGCCTCATTCCTTTCATTCTCCGTGCTCAAAATATTAATTAGAATACATCTCTTTATCAATACAATGTTAAGAGATTTCTTTTGTTTTCTAAGGGGTGTGTGCATATTAAATTTTTAACAGTGTATTTTGCCTTCATACCTGATGGGCAACTAGCTAATCTTTATTCATTTATTCACTCAGTAGAATTATTGATGTCTACGATGTGCTATTCTCTCTTCCAATTGCTAAAAATGAAGAAGTAAAACATACAGTTCTCTCTAATTCGTTCAAAACTTTACAAAAAAGACTTCTGGCTTTTAATATTCAGATAAGACTGAGACTGTGGCCTGGATTTACTTCTTTTCTTTTTCTGTCTTTCTTTCTTTCCATCACAGGAGTTATTAAGAAAGTACTTTACCTTGATGGAGGGGCAAAATGGTTCTTGGAAAGGTTTTGTCTCTTTTAAAGCAGCTCCAGAAACATTTCTTGTCTGGTTCTTAGAGCCAGTCAGGCAACTTTTGATATGCAAATGCAGGCCATTAGAAGCTGCTTCCAACTAAACATGTTGATTCCCACCATTGTCCTCTTGCCCTTGCCCCCACATATGCCTGGCAACATGCCTGCCCCCACATATCTCCAAGTATGTAGAATATCATGGTGCCCTGCATTTGCATATTAAAAGACTAGGGTGGGAGGGTCAGTTTTTTCTCAGGCTATGTGAATGACATGCTTAATGAAACCAATCCCCTAAGCCCTATGCATATCAGACACCGCCTCCTCCAGCCTCCTCATATAAAGCTGGTATCTGCTGCACTCTGGGTTTCCTCTCCCAGCTTTGAAGACCCCCTCCCTCTGTCTCGTACAGGGAAGCTTCTTCCTTCTTTCTTTTTTCTTGCCTATTAAGCTCTCTGCTCCTTAAAACTACTCCACGTGTATCTGTCATTTTATGCAATTCAGCCTAAGAGCCCTGGTGTTCCTCCACTCATCGAAGTCATATCATTTCTTTTTCTTTCTTTCTTTTTTTTTTTTTTTTGGTCTTCCTCTCTCACTCGGGCTGGAGAATAATAGCACAATCATATCACAACTCACTGCAGACTCGACCTCCTGGGCTCAAGCAATCCTCCCACCTCATCTTCCCAAGTAGCTGGGACCACAGGCATGCTCTATCATGCTTGGCTAATTTTTTTTTGTGTGTGTATATATATATGTGTATGTGTATATATATATATATATATATGTGTATATATATATATATGTGTGTATATATATATATATATATATATTTTTTTTTTTTTTTTTGGAGAGATGAGGTTTCTCCATGTTTCTCAGGCTGGTCTGATACTCCTAGGCTCAAGCAATCCTCGGGCTTCAGCCTCCCAAAGTGCTGGGATTACAGGTCTGCGCCACATGCCTAGCCTTGGATTTATTTCTTTTATCCAAATACTCCTTTAATATTTCTGCAGTCTTATAATTCCACTATTTGATCAGGAAGTGAGTTTCCTTTCATTAATGTTGTGTGAACTCTCTTTAAATCAATTAATGTAAACAGTATATTTTCCAGGAGAGCAAATTTTTCTTAAATTGTATACTTGATTTTAGTTTCTGTTGCAAGTTTTCTAATTTGATTCTTTTTCAGAAATACCTATAATTAGAGAATCAAATCTCTCCTTTTTTCTCTCACAGATACCATCTTCTCTTTGATAGCTTTCATGTTTTGTACTTTTCAACTTTTTTCTATATTCTAGGATGGTTTCTCAAATTCTCTGATGTGTTCATTTTGTTTTTTGCTATTTTGAATATGGATTTAGTTTAGGTGCATATTTTAGCTCCTCTACAATGTTTCCTTTTTTTTTACTCTACCAGTCTCTAAAAATCTATTTCCATTTCTTTAATAGGTCATCTAAGGGATCTGCATTCCTTTAAGTGTGTTGTTGATATGGTAATTGGGTTATGGGGGTGGTTTTGCCACCCTGTTCTCATGATAATGAGTGAGTCTCAGGAGATCTGATGGTTTTGTAAGGGTCTGGCATTCCCCTTGCTTGCACTCACGCCATCCTGTGCCCTGTGAAGAAGGTGCCTTTTTCTCCTTTGCCTTCTGCCATGATTGTAAGTTTCCTGAGGCCCCACCCAGCAATGCAGAACTGTGAGTCAATTATGCTTCTTTCCTTTGTAGATTACCCAATCTCGGATATTTCTTCATAGCAGCATGAGAATGGAGACTAATACAGTTGTATAATGCTCTTTTTCTTGTTTTATAAAAAAATACTGTAGGTCTAAACAGTTGGTTGACTGCTTCTGCATATTCAGATTTGGTGTTTTCCAATAGCGTCATGAATTGAAATTCCTGACTTTTTTTTTTTTTTTAATAACTCAAACTTTTATTTTAGATTCAGGGAGTATATGTGTAGGTTTGTTACATGGATATATTGCATGATGCTGAGGTTTGGGATGTGATTGATCCCTTCACCCAGGTACTAAGCATAGTACATAGCATATACAATAGTTGGCTTTGAAACTTAATCTCTCTTTCTTTCTCCCAGTAATCCCCAGTGCCTATTGTTGCATCTTTATATCCAGTGTTTAGCTCCCACTTGTAAGTGAGAACATGTGGTATTTGGTTTTCTGTTCCTGTGTTAATTCACTTAGGATAATGGTCTCTAGCTGCCTCCATGTTGCTCCAAAGCACGTGATTTCATTCATCATGAAATCTTTGCCAGTTCTTGTGTCCAGAGTGGTATTGCCTAGGTTGTCTTCCAGAGTTACTATAGTTTGAGGGCTTATATTTTAATCTTTAACCCATCTTAAGTTAATCTTTGTATATGGTGATAGGCAGGGGTCCAGGTTTATTCTTCTGCATATTGCTAGCCAGCTATCCCAGCCAACATTTATTGAATAGAGAATCTTTTCTTCATTGCTTGTTTTTGTTGACTTTGTTGAAGATCAGATGTGTATACATGTGCAGCTTTATTCCTGGGTTCTCTATTCTGTTTCATCTGTCTATGTGTCTGTTTTTGTATCAGTACCATGCTGTTTTAGTTACTGTAGCCTTATAGTATAGTTTGAAGTTGGATAATGTGATAATGTGATATCTCCAACTTTGTTCTTTTTGAATAGGATGGCTTTGGCAATCCAGGGTCTTTTTAAGTTCTACATGAATTTTAGAATAATTTTTCTAATTGTATAAAAAATGATGTTAGGAACTTGATAGGAATAGCAGTGAATCTGTAGATTGCTTTGGACAGTATGGCCATTTTAACTATACTGACTCTTTAAATCCATGAGCATGGGAGGTTTTTATTGGAATCTTGTTAAATCCCTTTTTCTGATTTGTAATTGGATGCACAAATGAACTACAACCTACTATTGCCCTTAGACAGAAAAATAATGTGGCATAATTTCAAACTGACAATATTTAAATATTTCTTTCATATTTGTTTACTAGTGAAATGGTTGCTGCCTACAAAGGGATTTTTAAATCAAAACCATAATACTAAATATGAAATATCATTATCGTTTCCACTTTGGCAGAGGGAGGATTAGATTACAGGTTTCCGTGTTACAACTAGAATTCTTTGTGGAGCCCCAACTGCATTATTACTGCTTTCCCACTGTTTTGATGCCCCTTATGACTGGTGTACCTTGTAATGGTGTAATGATGTGACTGGCCTTACTCTTCATGCAGCTTAAGGCTAATGACACCTGAGTGTTGACAGGATCTTATCTGGAGAAGCTTTGCTATATTCTACTGCCTGCTTTCTGTAAAGTCAAACATAGGAAATATGTGAAAAACCATGACAATGTAGACCTCAGTACTCTCAATCATCCTTCTCTGGCTCTCCTAATGTATCCATTTTACTTGAGCACAAATGATTTCCCACTTAGCAATCGATATTCTCAGTCTACCCTAACTTTGTTTAGTGTCTTTCATCTACACTTCTATTGTTATTCACTATTGATCTTCCTTGGGAATCTCATTCTTCAACCAACTCTTCTCTCTCAATTTCTTGACCTTGCTTGTGATTAGAAAATGCATAAATTGGGAATTAAAAGAAAAAAGAAGAGTAAGCTACATGATTTATGCAATGCAGTTTTAGAAAACTTTATTATAAAATTATACCTATTTATTGTATGAAATTTAGAAAATACAAATAATACAAAAAGAAAATTTATAATTGATAATCCCACTACCCAGGGAATATCAATGTTAACATTTTGTATCCTGTCTACATGCATATAAAGAGATATGAGAAAGAAAGAATTACTATAAATAAACCATTTAACTTGATTTTAAATTAATAATTTATCATGAATATAGCTTTTCATATTAGTTAGAATACTTTTTTTGTTACTATGTTAACACCTGCATGGTATTATATGAATGTGACAGTTTATTAAATCAATGTTCATTGCTTTCAAATTTGCATTAGTGTACATAATGCTGATATTAGTATATTGGAATTTGTATATGAATCATATGAATTCAGAGGAGACACAGTCAAACCAATAGCATTCTTCCCCTGGCCCCTCAAACTCATGTCTTTTTCAGGTACAAAATACAATCACCCCATAGCTGCAAAGTCTTACCTGTTTCAGCAACGATTCGATCATTTAAAGTCCCATCTCATTTGGGTCTCAAGGCAAGCTCCCTCCAGCTATGAGCCTGTAAAATGCAAAACAAGTTATCTACTTTGAAGATAAAATGGTGGGAGAAATATTGGGTAAACATTTTCGATTTCCAAACGGAGAAATAGACCAAAAAAAAAGAAGTGACCAGCCCAATCTAATCTAAAGCCCAGCAGGCTAGAAATTTAATCTTAAAACTGCACAATGATACTTTATTCTATATACTATCTCCTGGACATACTGGGGCTGGGGTTGGGCCCCCAAGGCCTTAGGCAGCTCTGCTCCTAGGGCTGTGCTGGATGTACAGCTCACATGGTTACTTATATGAGTTGGAACCCAGTGTCTATAGCTTTCCCAGGTGAATGTTGCGTGCTGCCAGTGGCCCAACCCAGCAGTGGCTGCACTCCCACACTCCACTAGACATTGCCATGGTAGGGACTATATGTGGCAACTTTACCCCTGGAGCAAGTTTTTGCTTGGGTTCCCAGGTAGATTGATATATCCTTTGAAATCTAGGGGGAGAACACCACATCTCTACCTCTCTTGCATTTTGCAGACCTGCAGAATTAGCACTACATGAATGTGGATGCTGCGGAGGCTTACTGCTTGTGTCCTCCAAAGCTGCAGCACAAGCTACACCTGGAGTCACTTGAGCCACAGCTAGAGTAGCCAGGATCCAGGGAGCAGCAATGTATGGATGCAGGGAACTCCAGGCCTATCCCGCAAAGCCATTCTGCCCTTCCAGACCTGTGCCTTTTCTCCATTGTCCTAACACACAACACTTACCTTTCTTGTTTTCATGCTAATCTTATTAGAAAGTGGTGACTGGGCCACACCCTCAGCAATCTCTCCCAAACTTGGCTTTTTACTCTTAACATGATCAGGCTGTAACTTTTCCAGATTTTGGGGGGGTTAATCACCTTTAGTTATAAATTCTGTTTTAAATTATTAATTTGCTCCCAGATCTCAGTATAAGCAGTTAAAAGTAACCATACAGCTCCTTCTCTAATTTGTTTAGAAATTTCTTCCAGAAATCCTAGTTCAACATTCTTAAGTTCCACCTTCATAAAACCCTAGAACATGGACACAATGGAGGCAAGTTCTTTGCTACAGTATAGTAAGGATGGTTTTTATTCCAGTTCACAATAAGATATTCCTCATTTCCATCACACCTTATCAGAATGGTCTTTACTGTACATATTTCTATCAGAAATCTTAATAGAAAATGAACCAACAACAAAGTCAGTTTACAAAGCCACAAATATTTTCTTGAGATGATTAATAAAATTGGTAATTTTAACAAGGATTGATCAAGAAATAAGTAAAGAAACACAAATTACCTATAGCAACGAAAGAGTTAATACAAATACAGAGCTCGTAGATACTGAAAAGATAATACTATAAAGAACTTTATCCTGATAAACGTGATTGTTTAAGTAGAATGAAAAAAATCTTGAAAAACACAATTTACCAAATCTGACAAAAGAAGAAATAGAAAATTTTAATAGCTCTGTAACTTTTAAAGCAATTGAACCTATTACCAAAACCCTTCCACAAAGAAAACTGTAGGCCCTTATGGCTTATCACTGAAATCTATAAATCATCTAAAGAAGAAATAAGTCGTACATAAGGCTTTTTCAGAAAATAAAGGTGGAGATAATACACCCCATCTTGTTTTATGAGGATGGCATAACCCTGATACTAAAACGTGACAGAGACATTACAAGAAAAATTATCACCCAATTTAGCCACATAAAATGAAAAGACAATAGTTTCACATCTGTTTGCATTTGACAAATGTCTTAAGGACTTGAATGTTATAAATCACTCTACTATAATGTGAAACATCTTTTATCAAATATCACAGGAATGATCAATACCTGATGACTGGAGAGGTAAAACAGAAGAGAAATACAAGTTTCTGCATGTCAGCCAGACGTAGCTAACATCATTTTTACAGAGCATCAGGAATTGCCGTGGCACTGTTGTTAACAGAAACTGAAAGCAGAGAACTTACTGATTTTAGTATACACCAGAATGCCTTGACAAACATTCCCATAATCGAGCTCCTGTACATATTAAATCCGGATAATGCTGAGTGGCTTATTGTGAAATAAGAATAATAACCACAGAGTCCTAGAATATAATGCCACTAAATCCTACTAGCAGAGTTTTGAAACAGAAAAATTAATTCATTTACTTAATACAAGACTAGTTATTGTGTAGTCTGTGACTTTCTCCTTGATGAATATTTTTGAGTTCATTAAAATATTTTCTATTTTAAGACAAAACCTATTGTCAGCAATTTTTTATGTGAAATTGTAAAAATCTTTTCTTAATAACATCTAATAATTTTTTCCCTAACAATATCTTATTAATTTTTATTACACATCTGAGTATATTTGATGAGTAAAAGGGGAGTCAAATTAATGGTTATGACTCTTAGGAAGAATACTAATATTTCATCATTTAATCAGCACTTAGTTAAATCCTACTTATTAATTACTTTAAACAACTCCCTGTAGAAAACACTCCAGTGCTATTTATTGCTTTTATTCATGAAATACTTTTGTAAAAATATTTCCAATGCTTTTGTATTATCTTCACCCTTAATATAATATCAGAGTGAATACAGTTTTGCTGAATTAGGAACTATCTCAATTCTTTGTGATATAGTTTATCTTCATAGATGGCCAAAGGAAGCCATCTTTTTGGAATGCCTTTATCAAATTGCTACTAGATAGAAAAATAAATTAATATTCATGCTGATCAGGTTGTAGTCTTCGAAGACATTGGCGTGAATAAATAAGGCAAGTCACAAACCCATGCCACTCTACGATGTTTATTAAAACAATCATACCCTGTCAAAAACATAACTCAGCACGTTACCCAGAGATTAATAATACAAGTCACCTCCTTTAGAGCCAGTAGATGAAACTGTAATCGTATCAACTCTTTCATTAATGGCTCTGTAACTTTTAAAGGAATTGACTCCATCACCAAAACCTTTCCACCAAGAACACACTGTAGGCCCATATGGCTCGTCACTGAAATCTATAAATCATCTAAAGAAGAAATAATGTGTTACATAAGGCTTTTTCAGAAAATAAAGGTGAAGCTAACATACTCCAACTTGTTTTATGAGGATGCATAACCCTGATAATAAAATGTGACAGAGACATTACAAGAAAAATTATCACCCAACTTAGCCACATAAAATGAAAAGACAATAGTTCCACATCTGTTTGCATTTGATAAATGTTTTAAGAACTTGAATGTTATAAATCACTCTATTATAATGTGAAACATCTTTTATCAAATATCACAGGAACGGTCAATACCTGATGACTGGAGAGGAAAAACAGAGGAGAAATACAAGTTTCTGAAAGTCTGCGTTGGTGTTATGCATTAAATAATACTACTTTTTCTTGCCTCTTGTTGACATACGCAGAAATCAGTATGCAATATGCCAACCTGCTCTTGCCACATCTATTACTCTGTAACTTATTCTTAAGCAAATTATCCCAATACAATAGGCAGCTCTTCTGCAAGCTTACTTAAAATGCTTTTATTCCTACTCATCCTATGGTCATATCTTTGTTTCTCTTTTCTCACAAGCACATGTTATTAGGCATGTCTTATCTTCTTCATAGATTCAAGGGTTTCTGTGTGGTTCTGTGTGTCAGTGACCACTATACATGTAAATATGCATGTGTACAAACATAATGTCCTGTCTACAGTCATCTATACTTGTCCCTAGAGTTTCCTATGCTTTAATTTCTGTTTTGGTTTAAGTCAAAGATGTGTTGCTTAGATATTCGGGTTATCAACCAGGCAAGTCTATTCTTTTGAGCTACTCCTTTTTTCTGTCTAATCCTTCACTTCAGCTAGTTGCTTGTTATATCCTTCCAAAAACATCACTTCATCATGCTGTCTTCTACAACTTCTCTAAAAGCCTCTTTATTATCATTTTAATTATTCACCTAAGAATTGGCTTGTTGTTTGTCTTTTCCAAACTCTAGAAAACCAAAGGGAATTTTATTGTTAGGAAGCATCTAGAGCAGTGGTTAGTAAACCAGGGCCCATGGGCCAAATCCAGCCTGCAGCCTGTTTCTGTATAGCTCACAAACTAGGAATCATTTTTATATTTTAAAGTGGTTGGGATACAAACAAAATATATTCTATGACACATGAAAATGATATGAAACTCAAATTTCACTGTTCATAAATAAAGTTTTACTGGAACCTAGCCATACCTATTCATTTACATATTGTCTATCGCTGTTTTTGCAATACAAGAGTAGAACTGAGATGTTGCAAGAGACCAAATGGCCCACAAAGTCTAAAATATTTACCATTAAGTAAAAGAAAAAAAATTTGCCAACTGTTAGTCTAGAGAATTGAAAAATGGAAATTGTTGTTCACAAGGTTAAATGATTTCCCCAAGGCCATGGGAATTTATTGCTGAGCCAAGGCAGGAACTTTGATTTCTTTATTCATCCATTGGTACCCTCCTTATTGTATCATATACCAACTACCCATTTCAAAGACATATTTAACCTTGTACTGAAAGACAAGGGGAAACTCCATTTCTCATTGGGTCTCCTGCATTTCCAATGTTAGTCAGTCACAAAAAACACTGTGGAAGAGATCAACATTTAGATGACTACTGAAACAGGGATTATCATACAATGAATAATGAACTGGGTAGCAAAGACTATTTACATCCTTACTAATCCTGAGTTTTAAAAAAAAGTCAACGTTAATTTTAATTAGAAAGAGTTGTATTAATATTATAGTGTTGCACTTCACATATTATTTTTATATACATGTACATTCTTAGAAAAAAACAAGAACCCATTCTCTGGGATAATTTATCATCTTGCTTTAAAATAAAGAAACAAGTTCTGTTGCCAAGAGGTTTCTCACAGGTTCCAGCTTTGTCAGGATAAATAATTGTTTGATCAAAATAGCAGCTGGCCTAGTGCCCCTGGCTGAGAGAGCTGATTAATGAACTTTAATTAGTAGTTACAACTCTAGAACCACCCAGCAACCTTCGACCAACCTCTTCTTGATCATCCACCTCCTTTTTCTGCTTTTACCTTGGAAATAATGAGCGTCTACTCTAGACATCCACAGGCCTGTGCGGAGATAGAAGTTCACAGCAGGAATTGCAGATATTTCTTGTTTCTTCTTTACTGGGCAAAAAAACAAAGATACTTCAGAGAAAAGATAATGTGGTAACTATCCCTTTGTAACTCTAACCCAAAGCGCTACTGCCCTTTTTTGTGAAAATACTTTTAAAAAGTCGTATGTGAAAAAGGGGAGGGAGGTATCTGTCATCCTTTTCAGAGACCACCCATGCTGCTACATTGCCATATGGGGTGCTCCTTGCTAGACAACTTCTGTGGAAGAGTGAAGTTGTTGCTGTCTCAGCTTCAGCGCAAAGTATGTAGGGAAGACAATACTGTCATTTGCTGTTAGCTCTGTAATTCCTGACACCACTGAACTAGTGAGTGGCTGTGACTTGAAGGTGTAGGCATAACTAGAGAGGGTAGGTGGGTAATGAGATATGGCAGGACTTTAATATACTAAATATGACTGTTGCCAGAATACAAAGAAAAGACTGACCCTGGCCTGGTGTCTCCATTTGTGGACATACACCAGTTCAGAGTCTTTTCCCCAATCTCAAGTTCACACTGCTCCATCATTCAAGGAGAGATGCTTCTTTATGACGTAGTCAGAGAATAAATTTTTCTCATCACCTTAGCAATACACTACCATTACCCACAAGAATGGTATTTACTTTGGGCCTTCTCTTCTACTCCTCACTAAGGCAATATATAAAATTAGGTAAAAAACAAAAACAAACCAGCATTATCTGTGGCATTGGCAAGAAATGCCTGATGTTGAATTCCTAAAAGTGTCATCAGATACCCTGTTCATAAAGACTAACAGAATGCATTCAAACTCATTGTAGTAAAGCAGACAGAGTCTTGGTATTGGAGGAGTTGGAGTCTGGGCTCAAGGGTTTTCAAAATGGGATGGGTTTAAAGCAGATATTTTCAAGCAGGGAAATTATTAGAATTTGACAATGTTCATAACACAATAGTTTAGGGTTGGTGAATGCTTTGAGATGAGGCATTGACATGATAAATAAAACTTTGATCAATGGTCTATTTACTGAGGTGAGCAAACTTATCTCTGATGAATTGATTTGTAGGAATTTCTTGAAGAAAACAGTAAAGTTGTTTACTGATTTAGTTTCATGTTAGAGTGTTTTTTAAATTTTTGTTTTGTTTTGTTTGTTTTTAGAAAAAAAAATCAACTAAGCCATGTTGATATAGATAGTTTCAGTTTTCACCAGAATGACCTTTAGTACTCCATGGTATCAGAAGAAGAAGAAAAAAAAAATTGGTGTGGTATTGACAATCCAAATTTGTGTCTTTGTAGTATTTCTAATAGTATAAAGAAACATACATAAACAAACATATACATTGTTCTAGAATAAACATTACTTTAATTGTTAGGGTTTGTACAAACAATAATACTCAGAAAGAAAGAGAATTTTTTTCCTAGGATAATGCAATTTTTAAAGGTTTTCTGTAACCACAATGGAAGATATAGATTTACATTATTATCCAGATGAGTTTCATTCTCCACTTTATCTCTAGATCAAACCACACAATCTCCTGGTTTAGACTATTACTAGTAGGTAGTATCTAGCCATATATCCTGTCCAAAACAGAACCAACTCCCCATTAAAATTCTTAGCAGAGGCCTTGAAGTTAAAATTTTACTTTACTGTAGGCCACATTGAATTCACTAATATTTGAAAAATGAAGGTAAACCATACATGCCTTTATTATATCTAAATTAAAGCCAATCAGTAGGGGTGGCACTTGTTCTAGATAACACAGTTAGTTGCAAATTATTTTATCTTTTCTCCTTTTCTTTGTTTTCCATACAAATAATTCCAGCTGAGCTTAAATAGTCTTTTTTGTTTGTTTGTTTTGTTTAACTTTTAAGTTCAAGGGTACATGTGCACAAGTGTTATAGAGGTAAATTTGTGTCATGGGGGTTTGTTGTACAGATTATTTTGTCACCCAGGTATATTAATCCTTGTACCCATTTGTTATTTTTCTGATCCTCTCCCTCCTCTCACCATCCACCCTCTGATAGGCTCTAGTGTGTGCTGTTCCTCTCTTGTGTCCATGTATTCTCATCATTAGGTCCAACTCATTCATGAGAACATGCAGCATTTGGTTTTCTGTTCCTATATTGGTTTGCTAATTCAGCTTAATTCTGAGAATTCATGGAATAAAAAAAAAAAAGAAAAATAAGGTAAATTTAATCATTCTGATACTGACATATATTATTTATTTTGGTAAAATGAGAATGAGAATATTAAAATTACATAGTGATTTTTGTAGATGAAGAAAAGCAGAATATTTCAACCCAAAATATGCCTCTTTGACATCAATATTTTTAAGCTTACCACAATTGGGAAGCAGCAGTTACAGAAAAGGCTGAGTTTCCCTTTCTTATTATCGCAGACTATAAACATTCCTGTAAAAAAGATGCAGGGGGACTCTGCCTTCTCTTTCCACATGTAGACAGAGATATAATTTCTCGCTTGCTTATCAGCTCAGAGATGGCACCAGCAGAGTCAGAGGAATTTGGGAACAGACTTTGTCTACTTTTCTACAGCTTTTCCACATTTGGGGCCCTAAAGCTGCTTGTTATTTCGGTCTTAACACTTCTAAATTGGTTGTTCTTTGTTAGATATGCTATATAAGCAGGAACCCTTGTTGCAGGAAGTCAGGGACCCCGAACGGAGAGACTGGCTGAAGCCGCTGCAGAAGAACATAAATTGTGAAGTTTTCATTGACATTTATTAGTTCCCCAAATTAATACTTTTATAATTTCTTATGCCTGTCTTTACTGCAATCTCTAAACATAAATTGTGAAGATTTCATGGACACTTACAAATTCCCAAATCAACACCCTTGTGATTTCCTATACCTGTCTTTACTTTAATCTCTTAATCCCATCATCTTCTTCATAAACTGAGGAGGATGAATGTTGCCTCAGGACCCTGTGATGATTGTGTCAGCTGCACAAATTGTTTGTAGAGCATGTGTGTTTGAACAATATGAAATCTGGGCATCTTAAAAAAAGAACAGGATAACAGCGATGTTTAGAGAACAAGAGAGGTAACTTTGAACTGGCTGCCGGTAAGCTGGACGCAACAGAGCTATATTTCTCCTCTTTAAAAAGCAAATGGGAGAACTATCGCTGAATTCTTTTTCTCAGCAAGGAACATCCCTGAGAAAGAGAATGCGCCCTGAACGTAGACTTATAGATGGCCTCTTTAAGGCGTACCATCTTTTATGGTTGAAGTCGAAGGGATGAAATAAGCTCCGGTCTCCTGTAGCGCTCCCAGGCTTATTAGGATGAGGAAATTCCCGCCTAATAAATTTTGGTCAGACAGGTTGTCTGCTCTGAAACCTGTTTCCTGATAAGATGTTATCAATGACAGTGTGTGCCCGAAACTTCATTAGCAATTTTAATTTCACCTCATCCAGTGGTCCTGTGATCTCACCCTGCCTCCATTTACTTGGTGATATTTTATTACCTTGTAAAGTATGTGATCTCTGTGACCCACACCCTATTTGTGCACTCCCTCCCCTTTTGAAAATTGCTAATAAAAACTTGCTGGTGTTACGGCTCGGGGAACATCACGGATCCTGCTGACACGTGATGTCTTCCCTGGACACCCAGCTTTAAATTTCTCTCTCGTGCTCTTTCCCTTTATTTCTCAAATCAGCTGAGACAGCTAGGAGATAGAAAAAGAACCCACGTTAAACATCGGGGGCGGGTTCTCCTGGTAAACCCTAAGCCATCATATTATGAGAAACTTTTAAACTGAGGTTTCTCCAGTGTGGTGTACACTGCACACATAGATAAAAATGTTTGTTTTTCTCTTGTTAATCTGTCTTTTGTTACAGAAGTGTTCCCACTATCCACTTATGGCGTAGAAAAAATAAGTTATATATTTTCTCTCCTTTGCAGAGAAAAGTTGTGAATTCATTCAATCAAGAAATATTTATGTATTTACTAATTTCTTACCAGACACCACACACTAGGATGTATACAAGAACTTTCAAAATGTGGTAAAGAAAATCAAAATCATACAATTACTTTTAAAAATAACTTTCAAGTCAATCAATGAAAGAAAAGCATAAATTCTTGTAGTACAATGGAATAATCTAATCATGTTTATGTAAAGATGTTTTCAAAAGATCTAAATCCATTTATGTTAAATTTCTATACAAATAGGGGCAGGTTATAGAAATATAATGTTTTTGTCTGTCTAATATGTGCCAAGCATTTTATATTATTTTATGTAAACATCACAACAGGCTGCAGAAATTCATTGTTTATCCCAATTTTATAGGTGAGGAAATTAATACTTACAAATATTAGAAATGCCAAAGGCACAACAACTAGTAAGCAGTCAAGCCTGGTTTGAAATCCAGTTATTTTTGGTTACAAATTATTTACTATTTTCAGTATACTGAGCATGTCCAGGAAACACAGATCTGAAGTCTAGATTTCAGGCAGGAGATATCAGTAAATTATTCCACTACCAGAACCAGGAGAGTGATAAAATGAAAGCAAAATTTTAGAAGAGTAATCTGAGAGGAATTCTGGGAATCAGGGAATAATCAGGGAATCACCTACAAAAAGAAGCAGAGAATTCAAATAGCTTGCTGAAGTATCAACATAGAAAGGGCTTAGGCTAGAATAGTAACAGCTAATAAAAATTAACATGCCCAATTACTATATGCCACATTTTGTGTTGGGCATTTCACAATTGACTTTCAGGATAAAGTTATGAGGTAGGTGGTATTATCCTCATATTGCTCTCTAGAGGTTAAGCAACATGACAAAGTCACATAGCCAATAAATAGAAAAATTATGATACAAACCCAGACCGTTTTGGTTCTGAAAACTGAAATCTTTACTACTATGTTATAGAAAGATTAGAGCAGAAATGTCAAATATAATATTTTGGAGAATTTTTTACAACAAAATAAGGAAAGAGAATGTGCTTGAAAGTATTAAGCAGAAGTTATCAGTTCCAAAGACAGGTCAGATGGCAAAGCTAGAATCTAATGCAGAATGCCCACCTCCTACAAATAATTGCTTCTGTCTTGTTTCCCATCACCATTTATTTTATTTTACTTACTTATTTATTTATTTATTTATTTATTTATTTATTTATTTATTTATTTATTTTTGAGACGGAGTCTCACTCTGTCGCCCAGGCTGGAGTGCAGTGGCCAGATCTCAGCTCACTGCAAGCTCCGCCTCCCGGGTTCACGCCATTCTCCTGCCTCAGCCTCCCGAGTAGCTGGGACCACAGGCGCCGCCACCTCGCCCGGCTAATTTTTTGTGTTTTTAGTAGAGACGGGGTTTCGCCGTGTTAGCCAGGATGGTCTCGATCTCCTGACCTTGTGATCCGCCCGTCTCGGCCTCCCAAAGTGCTGGGATTACAGGCTTGAGCCACCGCGCCCGGCCCTCCCATCACCATTTATATCATCACTGCCACTGTGATCATCCAGTAGCACCTATACTCTCATCTTCATACTTCTTTCAACATTCTTCTATTTACTTCCTTCCACCAATGCTTCCCTACCTTATAAATCCTTCCACTTTGTTGGGGGACTAATGGACACACACATGTCGATGGTTCCTGGGAACAATGTAATAAGTTTTGTGTTTCTCTTTTTGTGTGGTATTGCTGGTCTCGAAACTACAGATATTAGTGTTTTGACAAACTCAATGTAGACTGATGCCTAGAAAATGATACCCTCTTCTGCTCCCACCATTCCTCTCCAAACTCTATCAGATCCTTGAAATACTGTTCTACCATCAGTAGGTTCCCCTATATTCTCTATATCTTCTCTGTAAATTCCCTCCAGTTCTTTTGTCTCAACTGAAACTTCAAAACCTTCTGAGGATCTGAGGAGATTGCTTTCTTTGCAGTCTTCTCAAGCAGAGGTTTTCTTTTGTTCTTCCACACTAGCCAGTTCTACCCAATCTTACTTTAATTCCTGACACACCAATTTTGTTTTCTACCTCTACGTGTCTTTCAGCATTTTTATTGAATTCAAAATCCAAGAGGAAGACCTGTTCAACACACTGGTCGTGCATTATTTGCCCTCTTCATTTTAAATAACATTTACTGTCATCTCCATCTCAACAAATCATCCCCATGGTCACATCCTGTGGTAGCACTCCTCACACAGGGGCAACAGCTACGGGGATCTGCCCGCAGACCCTGACCCGGCAGCAGATGAATAGGATACACTGACACACAGATATTCTGCTTTGCCAGTCCAGCTGAGTATCCAAGCCATTTACAGATTCCCTGCTGAGTACTGTAAACAGTTGCAACTATGGTCTGATCAGTTAATGAGGCTCACATTTATTCAGTAGGATTAATTAACAAAGGCTTGAGTCAACACCAGTAGAGAGGGTAATCTACATTGTGGACTTCCCTAGTAAAAAGCACTTAAGCACCTGTGGTACATCAAAGGTTAGTCTTAAGACCACATGAGTAAACAAGCTAGCTAGGTAACTACCCCACATTCCTTTGTTACTACTCTAATTTATTTAACTAAAGGTAAAGATCAGGTTGTCTTCAACCATATCTGTTACCAAAGTTATGCAAATTTCTTGGCCTTCCAAGAAGATTTGTGTCTATCTCTATAACTACCTCTAATATTTTCCCCACCAGCCTGACTGAACCCCAACAACATCCTAGATGCTTCTCTTCTAGAAACTATGCCAACTACAGAATTTGTATTTCAACCATAGTGCTTTACATGGATTGTCTTTTACTTTTCTATCTCACTTGCAAAAGTACCATCACTGCAGTAATTCCTCAACTTCACTGGGGACCAATTCCTTGACCTCACAATTTTCTCATTACCATACTGTCTCCTTGTATATTAGTATTCCTTTTAGACCACATTAGATTATATGGGTCCACACTACCATCACTCATTAAAAAAAACTTGTTTGCAAATATCCTTAATTTCTCTACATCTGCCACTTTCTGTGGTAATTCTCTGACAAAAAAAATGTTTAATGAGTCATTCACCTTTTAATATGAAGACAGAAGAACCTTCTGTGGCTGGAAAGAACTATCACATGAGTAAGCTGACTGATTTTTACTTAAAGGGACCATCATGAACTTTAAGTGTGCATTCTACATCGACAGTCGTATTCTAATGAGGAAATAGAAACAGTCAGAGAAGAACTTTCTTATTTTCTTCCAACCAAATCTATAAAATGGCCTTAATCTGCATCTATCTGAAACTTTTTTGCAGTGTATTTTCCAACATTAATCCCAGCATACAGGTTTCAAAGAATTTCTACAGCACTGAATAAAACCAAATCATGCCAAATAGTGGGAGGAAGAGCTACCTTATTCCAAAAAATGTTAGTATCAGAACTCAGGTTTCATTAAGTACATTGATACCTAGAATAAAAGACTCTCTTACAGCTTGCTGTGGCCATATGACTTTTGCTCAATGAAATATTAAGCACTGTGTTATATCTCCAGAAAGTCCCCATTTTGCTTTTCTCTTCTTTATTCTTATTTTTGTGCAGTCATGAAAGTGATATCCAGAGCTTCAGAATCCATCTAATACCATTAAGTAACCTTGAAGAAACCATATGCAAGGGCTACATGCATATGCCACTTTCTCAGGGGAAAGAAGAAAGCCTGGCCTCTAATCATACTGTGGATATGCTTCCACTGTCCAAATCTGGATTTCTTTTGCATAAAATAGGATAAAGTTATATGTTGTTTAAACCATTTTTGTTTGTTTTTAATTTTTCTGTCATATGCATACATCAAAATTCATAAATGATGTGGTTTACCTGTAAATATGAAGAATATGCAATACAGGCTGGAGTACAGTGGTTCATGCCTGTAATCCCAGCACTTTGGGAGGCTGAGGTGGGCAGATCATTTGGGGTCAGGAGTTTGAGACCACATGGCAAAATTCTGTCTACAAAATACAAAAAAAATTAGCCTGGCATGGTGGTGCACATCTGTGGTTCCAGCTACTAGGGAGGCCGAGGCGGGAGGATCTCCTGAGCCTGGGAGGCAGAGATTGCAGTAAGCTGAGATCCCACCACTGCACTCCACACTCCAGCCTGGGCAACACAGTGAGACCCCATGTCAAAAAAAAAAATATATATATATATACACACACACACACACACACACACACACACACACATATATGAATATTTCAAAAAAATGAAAGAATATACAAGACAAGTTTAAAACTTACCTGGTAATAAGGGATAAATGTCATGTAATATAATCATATAATTTCTTTCTATACAATTAAGCCTGAGTTTTGATAATTTTTTGGTTGTTCTCTCATCAAAAAAGAAGAAAATAAAAAGCTTAGCAGTTCATTTTCATGATCTCAATCCTAAAGCAAATAACTGTTTTCCAACATTGTGCTTATAAGTGTCTAAAATCACAAAGTGAATGAAAATTGTGTCAACAAATTTTGAGAGTAGTTGAAATAATAAAATATTTTCTAATTAAGTGTACTAATAGGCTAAAATTACTTAGACAAACAAGGACATATTTCTTTTATATGTCTTATGAAATCATCAACTATATGATGCTAATTAAACACAAAAATGGAGCTGGGATTTTATTTTGTAAATTGATATTTTATATTCCAATAGCTTTTGGAGTACAAATACTTTTTGGTTTCATAGATGAATAGGTGAAGACTGAGATGTTAGTGTACCCGGGGGATTTTATTTTTTAAATTAGGTTTTAATTAGACAATTGATATAACAATCTAATGTATTTATTTTTATATTTTAAAGAATTGACAAATAATAGGTATGAAAAATTACACTTTGTTTCCTCTTGAAACATGAATTTTCATTCTACCCTTACAATGGCAGGATATTACTAGAACGTAACAAGATTATCATTTTCTAATTTCTATTTATAAAACACCTGCTATGTGCCAAGAGTATCTAATATATATATAAAATATATTTTATATATAATTATTTTATACATATTTTTAATATATTATATATAATATATGTATTATATATTATATATATTATATATTATATATATATTATATATATTTTATATATATATATATTTTAAGACAGAGTCTCTCTCTGTAGCCCAGGCTGGAGTACAGTGGCCGGATCTCAGCTCCCTGCAAGCTCCGCCTCCCGGGTCCACGCCATTCTCCTGCCTCAGCCTCTGGAGTAGCTGGGACTACAGGCGCCCGCCACCTCGCCCGGCTAGTTTTTTTTGTATTTTTCAGTAGAGACGGGGTTTCACCATGTTAGCTAGGATGGTCTCGATCTCCTGACCTCGTGATCCACCCGTCTCGGCCTCCCAAAGTGCTGGGATTACAGGCTTGAGCCACCGCGCCTGGCCCCCTAATATAGTATTTCAATGCTAACCTGTCTACAACATAGAAGAAACTTAATAAACTATAGTTGACTTAACTGATCTTCACAAGAAGCGTTACATATTTATTTACTCACTAAGGGGAAGATCTGAGCCTTAATAAGGGGAAGATCTAAGTAAGATTATATGATAGAATAAAGTTACCTGTTTGGAAAAGAAATCGCAGGTCTTGGATCAGACCTCAAGCCTGCTTGAGAGTGGCCTATGCCCATCATTCCCACTGTTTCCGAAATCTTCATGACTTTGAATCAGAATTTAAAACAAGTATGGGTATTTCTACTTAATTTTAAGTGAGTAGATATGATAGAATACTAACTGGAAGTTATCTGATGTGCCCATATTTCATTTGCTCTCTTAGCACTTGCGACAACGAAGTGAAAGAATTAACACATAAAATAGCCAGATTATACCAGAATTACTTAAAAAAAAAAAAAAAAATCACACCCAGCCAGCCACAGTGGCTCGCTCCTCTAATCCTAGCACTTTGGGTGGTCGAGGCAGACAGATCACCTGAAGTCAGGAGTTCGAGACCAGACTGGTCAACATTGTGAAACTTTGGTTTTCTGTTCCTGCATTAGGAGCTCGTCTCTTCTAAAAATACAAAACTTAGCCGGGATTGGTGGCAGGCACCAGTAATCTCAGCTACTTGGGAGGCTGAGACAGGAGAATCGTTTCAACTCGGGAGGCAGAGGTTGTAGTGTGCCAAGATCGCGCCACTGCACTCTAGCCTGAGTGACAGAAAGAGACTCGAGTCAAAAAAAAAAAAAAAAAAAAATCACACTGATTGAATTTTAGAATTATCATTTTCAAATTATGCTTTTAGTTGGCTGTCCAAGAAAAACCTGGTGAAAAGTATTTCTTTTTTCTTGTATTTCTTTAGTAGTTTATTTCTACATAGTAGCATAACAAAAGAAATCTTTCTCTTTAGGGTTTTTCCTCTAAAATTGCATGAAGACTATCTGAACTTACAGTTAACGAGGTTAATGATTCAATCATAATTTGTTAAAGTGAATTAATTACACTGTAACGCCTCCTGAAAGGCATTACTTGGCTTTCTCACAGTAATTTAGCCAAAAATAGATTTTTTTTCAATTGTCTAGCTAAACAATACAGAAAGATATGTTAAAATAAGCATATCTGACTAACCTACTTTCTTTGCTTTTATTTTTTATTTTTTAATTTTTAAAATTGGATTCGTTTCAGCTTTTCTTTATAGACAAATAGCTGAGTGCCACTGTGATTCTTCTACAAACTTTATAGACTGAATATGACTTTTAGAAAAATTCTATTATTCTAACATCACCTTTCTTTTATAAATAATTTGTTCTATTTTTCAAGGTAAAGCTAACAAATATTGTTAACCTGTAACTGTGTAACTGTCTAGATATTTAAGTTGGTCTAGATGTGTGTGTGGGGGGGTGTGTGTGTGTATTAATTTACCTCTAAATAAAGCTTTCATCACATTATTAAGTATGCAATATTTTCATTTTGATATTTTTTCATAGCTTATAATTTTTAAATATCTTTGATTCAAGATTTTAGCGAGCATTTTTTTTAAGATAGCAAGTAGTTAGATTTTTTGTTTTTGTTGTCATTCTAAAACTTGGAATATTAAATTATAATTTTATTACATCTGTGCATTTACACCTATTGATATAATAATACTAAAGTGTAAATGTAGTGAATACATTTTTTGGATTTTATAATATTAAACCATATTTGCCTTTTTCTGCATAAAACTAATCTGATCATAATGTCTCTTTTTTATACACAGTGTTGGTTTGTGTTTATTGGTAATTTGAGGGATTTGACATTGTTATTCATGAATGAAAAGAACTTTTAAGTTTCGCTTATCATAGTATTCCTGTTGGGTTTTGTTGTGAAATTATTAAGCATCATAAAACGAGAGAAAAATTTCTACTTTTTCTATTCTTAGAAGTTTTTTTTAAAGAATTGAATGATTTGCTCTTAGAAATTTTGGATGACCAGTAAAACTGTTCAAGTTTTTTATTTTCTTTAGAGGAAAAGTTTTAACTGTTAATATAATGGCCTGCTATTTTTATTGTTTTTAGTGGTACCTGGAGACTATTACTTGTTTTCATTATCTTAAGTTCCCACGTGAAAAGGTGAAAGCTGATGATGCCAAATCTCTTAATACTTTAAATGTGCTAGCCCTTACGGAAAAAACGAAAAAGTTCTTCAGGCTGAGAGGAAGCTATTAATCTATTAATGGCTTGCTCTTTGGAAAAATCAGCTTTCCAAGTGGAAATATATAGCATATATATGATATGTAATTCTACATTGCCTACACATTCCAATCTTTTATCAACTTTATCAACTCAGAATTTATCACACGCTTTTTTTCTATGTATAATTTCCAGATAAAATTAGTAACAACATGCTTCTTCCTAACCTGAAACAACCATACCTTGCACAACCAAAGACATGTTTTTCCTCCTCCCCAAATGGGAAACACAAAGTCTCAAACTCTACTTTATTCATGTCTGGTTGAGATATACACACACACACACACACACACACACACATATATATATATATATATATATATATATATATTTTTTTTTGAGATGGAGTCTCACTCTGTCACCCAGGCTGGAGGGCTGGAGTGCAGTGGCACAATCTCATCTCACTGCAAGCTCTGCCTCCCGGGTTCATGCTATTCTCCTGCCTCAGCCTCCTGAGTAGCTGGGACTACAGGTGCCCGCCACCACGCCCAGCTAATTTTTTTTTTTTTTTTTTTTTTTTTTGTATTTTTAGTAGAGATGGAGTTTCACCGTCTTGGCCAGGTTGGTCTCGATTTCCTGACCTTGTGATCCACCTGCTTCGGCCTCCCAAAGTGCTGGGATTACAGGCATGAGCCACTGTGCCCGGCCGTCTGGTTGATATTTATTTATTTTCTAACTCAACCACAGATCTTCTTTTATATGTTGCCAAAATATATAAAACAGTGGCTTTTGGCCATCGGACAATAGGCAATATAAAACTGTGGTCTGCGATAGAAGAAAAATATACATGGTGACTCATTTGATTTCCTCAGCTTATCATCTAGAGGGAGTTTTCAGGTCACAGCACAGGGAGGGGGAACACAACAGAGCCTGGCAATCTTAATGAGTAGAAGGGAAATAATCCAATATTTGAGGAGGACAAGGAGCTAGAATTTCATTTCAGAATATCAGAGAGGCTGTAACTGCACACAGAGTGAGTTCTAGAAATCTACATAAGGTTTTCCTGCATAAGTACTGATCAGTATATTCACAAGAGGAAATTATCCAAGACTGGAGGGAAAAACAACAACAACAACAACCAAAAGAAAAAAGAAAAAACCCACCAGGAAGCAATAGGCCAACTAATATCTGGAGCACAATAGGACTGGGGATTATTTTGTGTTCCTATCAGACAGCAATCAGAATCATACTATATACAATGTACTTGCTCCAAAAAAGTTAGCAGGTATGCAAATAAACAGAAATATATTATTAATAATTCAGAGGAAAAAGCTAATCAATAGAAGACCCACAAAAATGGGGCAATAAAATTAAAAAATAAGAATGTTAAAATAAAATAGCTTTTAAAATATGCTCCATATGTTCAACAAGATAGAGGGAAGTACAATCATGATGAGGAAAAAAATGGAAGATATTAAAAAATCCAAAGTAGGAAGATATTAATTAGCAGATTAGACACTGCAGAAGATCGGTGATGTTAAAGACATAGCATGGAAACATTTCAAAGTGATACAAGAAAAAAAAAATTAATACCTCAAGGATTAAAAAGAGTATCAGTGACATTATCAAGTAGCCTAACAAACATAATTAGAGGTCTAGAAAAAGGGGAAAGTATGGAAATGATATTTTAATAATTAATGCTGATAATTTTCTAAATTTGATATAAAATATAAATTTGCATGTCCAAGAAGTTCAGCAAACCCCAAAAGGTATTAACACAAAGAAAACTTCACCAAGGGACATCACAAATTGCTTAAAACCAGTGATGAAAAGAAAAATCTTAAAAACAGCCAGAGAAAAAGAAACATTTTATACAGAGAAGCATGGATAATAATAACAAACTAATGCAAGCCATAAGACAATGAAATAGCAATCTTAAAGTACTTAAGAAAAAAGTCCACCCACAATTCCTTACCAGCAAAAATATCTTTCAACAATGAAGGGGACATTTTTCATACATACAAAGATAATGAGATTAATCTCCAGCAGATATGCATGCTAAACACTATTAAAGGAAATTCCTGGTGTATCAGTTTGCTAAGACTGCCATAACAAAATATCATAGACTGAGTGGCTTAAACAATAGAATTTATTTTCTCTCAGTTCTGGAGGCTGGAAGTCCAAGACCAAGCTGTCAGCAGGTTTGATTTCTTCTAATTCTTCTATCTTGGCTTCCCAAATGGCCACCTTCTTGCTGTGCCATCACACAACTTTTCCTCTGTGTGCATACATCTCTGGTATTTCTCTCTGTTTCTACAAGAACACCAATCATATTAGATTAGGGCCTGCTCATTGACTTGATTTAAACTTACTTACCTCTTTGAAGGTCCTATCTCCAACTCTAGTAATGACACAGGATCCTTTGGGTGCCAGTTTGCCAGCCAGAAACCTCTGTGGCTGGTGGCGCTTCTGCTGAAGTTTCACTCATATCCGCTGGGCTTACTCCACTCGCTCAGCCCGACAGCTGCGCTCAGCCCACATTACCAGCCCAGATTCCATGCCCACTGAGGGCGAGCCAGGTGCAGAGTAGTGAGGGGCACGTGAGTGAGTGAGCACAGGGTCTGGCCACAGCACACAGCCAAGAGCGCCAGCTGCTGTGGTGAGGTGGGCAGCTCCAGGTGCTGGCACAGGTTCAGGCTCTGTGTGAGGCTGCAGCTGGACCAGGAGTACCGAAAATGGCTTCTGCCTTAGGCGCCTGCATCTAGATGAGGGGGACATGGTAGTGCCTGAAAACTTGGAGATGCCAGCAACCACGGAGCCCCAGCATTTCACAACTTGTTCATTTCTTCTGTCCTCAATGTGGTGAATGGGGTGGGGAGTGTGTGTTTCAGCTTGTTAGTATTACAGCTTGTTTGGTCCCACTGCCCTGCTCTGGCCCGGGTCTCCTGGGCTGACCCAGCCCTGCTGCCACTTCCTGTCTTACGGGTTGGCTGCCTGGCACTGGCAGAGAGCAAAAGGGGTACAGTGTCACAGTCCCTTTCCCACGTTCTGTTCGGCAGGTTCTGGGTTCTTGTCCTGAGAAGAATGAGGTTACATGGACAACCAGAGAGTAAGCAAGGCAGAGAAGAGTTTTACTGAGTGACAGAACAGCTCTCAGCAGAGAGGGGACTTGAAGTGAGTAACTCCTACCTGAAGGCAGATAGTCCCAATGTGTGGCTGAGTCTGGGGTTTTTATGGGCTCAGAATGGGGAGTGCATGTTGATTGATCCATTAATGTGCCTGGAAAAAGCACCATTTTGTTGGCTAAAAGGCATTGAGGAAGTTCTCACTCCAGGTTGTGGATACTACTTGGGACTGGCAGCCCGGTTTGCAGGCTTCAGGCTGTCTCCTGGCTTGAAGGTTAGGTTTCACCAAGGACCTGCCCCTGTCTACCTAGGAATTTGTCTGTTTCCTGCAACTATCAGTAACATTCTGATATGTACTGGGAGCTAGAACGCCAATATATACAACTGGTTGGGGGCGGGTAGTGAAGCAAAATTCAGTTCAAAGACTTAGGGAATAGGAAAATGTTACCAGAGTGAAACTGGGACCTAAACACACACACACACACACACACACACACACACGCACACATGCACACACACAATTAGCAATGGTAAAAATATAAATAAACATACAAGAGCTTCTCTTCTCATTTGATCTATGTAAAAAATATTGATAGTTTAAAAATAACAATTTACTGTGTACTTTATAATATACATATAGAGGTAAAAAGTATGAGAGTAGTACCATGAAGAGCAGAGGAGAAAAATGAAAATATACTGTTATGAGGTTCTTACGCTATATGCAAAATCAATAATATTATTTGAAAATAAATTGTAATAATATGAAATTATTATATTGTAACCCATTGACCAACTGAAAAATTAAAAAGATAAAGTGAATGAGACATTTGTGATGATAAAATTGAGCGACAAAATAGACCCAATCTAAAGAAGTAAAGCAAAGATAAGAAATGAACAAAGAATAGATGAGACAAATAGAAAACAAATAGCAGGGTACTAGATGTAAATCTAATAATATCAATAATTACATGAATTATAAATAGTCTAAACACTCCAATTACAAGGCAGAGATTTTCAGATTGGATAAAAACAGACCTGTGTTGTTCACAAAATATATTCACTTAGAACATACAGACAGGTGTCGGGCGTGGTGGCTCACGCCTGTAATCCCAGCACTTTGGGAGGCCGAGGCGGGCGGATCACGAGGTCAAGAGATCGAGACCATCCTGGCTAACACAGTGAAACCCCGTTTCTACTAAAAATACAAAAAATTAGTCGGGCTTGGTGGTGCGTGCCTGTAGTCCCAGCTACTGGGAGGCTGAGGCAGGAGAATGGCATGAACCTGGGAGGCGGAGCTTGCAGTGAGCCGAGATGGTGCCACTGCACTCCAGCCTGGGTGACAAAGCAAGACTCCATCTCAAAAAACAAACAAACAAAAAAGAGAACATAATACAGGCAGGTAGATTAACAGTAAAAAGATGGCCAATGTATATGTGTATATATATATATGTATAAGCAAATACTAAAACAGTTTTAAAAAGAAAACAATACGCTGGGAGACCTCTACCTCCAAATAGGATGAGTAACGGTGCCTGGATGTACTGTTATCACCTTTAACAATGGAAAAAACAATGTATTTCAGACATGGAGCATCAAAAAGTTCAGAATACTCATTCCTAACAATAGGGAAACAAATAAGGTAAGCCCCATGCTTCTCCTAGTTTACTGCCTGGAGAAAATTTCCATGCCACAGAGGAGGCGGAATGAAGCCAGGTACAGCCTGCAGTCTCTTTGAGTTAAAGAGATGAAGTTAGAATTCAGGCAGGGAGAGGAGGCAAGAAGTCTGGAACTCACCAGAAGGGATACTAGAGAGCAGATGGCTTCAGAAAGTGAGAGCTACAGAGACCTACAAAGGAACACTGAGCCTTCAATTGAGTTCTAAGTGATACACATGTGTGAAGAAACTCCCCAAACCAGCTCATTTGTAATTAAGAATTCATTTGAAAATTTCCAGGGTAATCATTTCAAATATGATATTAAAAGGGAGAAAATAAAGATACTTCAAAAATTATTAATAAGATAAACTGAGTAATACAAATGAAGGAAAGGAGAGTAAGGAAACAAAAACAGATGGGGTAATTAGATTAAAAACATAGTGAGATAATCGACTTAAACCCGATTGTAATCAGTAATTCCTTACATAAAATTAGAGAAAACACTTCTATTAAGACAAAACTTCATACTTCCAGAACACTTCTTTCTGACACACTAGATGTATGGAGTTTTTGTCCCACACTGAAAATTCCCCACTACCAGCCACACATTGTACAATTCAATTGAAGTCTGATACTAACCAGAGTTACTGCAGACCCCAGAGGTTAAGGGCCCAGGTCCACAAGGCTGGCTCCACCTCAGATGCCAATTGCAAGTGGTGGGTCTCCAGGCTCACCAAAACTTCTGTCTGACTTGGCTACAAACAAGAGGTTCCTGTAACCCTCTCCTTGTGTTTGATCATTTTCCAGAACAGCTTGCAGAACTTAGGAATACACTTATGTTTACTAGTTTACTATAAATGAGATTACAAAGCATACAGGTAAACAGTGAGATGAAGAGGTACATAGGGCAAGTTATGTGAGAAGGAGTGCAGAGCTTCTGTGTTCTCACCAGTCATGCAACCTTGCTAGCACCTTCATGTGTTCAGCAACCTGGAAGCTTTTCAAACCTTGTTCGTGTGTGTGTGTGTGTGTGTGTGTGTGTGTGTGTTACGGAGGCTTCATTATAGAGTCATAATTGATTAAGTAACTGGCCATGGGGGATTAAGTCAATACTAGTCCTTCTCCCCTCCCTGGGGGTAGGGGATGGGGCTGAAAGTTCTAACCCTCTAATCACATAGGAGGGGTAACCAACAACCTCCTGAGACGATCCAGGAGGGCCTGATAGCAGTCATCTTATGAGCATACAAAAAGACATTTATCATTTTGGAGATTCCAAGCATTTTAGGAGCTGCATGCCAGAAAACAAGCAGGGAGAAGGAGATGAGGGAACAGAGACTAAATGTATATGTTTTTTTATTATGTCACAGTAACAATAGTTACCCTTTTATGAAATGAAGCAATCATGTTCTTAAACTTATCGTTTATCACCTAGAACATTACTAGGCACATACTTAATGTTCAATAACTGTTTAAGTAAATAAATAAATGAATAGCTCAGATTTTTTGTAATGACTGTCACTCTTTTCTCATTTCCATAAAACGCTCGCTGAATTTAGTTTGAGACTAAGGTTGTTGTATCCAACTGGCTGCTTACTTTTTTAGCAGAACCTTTATTAGATTCAGGAAGGCAGTTTTATTTATTTATTGGTGGCTCAGTTGTTTTTATCTTACCTAGGGGAAAAATTAACAATATCTCAAATGAAAATATTCTTATGGCCAGATATCTCAGGCTAGTCCAAAACCGTGTCTAATACATGTTATATTCAAAATCCACGTACCCAAGTGAAGTGTGTCTTTTCCTTCTTAGATTTTCAAAATGAGATCAACACAATTGTAATGGTATACTGTAGGAAAATCCTCATATACAAGCTGGCATTTACCCTTCTTTCATCATCGCTAAAGATTAGAGAAATATAAATGGAACTGGAAGACGTCTTTTGTGTAAGATGTTATAATTGGTTGTTTTGTCACACGTTATCATTGCATGGTGGCATTTTAAAAAATTTACCATTTGTTTTGCTTCTTTTTGGAATTTAAAATCCAGTGAAAGCAAGCCACGTTTTTTTTTGAGATAAAACTTACATAGGAAAATGGAAGATAAGGCATTTATGAGCATATAATATTTAAATCCAAATTATTAATTATTTGGAGAAGTTAACAAAGAATGTTCTAGGATATATCTAACACACTGACACAGTCTTCTTCATTCATCAAGGTGTTTCTAAATATGTTAGAAAACCAAGCCAAAAAATTACAAAATACAAACATGGCTTTTAAAGTTGATCTGAATATGTAAAGTGAGATAAAAATTAAATAGGCTTTTGGATCTATGTTTCTCTCTATTGTAGTTTCAATACATCTGGGTAAAAGTTTCCTTTTCCAATGATTGAAATGGACTTAATCCATGAGACATTTATATAATTTAAGAAACTGGAATATTTTTAAGGCAATTGCTCACTTTTGTAACCTTGAAAATAATTGTATAATAAAGAAAAAAACCAAATGCTGGGGATTTTTAAAAATACCCTTGTTCTTTTCCTTCTTGTTTATTAACTTTTGTTTTGATTTAGCAGTATTGATGTAAAGTAGCTGAACCAAGGAGCTAATATCGTAGAAACAATAGCAGGGAAGCCATTTGAGCTTGTTATTAATTGTTAATTGTCTTCTGATCCTTAAACTAGATATCTAAACTGAAGAAACAACTATCAGCAATAGAGCCAAATTATATGAACACTGTAGGTACCCAAATGCAAGTGGATTTTTACATATTTTATTACTGTCCAAGTGTCACTGAATAATTGTGTTTAATTTTTCTCATACTCTAAAAGGTATAGTGTCAAAAATACTTGCCCCATTACAAGTTATCAGAACCTGCTATCTCAATGAATACAATTTTCCTGAGAGAGTGTCTCAGAAAATTAACCAGAGATTGCATTTTATATAGATGCAGGTGAGCATGAAGGGAAATATATTATTGTATTTTTTATATTTTTGATGATAAAATATTCATAATATTTTATTTCAACTTTATTTTTGACCTTTGTATTTTATGTTTAAGGCAAGCTGAACTACTTACTCCTTTCTCTAAACACCCATTATTATCATACCTGTTTGTATTTGCCTGCATTCTTACTAAAATATTTTCTTCCAATTGTTGCCTGAAAAATCCTATCTGTTCTTTTCTGTGAAGCCTGCCCTGATCTATATAGATGGATATTATCTTTCCCTTTTTAAAATTGTCATGATGCTTTTGCCACTGCTTTTATGGCATGAGTCTCATTCTACTGTATACTATATTTGTATAGTGCATCCTTATTTCCTATATTAGGTTGAAAAAACTTTGAATTTAATGTCAGTGTCCACTTTTTAAAACTGTACTAAGCTATTCTTTACATAATTGGTAGTAAATAGATAGCTTCAGAAAAAATGTTAAAATAGTAGAAAAATTTTCTGATTGTAACCAATGGTTGCTTTTTAATTTTATAATCAGAGAAGGTAATTAGAAAGACCCATTATGGAAATTGGAAGCTTTGTGGGGAAAACCAGGGGGGTGAAATTATTTTAAACATCTAAAACAAAGGTTATTGTCTAACAAATGATGATTCACTAAACTCCACTACCTGCAGAAAGATGAATAATTTTCTTGAGAATCAAAGTTACTAATGCAGTTATTTATTAATGGTGAGAAATCCCAGTACATTTTATAGAAACTTTTAGTAAGTATAGAATTCAATTTTTCTGAAATGTTTCAGTGAAATTCTGTCTGAAGGGGAACAATGGCCCAGTAAGATGAATATTTAGTAGGCACAGCCACAATCAACTTAATGTGCTTCATTGTATTGACTCCACACAGAGTCTCAGACCTGATATTACTGAACTTGAAAAGTACAGTAAAATCCTATGTAATTTGAAAGCCAGGAAAACATAGTGTCAATTTGGTTGTTTGGCTATCTGAGGCTTAAGCAGAAAAGCTTCATTATGGAAGGCTGTGTCACCTTTTATCATAGCTGAAACTTTTTCTAAAACTTACTAGAGCATTTTCTATTTCACAGAATATACCACATAGATGTAATTTCGTTTTCATTCAAGCTTCAGGAACTTGCAGTGCCATTGTGTTTGCAAATTCTAATTTTAAAGTCCTATTATTTTAGGCATTGGACATTTGGGTATGACTCTGTTTAAATGATGGGGTTGGATACTTTAGGTTACATATTATGGAGCATGGATCCTGTTAACTATTTCATTGTTTCCTGAGGTCACACATACGCTCTTGTATAGAAACCCATATTTAAAAGTGAGAAAATGGCTGTAGATCAATTAATGGTGTTTTCAGCTTTACCTTCCAGTTGGAAATTTATCCATATATAGGGAATTCTGGAGATACTATGGACCTGCTTGATTTGGCATGAGAGTGTGCAGTGGCACTAAATCTGCTGACAGGCTGTTTCTCTCACTCATCTGATCTGAGGAGATACTGAGTCAACAGAATAGAACTCCAATAGCTTCCCTACCGCAAAGCTCATGCCCTTCAAAGTGATACCTTTGTTCTCTGGGGCTTATTCAACTGCTTTAGGAAACTGATAGCCTGAACAGTATAAATAGAACAGAGTCCAATATGCAGAAAAAAGAAAAAGAGATAGAATTAACCTAAAACAGTGCTGCACATTTTTTTCACGCTTTATCAATTTAACTTTCATTTCTTGGTATAGTCATATAAAATTAGAACTTTCTTTGGAACATATTCATTTTATTTTGATTATAATATCTGACTCCTATCATTCTCATTCTCCCTCACAAAATCACAAAGGGTTTAAAATTTTTGCTTCTTATTTGATATTTGCAACTCATAACATAAAATGAGGTGGGGAAAAATTAGAACTTTTTACAATTGGCAGTAAATCTAGCCTCTACTCACCCACTGATTCATTATTCATTCACTCATAACTGCTCTAAAGTACTTCAGAGATAGGAATCAAATAATTTAAGTAAATGACCACACCTTTACCTCCCTCAGTCTAGTGTATTAACATTCACTTACAATGTGCCACGCACGTTGTTTATTTGAAAACTGTACTTGGAACAAGTACATTTCAGAATAGTGTTGGACTACAGTCAGTTTACCTATGAGGAGACTTAGGGAAATTACTTTATAAAGTTACTAGTAAGTAACTAACAGAGGTAATACTTTTGGGGGTATCAGAAAATTGGGAAGTTAAGTGATCTTAACATTCTTTCAGTGATAGATTTCTGTGAATTTGTAGGAATAATGTACTATAATTTTATTATCTGTAGTGATCTAGTCATTCATTTTAATATTATTTTACCACCTGCTATGATATAGGCACTGTGTTTGTCAGGGAAACTATAGTTTTGAAAAACACGGCTCCTATATGTTTGTTAAAGGACATAAACAAACAGGAAGTTACAAAGCAGTTTAGTAAGTACTCCTTAATACAGAGTATGGTTATGGGTGAAAAGAGGTGACTAACAGGCATTCTAGGCATAGCAAAGGCCTCAAATATTTGAGGGCATTTTGGGTACAGAAGTAACATACTTGGAAAATGAGAAGTGAATGATATGTGAGGAAATGTAGTGACTGCATATAAATTATGCTTTCAAGAAATTTGATTGTTAAGTAAAAAAAAAAAAAAAAAAAAAAAAAACCAGAAAGAAGTTTGGGTATTATAATGATGTAAAGTGTCAAGGAGGGAATCTTTTCCCCCAAATGGAAGTGATAACCATGTTTATATGCTATAAAGAAGCCAACACATGAAGAGATAATGGAGCAAAGGGATGCATTGGACTCAGATATTGGCAGTTCTTTTTCTGAAAGAGAAAATGAAATAATGATGATAAAGGGAGGACACTTCACACCCAAGTGTAAAGCATAGCACCAGATAATTAAAAAGCCAGGTCAGCAGGCAGTAAGATGAGAGGAGTGGCAGATTGTCTTGGTACTTGTTGGAGTTGGAAGGAGAGCAGAAATGGGAGAAGTAGCTGACCAATAATGCTTTCTGTTGATCTGGACTGAAGGACCTGAGCCAGTGAGCATGCACTTTTACTGCCAACAGCCACGTGGTTGTTACATTTTCTCTGGCATTGCTTAGCAGCAATGTGAGAGCTTATGAAGTGAGGGGGATGATTGATGGTTTGGGAACTATCATAGAAAAGAAAGACATGGGCAGGTGCAGTGCCTCACACCTGTAATCCCAGCACTTTGGGAGGCTGAGGCAGGTGGATCATTTGAGGTCAGGAGTTTGAGACCAGCCTAGCCAAGATAGCAAAACCCTGTTTCTACTAAAAGTACAAAAATTACCAGGGCGCAGTGGCAGGCACCTGTAATCCCAGTGCTCAGGAGGCTGAGGCAAGAAAATTGCTTAAACCTGAGAGGTGGAGATGGTAGTGAGCCGAGATCGCGCCACTGTACTCCAGCCTGGGTGACAGAGTGAGATTCCGTCTCGAAACAAAAACAAAAACAAATAAACAAAAGAAAGACATGGGATAAAGAATTTAGGAGAGAAAGCATGGGATGTTATGAACTTCAAAATATCCAAAGCATGGAGAAGGTAGTCAATACAGGGGAAAGACAGGGCAACTAAAGGTCTCAGTTCAGCAAGGATTCTGGGTCAAAAAGACTTAGAAAGCTAGAAGAGAAGGAGGTTAGACGAATGAAAGCATAGTGTAACAGAACCTTAAAATTTGGGGGCTGAGAGCTTTCATATGGTAACTTTCTGTGTGCTGAGGTGGGAGTGTGTATTAAACCGAAACAGAGATGAAAGTGATTGAATTTGAAGATCACAATAAACCTCGTGACTAGGTGGTTGGTTAGAATCACTGCTTGCATATGGAAATCTTCCAAAAGAATGAAGAACAATAAGATGGAAAGAAGAATGTAAACCATGGGCCAAACTCCTCAATGAATATGGGGGCAGATTGAATTATCAGAAAAATGTCAAAAAGGAGAACATTTAGAGGGTGCCAAATTTGGATGCTGTTAAGTTTTAACAGATGAAGGGGTTTTTCTTGCGTGAATATAGATAAATAATGATCTAGAACTGGCAAACAGAAATTGAGAGAATGTTGCAATTGCTTTAGGAATTTGGGCTGTGAGACAATGAATAAGCTTGTTCTCGAAAGGACTATTTGAAGGTGTTTGGTATTTGAAGATCAGCCAGGTTTTAGTTGAGGCAAAGAGGAGAAATATAGAGAAGTTGTCATATGCTTCCATTTAGAATATTACAATATGTGCTTAGGATTCTAAAGAGAACCATTTTAAAAGCTTTCTGGTGCCCTTTCAAGGTGATTCCTAAAGGACAGGAAGTGCAAGTGCACATGCTGTATCTTGTATCTCTGTATCTTGTGTCCAGGTGGGTATCTGCATACTATAAACTTGGATAGAGATAAGGGACTGGTCTTGTTTGTACATATATTTTCAGCATCTAGTTCACAATTTAGCAAATAGTAGGCTTTTAATAAGTACCTGTGCCTGTCATATTGTAGGTGATCTACACTTGTGGAAGGACTATATTATACAGTATATAGATAATGTCTTTCTTGAGTTTGCTGCTTGTTTGTTTCTTTTCCTTTGAAGAACAAACGTAAGTGAAACAAAAATGCCCAAAGTGAATCCTTGGAGTTTTAGTTTTTTAGCCTATATGTCTATAAAACCTTTTTGAGATATTCTCTTTAAATAATTAAATTGCTATGAAACAGGACACTTTTTTCCTCATTTGAAATTGGTGGCCATTTTTCTGCCTTATGAGAACTTTCCATTTTTTTCATGGTGTGGTATAATTCATGGATTTTTATTTTAGTGAAAAAAATCCAGTTGAAGTGTCCATTTTTTTTGTCTTGTTTAAGTAGGTGCCTGTCATCCAGTTTCACAGTGAGAACCTATATTTTTCTCTTATTCTCATAGCTGTTTTTTGCTTTAGCGCTGACAGGTAGACATGATTCAAAGTTAGGTCTAACTGTGCTGCAAAAGTAACTTTTAAAACTTGACTGAACAATCTTAGAAATCCTAGAGGTAAACGCCGGTATTAGTGAAAGCCCTAATACGATCTATAGTTGTATATAAGGCATTTTGCAGGTTGATAATTTCATGTGCTCACAAAAACTCAGAAAACATTCTCTATTTGAATATCTGTTCTGTAACTTGGCTTAAAAATATGCTTCTTCTCTTTAACACATGTGTATACTTAACCTCACAAAGATTATCAATGATGTTAATTTTACACAAGTTTGTTAGCTAAATATTAGCTGTACTTACATGAATGACTACTTCCTTAGATTCATATTTTGATGTTAGGTATCAATCTTTATGTATTAATTCAACAAATATTCATGAGTGGCTACAATACACAAGGCTAGGACATCGAGATTACACTGACTTTAGATATAAAAAGATTGGTTTATATATGAGACATACCATCTGTTTACAAAACTGCAGAAAACCGTAACAACATTCGTCAATGACTTTTTTTTTAATTACCACAAACAATTCTGAGAACTACATATAAAAAATGTTTCTTTTGAATGCTGACAAAGTTTCTTCTTGAGAAGATTCATTCTTTTGGATTAATCCATTCTCTTACTTCACTAATTTGTGAGTGGGTTTTATATGGACAAAAAAGGAGTAATTTTTAAGTTTTTATACTGAGTGTTTACATTAAAATAACATAAGCTGTTAATTGGCTATACATTGTTCTTTGTATCACTAATTTCAGGAACATGAAGATAATGAGTGAGGGTCACATTGTGCAACCTGTGGTAACATTTTAGTTAATTTATCAGTCTGGAAACTACAGAGAGGGGTAAAATGAACAAAATGCTTTGAAACAATTGCCCAGCTGGGCACAATGGCGCATGCCTGTAATCCCAACACTTTGGGAGGCTGAGGTGAACAGATTACTTGAGCCCAGCAATTTGAGACCAGCCTGAGCAACATGGCAAAACTCCATCTCTAATAAAAATACAAAAAATTAGATGGGCATGGTGGTGTGCATCTGCAGTCACAGCTACTCAGAATGCTGAGGTGGGTAGATCACCTAAGCCCAGGAGGTTAAGGTTAAGGTTAAGGGGAGCCATGATTGTGCCATTGCACTCTAGTCAGCAGGGTGATAGAGTGAGACCCTGTCTCAAAAAAAAAAAAAAAAAAAAAAAAATCCAAAAACAAAAACAATTGCCCCAGACATGGGTGCGAGGAAGATGACTTCAGTCATATACTCTTGTCTCTCTGGGCCTAATACATTTTGCATACCTCATAGTTTGAGACTTCTCTGAGCTGTTTTCCTTTCCTACAAGCTATTTTCAATTGCCACCATTTGCCTAATTATATCTTAATACTGCCACTGAAATATAACAATACCAGTTAAAATAACATACCTGTTAATATATTTATATATATATTATATAAACCCAGGTGTCTTAGTCCATTTTCTGTTGCTATAACTGAATACTGCTAACTGGGTATGTTACAAAGAATACAACTTTATTTAACTCACAATTCTGGAGGTAGGGAAGTCCGAGGTTGATAGTTTTGAATTTGACAAGAGCCCTTTTGCGGCAGCAAGCTATAGCAGAGGGCATCATGTGATGAGAGGGCAAGAGCATGTATGTCAGCTCAAGTCTGTCTTCCTTTTCTTATAAAGCCACTGGTCCCATTACACCAATGACCTTATCTAATCCTAATTACCTCTTAAATATTCCACCACTAGTCAACATATGAATTTGAGGATTACATCTTTAGCACATGAAATTTGAGAGACACATTCAATCTATAGCACCAGGGTTCTGACTTAGAGACTATGAGCAAACAAACTTACCTGATTGTCAACATGCTACTGACAGACTGAGCTACCATTTCCTTTATCTTGTGTGCAAACTCAATAAGTAGCAATAATAAGTATAACTTTTTTATTTAAAAAAGTTAATTGACCACGATGTGTCAGGCAGTGTAGAAAACAGAAAAACTTCCATTCTCCATTATATTCTAGTGTAGACAATAACCAAGATAAGTAAGTAAATATGGTGGCAGATGCTAAAGAGAAAAATGGAGCAACAAGGGAGAATAGGGAGCTTAGCAGAGGGAGTTGGGAAATAGTAAAAGCTTAAATAGTGTTCAGTCAAGGTTTTCCTAAGCAGGTGACCCTAGAGACGTGACTGAAGTAAGGGAGCTGAGCATGTGAACCTCTAAGTGAAGAGCCTTGTGGGCAAAAGGAATACCAAGAGCCAATGCTCTGTTGCAGGAGGGTGCATAAAGTAACAGCGAGGAGACCTGCATGGTTGAAGCACAGTGAATAAGAAGAAAAAAATAATAGCAGAAGATGTTGCGGAAATGAGAGGAGAGTCCTATGGGGTCTAGTAGGTAGTATTAAAGACTTCAGCATTTACTCTAACTGAAATGAGAAGCCTTTATGGACTTTTTAGCATTAGAATGACATGATTTGACTTATTTTTTTACAGGATTCCTGGGTGCTTTCTTGAGAATAAACTACAGGGCTTGAAGTAGGGTGGAGGCCAAAATTATAAGCAGGAAGGACAATGAAAAGACTATTAGAATAATACAGACATGAAATGGGTTGTTAGACCCTGGTGGTAGTAGGTAAGGAGATGAGAAGTATTTGATTCACAGATATATTGTGATTATATAATCAACAGAATTTGCTTCGAATATGGGGTGAAAAAGACAGAAAAATCTAAGATAATACCAACCATTTTGGTCCTTGGCAACTGAAGGTATGGAGTTTCCATAAATTTTGAGGAAAACTACAGGAAAGACAGGTTTTTTTTGGAGACATTAAGAACTAAGTGTGGTCATGGTAAACTTGAGATGCCCCCCCCACACTTTTTTTTTTTTTCTTCAGGGTCTCAAACTCCTGGGCTCAAGGAATCCTCCCAAGATGTGAGATGCTTATTGAACATTCAGAGTAGGCAGATGACCCAAAATTCAGTGGAGAGATTTAACGTGGAGACATTAACTTTAAAGCCTTCAGCATATACATGATATTTTGAATCATGAGACTGGATAAGATTGCCAAAGGAATAAGTAAAAATAGAGAAAAGAGGCTTTCGACACTAAGATGCCCGAGAGAAAAGGAGAAAACAGCAAAGGGACTTAGAAGGCATAACCAGGTGAATGTGGTATCCTGGATGCCAAATGAAGCAAGTGTTAAAGGGAGGAGAAATTTGATTCTGTTAACTTGTATTGACAGGTCAAGAAAAATGAGCATTGAGAAATCACTGTAAGATTTAACAATTAAATCGTGTTAAATCTTATCAAGGTTATCATAACCTTGATAAGAGTAATTCTAAGGAAGAAGTGGGGACAAAAGAAATGAACGAAAAGTGTTTGAGAGAAAATAGGAGGAGGACATTGAGAAATATAGGAAGTATGCGGAATTGTTTCAAGGAGTTTTGCTCCAATTATTAGTAGAGAAATGGTGCACAAACTAAAAGAGAAAGTGGAAACAAAGGTTTTTGAGGAGTCTTTTTGCTCTTTGTTTTAAGATGGGAGAAATAACAGTATATTTGTATGCTGATGGTATGATTTCTTAGGAAAGGGAAAATCAATGATGCAAGAGAGAAGGATGATTGCTGGAGCAATTACCTTAAGTGGGAGATCAGGGATAGGATGACCTTAAGCCAGATGCATGGAGAGTTCTTTATGAGAGAAGCTAGAGGTTAGCAACACACACAGGTAGACTGGTAGATGTAGTGGGGATGGTAGAGGTTTTTCTGATAGCTTCCATTTTCTTCTTGATGTTGTTATTCACCTGGGATAAGACACAAATAGCAAGACAAGGAAAATATAGATCTAAAACAGAGTAATAATAAACCTTCCCAACAGATTTACTTCACTTAATTCTCCACTTATCCTGACAGTTATTTCTAATGATTCCAGTACCTTTTGAGCAGCAGAGGAGATTTATCTCTCAGGATATTACCTAAATATTACCTTAGCATTCAGTTGCTATTGCAGAAAAACAACCAAGAGTCTCTTACAAAAGAGAAAAGAAACTCTAGTATGGTGCTCTTTTAAGAAAGGGCATGCATCAGCACAACTTCTCAGGAGAGTAGATACCCCATTAAGATGCTAATTAAGTGCTTGTCAGGGAGAATTATTTGCTCTTCTCTCTTACCTGTTTTTCCCTGCATTTAAAATCTAGTCTCTAGGTTCAGAAATTCAATTCACAACAAAAATATTCTTGGGAAAATTTCTGGCACTTGCAGATAGTGCTTACGATGACATTTGGTAGAAATCTGTTTCCTGAGTACCATCAAAACTTGATGCTTGTACTTAAAATGACTGACATGAATCACCCCAAGGAAGATTAATTTCAAAACAACATGTGGCCCCATGGCATAAATGTTATGAAGACCCTAACCACATTATACACTGCTGTAAAGAAAGACAATGCATAGATTCTGAGGGGTTTATTTTTATGAGCAGTAGCAAAAGGCTAGTTGTTATGACCTGTAAACCTCCATCATAAGCATTAGTACTAAATTTTAAGAATTGAAGTGAGTAGCTAGTGGGGGGAAGTGTAGTATAAGAAATTATACATATGGATGACTATTGATTTGAATTTCTTTTTCTAACCACTTTTTTATGTATGTGAATAAAATAAGTGGTCAGTTGTATGGATGTTAATTAACTAGTTTACTATTTGGTACCTTTCTTTTATTTGTATACAAAGAAATATACTCACATTTTAATTATGTCAACATTAAATCTTACTTTGTTTCCCTTAACACATACCTGTAAATCAAAAGTAAAAGTCTAAGTCCCCCCCAGCTGACCGAATGGACTCTGCTCTCAGCCAAGGGGACCCAAAGAAACCTGAAAAACTACATCAGGCTATGACAGAAAGGAGGAGATAGGCCATGCCTCATTATACTTTCCTCCCTTTGGAGCTGAGGCACAGCATTAACGTTAAAACAGAGATCATAATAAGAGTGACAAAACAGACTCTCTGTAACAATAAGATACTGAACTCTAGCCAGACTCTGGTATAATATCACATGACAGAAAAATAAAGAAATCAAAATATTTTACCCCCAAATATGTCGGTTTTTCATATTTTAAAATGGCCCTGCAAAGCAGTCTTTTGTGGGGGAAAATTTGTATCTGTAAAGAATCTTTATTAACATAACTAGATCTTTCCCCCTTCCAGTCCCTCCCAACCCTGAAGACACTAACTGAAAGTCTAGCAACTTTTAAAGGTCTGAATAGGAAACATTTATCGTCTCTTGTCTCTAAGGGTAGGCCACCTCTGAGACTCATCTACGTAGTAAGAACCTTGGTCTCCACAATCCCTTGTCTTAACCAAGACACTCCTTTCTGTTGATTCCAGGTTTTTAGATAATAAGTTAGCTCTTTCAACCAGTTGCCAATCAGAAAATCTTTAAATCCATCTATGAGCTGTAACCCTCTCCATGCCCCTGTTTTGAGTTGTCCCATCTTTCCAGGCCGAACCAATGTATACCTCAGATGTATTAGTTGATGTCTTATGTCTCCCTAAAATGTACGAAACCAAGCTGTAACCCAATCACCTTTAGCACAGCTTCTCAGGACTTCTTGAGACTGTGCCTTGGGCTCTTGTTATTCATATCTGGCTCAGAATAAAGTTTTAAAAATATTTTACAGAGTTGAGTTTTTTTTTGTTGTTGTTGTTTTTTGGGTCAGTATAGCTACTATGGTTTGGGAGCATAATTCATAAGAGGAGGCCCTGTGATAGTAGAAACCAGCCTGGTATATATGTAACTGAAGACATGTAATGCACAAACTGAATTATACACATGGTTTACCAAAAGGTAAAAAATTTGAAAAAAGTACATACATTCATCTACTCATATGTTTTCTATATTTAATAGTCTAACAAATTCTAAATCTTGATATAATTTTAACAGATGATAATACTACTATTAAGATTGTACAAACAACTTTACTCTTTGTCAGTTCAGAACTTTACCATATATAATTTTAGGTTTGTGTGCCCAAGTGAAAGTATATTCTAATCAAAGATAATTATAAAAATAATGATAATTCTTGGCCGGGCACCATGGCTCGTAATCCCAGCACTTTGGGAGACCGAGGCGGGCGGATCACGAGGTCAGGAGATTGAGACCATCCTGGCTAATGCGGTGAAACCCCATCTGCAATAAAAATACAAAAAATTAGCCGGGCGTGGTGGTAGGCACCTGTAGTCCCAGCTACTTGGGAAGATGAGGCAGGAGAATGGCATGAACCTGGGAGGCGGAGCTTGCAGTGAGCTGAGATCACGCCACTGCACTCCAGCCTGGGCAACAGAGTAAGACTCTGTCTCAAAAAAAAAAAAAAAAAAAATAATAATAATAATGATACTTCTTGAAATAAAGGGCTTGGATAATTATACTTTCAAACTTTTCCAGTTTAAGTAGGAAGAAAAAAAGCATTATTCTCAATGAGTTACATTGTTGTAATGAAAATGTATCTGAGCTAATAAAGTTGTGTTGTTGTTTTAATTTCAGATTTATAGTACAACCTCTCATAATTCAAAAATTTAAGATGCGATGTGTATGTATATAACAGATGTGATTGATAGATGTTTAACAGGAGAATTATCCTTATATTTTACGGCATATTTAAATTTTGTGACTACTCCATAAATTATTTCAGGGTAATAGCTAATACATTAATATGATTAGCAACAAAAACTTGTTCATTTAATATTAGCAGAATAAAAATTTATCCTGTTTAAGAATACTCAGTTCCAGAAAATTTACTCAACAGTTGTTAACACTTTCCTATAACCAATAAAATTTATACTCCATGAATTTGTGAAGCTGACCTGTTGGGGAGTTGAGTGGGAACAATGTTACCTCTATTCTCTTACAAATTTTGTTCATTTACCAAACATGGGTGGCTATAGCCTGTTATGTTCACTGTGGAGAAAAGTAATCTAATGACAGGCATGAATGATAAGAGTTGCAGACAAATAGAAGCAAGAAAAGTAGAAAAAGAACATGAAAATACTGAAATACTTGGTTTCAGTTCAGTATAGACGCCCACTTGATTTTTACCTTGATTTCCATGAGTGATGCTTGAGTCTTTATTATAAATTACACTCCATACTTAAACTACTTTTTACTGATATTTTGTGACATACAATCAAAAAAAATTTTAACAAACACATCATGATTAATTGCATGCAATAATATGGATCACCTCAAAGATCATTCCTGGTTACCAATGTGGGTCATTGGATAAATGGAAAGGCCATTCACTAAGATATTTCGTTAAAAAAAAAAAAAAGGTAAAAGAACTCATAAAGTCAAAGAATCTTATAAACAGGTCTTGCAGAATATTTATTTGACACATATATTTATTTACACAAGTATATACACACATATACATATATGTATACACACAATCTTCATTATTCATAGATTTCATATCTGCAATTTTGCCTACTCACTCAAATTTACTTGTAACACCAAAATCAATATTTGTGACTCTTTTTAAAACATCTGTGGACATGCACAGAGCAAAGAAAATTTTGAGTTGCCTGATGTGCAGCTGAGATTGAACAAGGTGATGCTCTGCCTTTTTGTTTTAGCTCTCATCAGTATAAACTAATGCCCTCTTTTTCGCCTTTCTGTGGTTTGGTTGTTGGTCATTTCGCTTCTTTAATGGCCCTCAGTTGCAGTGTTGAAGTGTTGTCTGGTGTTTCCTAGGTGCAAGGAGGCTGTGATGTAATTAAGGGAAAAAATGCATGTTAGATAAAGTTCATTCAGGCATGAGTTGAAATGTTGTTGGCTGTAAGTTCAATGTTAACAAATTAATAATACATATATATTTTAAAATGTGTATTTAAACAGAAGAATACGTAAAATAGAGTTACGTACTAAGTGACAAAAATGTGACCAGAGGTTCACAGGAACTTAACCCTGTATTTCCCTTAGACAGGCTCAGTGTTTATTAATCCAGTGTTTGTAGCAATTTTACAGAACATTAGTACCACAAATGATAAGAGTAGGCTGTTTATATATTCTATTTACAGTATAACATAATATACTAATTTAATGAAAAACTATAAAAATTACAATAATTATCTTTAAACATATTTTCAAATTTCATAAATCAGAATTGTACTCATTAAGACATATCAGCTATAAATTAACAAGTTCCGCTTTATTTCCAAAGACCTCATCTTTTGTTTTTGAAGTTCAAAACATTTATCAGTTGAATCACAGGGAAGACACTTTAGAATATTAGAATAAGACAGGAGAATGAGGTCTAAATTCATTTTGGTAGTGTTTTTTCATTCAAGATACTAAGTAAACCCCTGAAAAATTTTGTTTTCTGGCACTTTTGTCAGAGGAGTGTGAACCAGAGCAACTTCATCTTAAATAGGAGCTAGGTAAAATGAGGCTGAAACGTACTGGGCTGTATTCCCAGATGGCTAAAGCATTCTAAGTCACAGGATGAAATAGGAGGTCGGCACAAGACACAGGTCATAAAGACCTTGCTGATAAAATAGGTTGCAATAAAGAAGCTGGCCAAAACCCACCAAAACAAAGATGACTGTGAGAGTGACTTCTGGTCGTCCTCACTGCTACACTCCCACCAGGACCATAACAGTTTACAAATGCCATGGCAATGTCAGGAAGTTACCCTATATGATCCAAAAAGGGGAGGTATGAATAATTCACCCCTTGTTTAGCATATTATCAAGAAATAAGCATAAAAATGGGTAACCAGCAGCCCTTGGGGCTGCTCTGTCTATGGATTAGCCATTCTTTTATTCCTTTTTTTTTTTTCCCTTTACTTTCTTAATAAACTTGCTTTCACTTTACTCAATGAACTCACCCTCAATTCTTTTTTTGTGTAAGATCCAAGAACCCTCTCTTGGGGTCTGGATCAGGGCCCCTTTCCTGTAACACTTTTACACATTTAACAATGAAGATTATACATATGGTACTACTTTAAATATATGGGTTCAAACTGGAAACTCAACCAATTGGATTAGTGGAAAACATAGGAACAGAATATTCTCTATTTGTGTTTATTTTATGACATCTTTTATTTTATCTATTATTACTCAAACATCAAAATAACTGCAGGTGACCTATGATGAACAGGAGTTTAAAGAACCAACCACCAGCCTCCCAGACCACAAGCCTCACAATTGAAAATTCGTGTAAAACATTTTTATTTCCTTCCAACTATTATCTTAGATTCAGGGGGTACTTGTGCAGGTTTCTTGCATGGGTAAATTGTGTGTCACTGGAGTATGGTGTACAAATTATTTCATCAACCAGGAAGTGAGCATATTACCTAGTTGGTATTTTTTTTATCCTCACCCTTCTTCTATTCTTCACACTCAAGAAGACCCAGTGTCTATTGTTTCTTTCTTTGTGTCCACATGTACTCAGTGTTTAGCTCCCACTGATTACAGAACATGAGGTATTTGGTTTTCTTTGCCTGCATTAATTTGCTTAGGAAAATGGCCTCTGGCTGCATTCATATTGCTTCAAAGAACACAATTTCTTTCTTATTTATTGCTGCCTAGTATTCCATTTTATATATATATATATATATGAATAAATTTATATATATGAATAAATAAATTCCATTATGTATGAATAAATAAATTCCATTATATATATATGAATAAATACATATATATATGAATAAATAAATAGTGGACTTTACCCAGTCCAATATTGATAGGGATTTATGTTGATTTCAAGTCTTTGTTATTGTCAATAATGCTGCAATGAATATGCATGTGCATGTGTCTTTATGGTTGAACAATTTGTATCCCTTTGGGTACATACTCAGTAATGAGATTGCTGTGTCAAATGGTAGTTTTATTTTAAGTTCTTTGAGAAATCTCCAAACTGGTTTCTACAGTGGCTGAACTAATTTACGTTCCCATTAACAGTGTATAAGTGGTCCCTTTTCTCTACAACCTTGCCACCATTTGTTGTATTTTTACTTTTTGATAATAGCCACTATGACTGATGTGAGATGGCCTCTAATTATAGTTCTGATTTACATTTTCTAATGATTAGGGATGCTGTACATTTTTTCATATGCTTATTGGCTGCATGATGTCTGTTCATGTTCTTTATTCATTTTTTAGTGGGGGTGTGTTTTGCTTGTTGATTTAAGTTCCTTACAGATTCTAGACCTTACACCTTTGTGGAATGCATAGTTTGCAAATATTTTCTCCCATAATATAGGTTTTCTGTTTACTAGCTAATTGCTTCTTTCAGTGTTCAGAAGCTCTTTAGTTTAATTAGGTTTAGTTTAATTAGGTTTCACTTGTCAATTTTGTTTTTGTTGCAATTGCTTTTGGAGTCTTTGTCATGAAATCTTTGCCAGGGCCAAAATAAAGAATGGTATTTCCTAGGTTTTTTTTCAGGGATTTATAGTTTTAGGTTTTACATTTAAATCTTTAATCCATCCCGACTTTTTTAATATGTTAGAAGGAAGGACTCCAGTTTTAATCTTCTGCATATGGCTAGCTAGTTATCACAGCACCCTTTATTGAATATGGAGTCTTTTCTTCATTGTTTGTCATTGTTGAATTTGTCAAAGATCAGATGGTTATAGGTGGGTGGCTTTATTTTTGCATTCTTAGTTCTCTGTGTGCCTGTTTTTGTACCAGTACCATGCTGTTTTGGTTACTGTAGCATTGTAATATAGTTTGAAGTAGGGTAATGTGATCCCTCTGTTTTTATTCTTTTTGCTTAGGATTGCTTTGGCTATTTGGGGTCTTTCCTTAGTTCCATATGAAATTTTAGAATAATTTTTTTCTAATTCTATGAAAAATGTAATTGGCAGTTTGATAAGAATACCATTCGATCTGTAAATTGCCTTGATCAGTATGAACATTTTAAGAATATTGATTCTTCCTATTCATGAGCATGGAATGCTTGTCTATTTGTGTCATCCCTGATTTCTTTGAGCAGTGTTTTGAAATTCTCATTGTAGTGATCTTTTACCTCTCTGGTTTACGTGTATTCATAGGCATTTTATTATTTTTGTGACTATCATAAATAGGATTGCATTCTTAATTTGGCTTTCAACTTGGACATTATCAGTGTATAGAAATGCTACTTACTTTTTGTACATTGACTTTGTATCTTAAAACTTTGCTGAAATTGTTTATCAGAGGTATGAGCCTTTGGGCAGAGATTATGGGGTTATCTAGGTATAGAATTATATCCTCTGCAAACAAGGCTAGTTTGACTTTCTTTCTTTCTGTTTGGATGCCTTTTATTTCTTGCACTTCTTTCCTGATTGCTCTGGCTAGGATTTCCAGTACTATATTAAATAGGAGTGGTGAGTGGGCATGCTTGACTTATTCTAGTTTTCAAGGGGATTGCTTCCAACTTTTGCCCATTCACTCTGATGTTGGCTGTGGTTGTTTTGTTTTGTTTTGTTTTGTTTTATTTTTTATAGATGGCTCCTATTATTTTGATATTCCTTTAATGCCTAGTTTGTTGAGGGTTTTCAACATGAAGGGATGTTGAATTTTATCAAAAGCTTTATCTGTGTCTATTGAGATCATCATGTTGTTTTGATTTTAGTTTTGTTTATGTGATGAATTACATTTATTGATTTGCATATGTTGAACCAATCTTGCAACCAAGGGATAAAGCTTCCTTGATCATGGTGAATTATTTGGATGTGCTTCTGCATTTGGTTTGCTATTATTTTGTTGAGGAATTTTGCATCTGTGTTCATCAAGGATATTGGCCTGTATTTATCTTTTTCCATTATTTCCTATTTCCAGGTTTTGGTATCAGAACAATGCAGGCCTCATAGAATGAGTTAGAGAATAATCTCTTCTCAATGTTTTGAAATAATTTTAATAGGATTGATACCAGATTTTTTTTTGTTTGTGGTAGAATTCAGCTATGAATCTGTCTGGATAGGGCTTTTTTGTTTGGTGGGTTGTTTTTTTTTAATTATGAATTCAATTTTGGATCTCAAATTGGTCTGTTCAGAATTTCAATTTCTTTCTGGTCAATCTTGGAAGGTTGTATGTTTCATGAAATGTATCAATTTCTTCCAGGTTTTCTAGTGTGTTTGCAAAGATGTGTTCATAAGAGTCTCTGAGGGCTTTTTATATTTCTGTGTGGTTGGTGGTAATACACCTTTGTCTTTTCTGATTGTGTTTATTTGGATCTTATATCTGTTTTTTTATTAGTCTAGCCAGCCATCTTATTTGTTCTTTCAAATAATGAGCTTTTGATTTCATTAATCATTTGTGTAATTTTTCTTGTCTCCATTTAGTTCAGTTTGACTGATTTGGGTTATTTACTTTCTTCTGCTAGCTTTGGTTTTGGTTTGCTCTTGTTTTTCTAGTTTCTGTAGTTGTAATGTTAGTTTGTTAATTTGAGAACTTCCTAACTTTCTGATTTGGGCATGTAGCATTATGAACTTTCCCCTTAAGACTGCCTTAGTTGTGTCCCAGAGATTCTGGTATAGTGTATCTTCATTTTCATTAGTTTCAAAGATTTTGTTTTGCTTTCTCCCTTTATTTTATTGTTTACCCAAAAGTCATTTAGGTTCCAGGTGTTTAATTTCCATGTAATTGTATGGTTTTGAGAAATCTTGGTATTGATTTCTATTTATATTGCACTCTGGCCTGTTAGTGTGGCTGGTTAGATTTTTTGTTCTGTTTTGAATTTTTTGAAAAATGCTTTACAATAGAGTGTGTTCTCAATTTTAGAGTATGTGCCATGTGCAGATGAGAAAATGTGTATTCTGTTTTGTTGGGTGGAGTGTTCTATAGATGTCTTTTAGATCCATTTGTTCCATTGTCAAATTTAGGTCATTAATATCTTTGTTAGTTTTCTTCCTCAATGATTTATCTACTGTTGTCAGTGGGGTTTGAAGCCTCCCACTATTATTGTGTGGTTTTCTAGGTCTCTTCCTAGGTCTCTAAGAACTTGTGTTATGAGTGAGTGCTCCAGTGCATATATATTTAGGATAGTTAAGTCTTCTTGTTGAATTGAACCCTTCATCATTGTGTAATTTCTCTCTTTGTTATTTTTGGTCATTGTTGGTTTAAAAAGTCTGTGTTATCTGACATAAAAAATTTAAAAAGCGTAATTTGTCTGAAATAAAAGAACAGAGCAGCTTTTGATTTTTTTTTTTTTTTTTTTTTTGCTTTCCATTTGATTGATAGATCTTTCTCCAGCCCTTTACTTTGAACCTATGAATGTCATTGCATGTGAGATGAGTCTCTTGAAGACAGCAAATAGATGTGTTTTGCCTTTTTATCCAACTTTACACTCTTTGCCTTTTAAGTGGGTGTTTAGCCCATTAATGTTCAAGATTAATACTGATATGTATAGATTTGGTCCTATCATGTTAGCTGATTGTTACGCATACTTGATCGTGTAGTTGCTTTATAGTATCAATGGTTTATGTACATAAATGTGTTTTTTTGGTGACCAGTAATGGTCTTTAGTTTCCATGTTTAGCACTGCCATAAGGACTTCTTGTGAGGCAAGTCTGTTGATAACAGATTCTCTTAGCATTTGCTTGTCTGAAAAGGATTTTATTTTTCCTTTGCTTTTGAAGCTTGGTTTGGTTGGATATAAAATTCTTGGTTGGAGATTCTTGAAAGATGCTGAACATAGGACCCCAATCTCTTCTGGCATGTCAAGTTTCTGCTGAAAGATCTGCTGTTTGTTTGACATGTTTCCCTTGTAGGTGACCCACCCCTTCTCTCTAGTTGCCTTTAATATTTTTTTTTTCTATTGCATTGACCTGGGAGAATATGATGACTGTGTATCTTGGAGATGGTAACCTTGTATAATATCTCACAACAGATCTCTGAATTTCCTGAATGTTAATGTTGACTTATCTAGCAAAGTTGGGGAAATTTTTGTAGACAAAAGCATATCTTAAAATATACTTTCCAAATTGCTTGCTCTTTCTCCCTCTTTTTCAGGGATGCCAAGTAGTTGCATGTTTGACCTCTTTACATAATCCCATATTTCTTGGAGATTTTGTTCATTTTTAAAATTCTTTTTTCTTTAGTTTTTGTCTTAGTTGATCCAAAGAACCAGTCTTTTGGCTCTCAGATTCTTTCCTCAGTTTGGTATATTCTGCTCTTAATACTTCTGATTGTATTATGAACTTATTGTAGTGCATTCTTCAGCTTTATCCAATTCGTTTGGTTCTTTCTTAAAATGGGTATTCTGTCTTTCAGCTTTTGAATTATTTTACTGGATTAGACTGAGTTTCAACTGTCTCCTGAATCTTGATGATCTTCCTTCTCATCTGGATTCTTAATTCTATGTCTGTCATTTCAGTCTGGTTAAGAACCATTGCTGGGAAGCTAGAGCTGTCATTTGGAGGTAAGAAGACATCCTAACTTCTAGAGTAGCCAGAATCCTTGCACTCTTTCTTTCTCATCTGTGTAGGCTGATGTTCCTATAATATTTGAAGTTGCTGTCCTTCTGATGGGGCTTTTTGCTTTTATATTCTTTGATGTCCTTCAGGGTTTCATTGTGGTATAAGTTTGGTTTAGTTTAAAGGCTTTGTTTCTGAACGATTTCAGGGGCCAAGGCTTAGCTCAGCATTCCTGGCATGTGTTCTCTAACACTGGGGGGTTGGGATGAGGCCCATGGCTTTGTTCTCTGGCCCCTCAAGGTTAAACACCTGCTGCACTGGAGGGACCATGCTGTTCCAAGTCTGTTGACAACAACACTTCAGTGAGGAATGCTAGCAAAAGTGCTTCATCGGGTCCATAGTAGCAGGGTCCACGTGTGTGCTTGCAAAGCAGTGGGGGGAGGTTGTGGGAGAGTATGAACTGGCAAAGCAGTGTGGGGAGGCTGCAAGTGGGTGCACACTGTTGGGGGCCTGTATGCAGAAGTTCTCTGATGATTAGGCGGGATCTGCCCATAAATGACCTGTGATGGTGGCCTCTGGGAAGTGCTCTGGTTGGGCATCTGAGGCTATGCTGTAAGAGAGTTCAGCTAGGCAGGGACCCTGGATAAGGCACTCAGATCAGACCGGTCGAGTCTCATGGCAAGATAGTCCTTATTCTAGGGTGGGGCATGGTAACATAACCTTGGCTCATTATTTCTATTTCCTGGGCTCCAGCAATCCTCCTGACTCTCAGCCTTTTATTTCTCCCTGTAAGTGAGACAGAAAGGCTATAGGGAACTGGAGGTGGGTAATTTACCTTACCCCAAGTCCAATAAGGCTCTGGTGAAGCTTTTTTCCCTTGCTGGAAAGTTTTATTTTTTTTTTCTTTTCCTTTCCTTTTTTTCCCTTTGCTGGTTTATTCCTTTGCTAGGCCTTTCTTGTGAACTCTCCCTCCTTTCAAAATGGTTCTTTCCTCCTCCTTCTGGCCAAACACAAGGTTTCTTATTCTTCTCACCTCTAATCTTTACCATAGAAACTTGATGCAGTTCCTGAAGGGAAAACCCACAAAGGTGTGAGATTCCATCTTAAACTGGAGCATCAGGAGTTTTTAACTATTAAGCTAGTCCACACCATTAACCCCCAGCAGTGAGCTGAAGTTGTCATTTAAGTGTTTCTACCAGTTGCTGTCCCCCACAGCTTCTCCCACAAGTGAGCTGATCAGTATTGTCTGCATTTGCCTGTCTCTAGCCTTCCAGGTGGTGGAAGGGTCATTAACGAAATGAGGGGCCATTTCCTTAAACATGTCTTGTGATCTCAATTCTTTGAGATCTAAGAAAAGTTAATTTTCAGTTTGTTCAGCTTTTTCTTGTTTTGAGGAAGATATTAATAACTTCCAAGCATTTTACATGTCAATGGGAAAACTAGTAGTTCCTTTGACCAATATCATTTTTTGATACAGTTTAGTCTCAAATGTTTGTAATTCATTTATTACAACTTAATAGACTTTTCTCCAAAATTATACTTGTTTTGTTTTTTTTTTTTTTTTTTTTTTGTTTTTTTTTTTTGAGGCGGAGTCTTGCTCGGTAGCCCGGGCTGGAGTGCAGTGGCCGGATCTCAGCTCACTGCAAGCTCCGCCTCCCGGGTTTACGCCATTCTTCTGCCTCAGCCTCCCAAGTAGCTGGGACTACAGGCGCCCGCCACCAAAATTATACTTGTGTTATTGATGTAACCACAATTTATCTGTCTCATATTTCTTAACAAGAAAGGTGTCTTTTTGCATATAATGTCATTAGTAGCTTTATAAACTCAAAACGTACTTATTATTTTACATAAATAATAACTATTTATTATAATTATTTTATAATATGTTAATATGAACATATCCTACACAATTTCTGAAAACTGCTTTTATTTCTATTTCTTTCTTTCTTTCGTTTTTTTTTTTTAGGCAGAGTCTTGCTGTGTCTCCCAGACTGGAGTGTAGTGGCATGATCTTGGCTCACTGCAACTTCCACCTCCCAGGTTCAAGTGATTCTCCTGCCTCAACCTCCAGAGGACCTGGGATTACAGGTGCCTGCCACCACATCTGGTTAAATTTTGTATTTTTAGTACAGACGGGGTTTCACTATGTTGGCAAGGCTGGTCTTGAACTCCTGACTTCAGGTGATCCACCCACATCAGTCTCCCAAAGTGTTGGGATTACAGACGTGAGCCTCCGCTCCTGGCCAAAAACTGTTTCTATTTATGCTATAATTTGCTAGAGAAAACCACCCTGAGGAATTATGCCTTTTTATATGCAATTCTGACTAAGACCTATAGTTCAATGTCCCAAGTTCCTCAGAGGAGGATAACTTAAGTAGCATTTACTAACTTGGTAGAAATAAAAGTAATGCTTAGGAGCTGAACTCCTGAGCTGAATTACCAAAGGAGGCCTCCCATCATCCCAGAGATAATGTCTCTTTACCAGAAAATTACTGAAGGAATTGCTGACAATGTATGGGTGCTCAGAAGCCACCCTACGTACCTGAAAGAGTCCTTTTACAATAGAGAGCAAGAGCCTTTATTTGGCAGAAGGTAAATAAAGTAAACGTAAAATAAGCTGCTGTAGTATCCTTTTTGTTTGTTTGTTTTTAGACGGAGTCTCACTCTGTCGTTCAGGCTGGAGTGCAATGGTGTAATCTGGGCTCACTGCAACCTCCGCCTCCTGGGTTCAAGCCATTCTCCTGCCTCAGCCTCCCCAGTAGCTGGGATTACAGGCATACACCACCACGCCCAGCCAATTTTTGTATTTTTAGTAGAGACGGAGTTTCACCATGTTGGCCAGGCTGGTCTCGAACTCCTGACCTCATGATCCGCCCTCACGGCCTCCCAAAGTGCTGGGATTACAGGTGTGAGCCACAGCACTCAGCCTCTGCTGTAGTATTCTAAGGGGACAAATGACCACAACATACAAGCCCTGGATGGTTCCAGAACCTCCTGTGTCACTGTGTCTGTTTCCCTCTGTATCGTTTTAGGGTATTTTGGAAAATGAGTGAACACTTTGGTACTCTGCAGTAGGTGTAATTTCATAAAATGAGTGATGAATTTACAAATCATTTTTAAAGACTGTTGCAAAATGTTTATGTTACCATTAAGTACCAAAAATGACAGTTGCATTAAGAAAGGAGGCAAAAATGATTGCTAATATGTCAAAAATTTGAAGGGTGAGCTGTGACATTTGTCTTCAAATGATAAGCAAAGAATATATCTATATATGAAATAGCTGACTGAGCTCAACTCTCGGATTTTGAAAAGCATGAGCAATAGAAAGGAAAAAATAAATAGCCTACATTGCTGTCTTACACAAATGAGTTAAAAATGTGCACAGGGCAAACTTAATCAAGAATATGTCACATATGACTCTATACTTGCTGCCCCCATGGTTTCTGATGTGTGTGAAAAATGACTTGTCTGTCGCAGTAAAATATAACTTGTTAGAAGACCGTCTGAGCATGTCAAGACCATGTTGCAGCAATTTCAATCTATTCATCTGGCTCATCTCCTGCACAGCTTTCACTTCATATGAGGGAATTCTGCACCAAATCTAAAGATTTCTTTAAAAGTACATTAAATTTTTGCTATGAATTATTGCTGTTTGAATCATGAATTTAGAGAGTATTCTGATACATTTAATTGATGTTGATTCTTTTAAGTCTGAGGCTAGGTTTCCTTAGATGTCTTGTAATTTAAGTTATCTTCTTAGAGTTGTTTACTGTTAAAAATTATTTTAACTAAAATTTATTATTAAATGAACTTTAATGTGGTACAAACATCTTTATGTTATATATTTAAACAAACAATGACTGAGTTGACCAAGTGACATAAATGTGAGATTAAAAAAATGATATTTATTGATTGCAAGCTTTCTGTTCCTGGGCTAAATACTTAATATTCAATTTAGCTCATTTAATTAAGGGTCATTTCCTTAAAAATGCAAAGGCAGTAGCAATGCAGGGCACATAAAAATATCCTGCAGGCTTCTTCCCATGTCCTGTTTTGTCTCATATAGCCAAGACAGTGAAGTATTTCTTCATATATTTGAGGATATATATTTCTCACAATCATTATTATTAGATATTTCTAAGCTTATCCTCATAATTCTTTGTTCTCCTACTGGTTTAGGGTAATCCTAAGAATAATTTAAATGGAATCAAAATGAGGTTATTGGCATCTAACCATAAATTCTTCAGACACCCACAGTAGATAACATTCATAACTTCACCTAAGTAAATGGCAAGATTTATAAAATGGTGGCTATTACCACAGCATAAATTGTACACTTCTCTAAATCTGTACTTTCTAGCATACACTGCTTTTTAAAAAAACACATTCTAGGATGGTTTCATTTTTTAAAGTCATTTTTTCAAGCTCAAACTTTAAAAGAAAAAAAGAACTCATTTCAATATATTTTCCTTGGCAGAGATGAAAAGGGCATTGCCCCCAACAATAAATTCCAGTCAAGAAAAAAATTTGCAGTTTGACAGATATTCCATTATATTTAAGGAACTGTGTGCGTCACGTTAGAAGAAACTTTTTTCCCTAAAATTATTTGAGAACACAGAAGCCATTTTTAAAGCTATAGTTTTCATGTTTGTATAATTTACGTAATCCTCTCCTTGCCCTAATTACAAAATTTAGATGAAATTATTCAAATAAAAAAAGTTGCTTCATTCAGTAAAAGCAAATAATGAATCAGGGTTAGGTCTAGCTGGACATATTTGCCCAGTATGTACATCCTGACTTGGAAGTTTTGCATATTCTTCCAGTGTAGCTCTGAACTTCTCCTCCAAAACCAGGACCCACTGAAGACATTGGCTTCCAGGCCATTGAGCAGAGAAGGATCATTTAAGGTCTTACTTCAGTGTGCTTATTATAAGGTGGTAGAGGAGGTGCTTTCAGCCTCATTTGCCTCTTAATATATTCAATTCTGTCAGTAAAAGACCTAAGCTTTGGTAGGGAAAAATACTATTATGGAAACTTCATTAACAAGAGTGCCTATAGGCTCTGCAATCGAAACTTAAGACATTTTTAGCTATTATCTCCAGACTCAAGGTTTATAAATGATATATTATCCCAGAAGGCTTTGGAGTCTTCCTTATCCTTGTATAACTACACACAAATATTACATGCTTACATAGTATTGGAGCCTCTCAAGTTACACAGATACCGAGGCCACTATTCTTTAATACACATTATGGACTGAGTGTGTCCTGTCACCCCCAAATTTGTATGTTAAAACCCTAACCCCCAATGTGATGAATTTAAAGATGGGACCATTGTGAAGTAATTTGGTTTAAATGTCATGACGATGGGACCCTTGTAATAGAATTTATGAAAAAGATGAATTGGGAGGCTATTAGACTGAGAAACCTGTAGCACCTTGGTTTCTTGTGCAAGCAAACCAAAACCCAACTCAATGTAAACAGTAAAATAAAACTTAACTTAATGAATCAGAAAGCACCAAACTAACCTCTAACTAGGAACTTTCTGCTTTAGCCAATCAAATAGAGTTTCTTTATCTTGCCTTCATGAACGCCTTAGAAGAGTTTTCTCCTTGCTCCCCTCAGTGGAGCACTGAAACATCTGCTGACTGGTTCTGCCTGATTTGTGAATTGTTGAATGCTCAAATAAATTCATTAAAAATGTAACGTGCCTACATTTATCTTTTAACAGAGTAGTATCCTGAGAAGAAGAAGAAGCAACCAGAGCTCTCCCTCTGCCATGTGAGAAGACAGTAGAATGTGGCTGTCTGCAGCCAGGAAGAGAACCTTACCAAGAACTAAATTGGCTGGCACCTTATCCTTGGACTTCCCAGCCTTCAGATCTGTGAGAAATAAACATTTGTTGTTGAAGTCACCCAGTCTATGGTATTTCATTATAGCAAACTGGAGAAGTCTAAGAGAATACAGCAAAATGGTTTGAATACGTTTTAATTCTACAATTAAAATGTTGGAAGAAATGAAGTGTGATATAATTCACATGTAAAAAATTATATTCAATTTATTTTTTGGAAAGTACATTTATGTTCATCTTTCAGACTCTGGTAATGACCGCCAGGTTTCCGTCTTCAGTTTGAAGTTCTCACTGAGCTTCACACCTTTGTCCCTGTCTGTTGTATTTACTCCATTGGATAAAACATCCCTGTATGTATGGTAGGTTAAAAAAAAAATCCCTTCTTCATTTCTTTTCACAGACATTACTGTCCACCAGCCATTTAGGCTTGAGAACTTGGAGACCTCCATGGAAACGTCTCACTCCCTAAACTTCTTCACTAAACCTCCAAGATCCCCTCTTTTCTACATGCCTAAATTATAAAATTTTTAGCACAGAACTTTTTATTTATAAACAATACTACATTTTAAGCATTTATTCATATGTGTCTTATTTGTTTCTTTAATTTATTATAAATTTGATGGCATGGAACCCAAATTTGTCTTCTATACCTCCCCTAACATTTAACAGAGAGCTAGGTAACTAATGATGCTCAGCTAATTCTTTTCTATGATCATGACTGTCAGCTTCAAATGTATCTTTTTCAGATGTGGGTTTCTAGTCAGACCAGCAGGTTAAAAACAAAATTTTGGGGGACTTTAATATATTATTAAACAACTATTTAAAATCATTTAACAATTTTAATGGCACTAGCATATTTCTCCTAAACTCTTAGCAAAGGAATTCTCATTTTGTGGAATAGAAATGTTCACATTAAATTGAAAGAAGGCAATGATTCTTTGTCATTATGCCTCTGTCAAATATCTATGATTGTCCTCATTATATTTATTCTTTAAATATTTTACTCTTTTTGGATTTAAGATATTGCTTAGAGATTGAAAAGAGTGGAAGCAGGAATTAAATTAGGATACCAGTAATAAAAACCTGAACTTGGAAATTAAACAACTATAGATTGTACTGGTAAAGATGCATAAAACTATGTTCAAATATATGTGCACCCTCCCAGCTATTTTAGGCAGGTTAGATGAGTTGCTTATAGAATTACAGAGGAGACAACTATTCTCGATCATAAATCAGTTCGTCATATTTTAGTTTAGAAAAAAAATGTAAAAGGTAACACTTATGTAATTTAAATTCCTAGAATCAGTTACCTGAAATTATACAAAAATGGAACACATCTGACTCAGAAGATAATTTTGTTAATAAAAATTCTTATAATTTAAAAATATTAACAAAATTTTAGCTATTTTACAGATACTTTTCTTGCTTAACACAATCAATTTAGACACTTAAATATTTCCTTTTATTTAAAAGAAAACTGCAAACTCAGAGTGACTGTTTTGCCCAAGGACACACAGAATTACTAAGGAGCCAAACAGGAATTTAAATAGTTGTTTTGAGTCCATATACTTTCCTTTATCCAAAGCATCTCACCATCCAAATTAAATTTTATAGTAAAAAATAGTTGAAGTTTATTCAAATAAATCATTTTATTCAACACATGTCCTGAGTGCTTACTAAGCGTTAGAAATGTTTTCTACTAGGAAAAAAAACACCAAATCTCTATCAGCTACAGATTCAAATAATCTCTTAAAATATTCAACCATTGTATGCATTTCTTAGATATTTTGCCACCACTTTACAGGCTTGTCAAAATTTGCTTAGGATTTCTTCCCCAGATAAATGGATGAAAAAATCATGATTAGAAATTTAAGTAATTCCCTAGGAAAATCACAATAAGAACCAATCCCTCTGAATCTCCACCTCATCTGCCCCATTAAAAGTTCAGATTTAAGTGACCCCAACTGAATGCTTTTAGAATTCAACTAAATATCAGTTGTCTAAGTGCCATGCCAGAAAGAGTATATGGATAAACCAATGCTTTGAAGAAAGCCTGACTCTCAGTGAATAGAGTACCTGGGACTGGGAAAAGACCTTACAATATTTATTTATTTATTTATTTATTTAGAGAGGGAGTCTCGCCCTGTCATCCAGGCTGTAGTGCAACGGCGTGATCTCAGCTCATTAAAATCACCTCGTGGGTTCAAGCAACTCTCCTGCCTCAGCCTCCTGAGTTGATGGGATTACAGGCACACACTACCACACCAGGCTAATATTTTGTATCTTTAGCAGAGACAGGGTTGCACCATGTTGGCCAGGCTGGTCTCAAACTCCTGACCTCGTGATCTGCCCACCGTGGCCTCCCAAAGGGCTGGGATTACAGGCGTGAGCCACCATGTCCTGCCCAAGACCTTACAACTTTTAAGTAGCTCAAGCAGAAGCCAAAAAAAAACCCCAAAAAACAAACAAACAAACAAAAAACTGTACATTTGTTGGCTTTCCATTACAACTAGTATTTTCAAAATTGAAAAAGGAACCATAGTAGCAGGTAGATTTGCTTTTATTTGCAGCAACTTTAATTATGAATTAGGGAATGATTATTTATTCTACAATGAGATGGTTTTCAAGGGAAGTCCTGCTGCACTTAGTGAATTGACTTATAAAAATGACTGATGTATAATCAGGTTTATCTACCTGATTTGAGGAACCATGGAAAAACGTTGAACTGGGTAAAGTCCTCTTTAAACTATTTGATTCTGGCATTGCAACCCTCTACTTTGGTTGTTTGATAGCCTCAGTTTCCTCATCTCAAATAGTAAGTCATTACCAATTTGAAAATGATACAGATCTATGTATCTACTGTTAAAGAAAAAATTATTCATGACACTCATTAAACATGGTAAGGCAAGCTTTATTCAAGGATGGTCATGGCAATAGCCACAGAGACCGCTGCAATGGGGTCTTGCAATGGGAGATGGATTGGACTTAATTCTAACTCCAACAAGGACAGTGGGGATTTAAAAGCAAGGTGCAGGGTGAGGGTCAGTGGATGGAAAATCACTGAGAAGAAACATCAGGCATAAGGGGTTCCCGATTATACTATCTTGACAGAATTTTTGCTGCAGGCAGGCCAGGACAATAAGATATCAACAGGGGTGGATTTCCACTACACTGACTTTGCAGGATTCTATAAGGAGAGAGAGAAGTCCAAGGTTTGGTCTAGTCAAGCTGACTCAAAGGAGTCCAGCTGAAGTTTTGGAAACAGTCATTGGTACCACTAAAGAAAACAATGTTCATAGGTATGAAAGCCAGGATTTATAGTCCTTTCCTAATTTGTGTGTGTGTTTTTTTTTTCTTATCAAATATCTTAGTAGGTGTGGAATAAGAATTTTTATGTTAAAATCGGTGAAGTATTTTGAATCTAATCTTATTTCCTGGAGACAGGACCCTGAGAACCAGCTCGTGTTTTATACCTTGTCAAGGTTTTCACTCTTCTGGAATTAGTTGGAAACAATATCTTTACAAACTTCTAATATACAAGCAAGTAGTCTTAAAGAATATTTGTATCCTGTGTTCTTGGGTACCACAAAGCTGATCCTTGAGCAATAATATAGCATTGTGAACACTCCCAGAGCTACATGAAAGCTGCAGTGTGCTAAATCCTTTCAAAAACATTCCTAAAAAGAACAGTGTAAATTGTATGCAGCTTTCTCAGATCACATAATAATTATGAAAATCATTGTAAATACATTTAGGATGCCTTCAGTTAGACATTACAGTAGTTTTATTTTCCCAAATAACTGAAAAATCTATGAAACCAACTTTATGCTTGTGATTTTATCTAATGAACTTAATTTGTTTCTGTAAAACACTAAACACTTAAGTTTCCTTTACAGGTATAAATGCTGCTTGTACAAACACTATTCAAAAAGGAAGAAAACAAAGGAAAGGGCAATAAAGCTGAGAAAGGCAGCAACGAGAGTTTGGGAATGAGTCAGAGGAGATGAGCAAAGATAGTAGAAAATAGCTCAAAAGAAAAAAAAGTACCATGACCCCCAAAATGTTAAATAGCTAAGAAGTGAATAGAATAATCACAGAATATTTTCCCCTAAGAGCAGAGACATCTAAATGTCACCTTATCTTAGAGTTTGATGATAAGATGGAGGAAAGGGAAATAAAGTCTCTGACTTGTTCTTGATGTGGAGTGGTATTTGAAAAGTAAAATTCAAAAGCCTGATTTGCTTTTTGCACAGCAGTGTGTGGTAGATAGAATTCTAAGATAACCTTCAATATTCCTGCCTACTGATATACATACCCAATATGTGTACCAGCATATTGCTGAAATATAATGAAATATCACTGAAATATGATGAAATACCACTCCTGTGATTAGATTAAATTAATAATACGTGGATTGGTTGGGTGTAGTGGCTCAGGCCTGTAATCTCAGCACTTTGGGAGGCCAAGGTGAGCAGATCGTGAAGACAGGAGTTTGAGACCAGCCTGGCCAACATGGTAAAACTCCATCTCTACTAAAGATACAAAAAATTAGCTGGGCATGGTGGTGTGTGCCTGTAATCCTAGCTACTCGAAAGGCTGAGGCAGGAGAATTGCTTGAACCCAGGAGGCGGAGGTTGCAGTGAGTCGAGATTGAGCCATTGCACTCCAGCCTGGGTGACAGGATGAGACTTCATCTTAACATAAATAAATAAATAAATAAATAAATAAATAAATAAATAAAATAACTGGATTTTGGAGATGAGTCAAGGTTTGCCAAAAGAAAATAATGTGGACAAAGTAATCGTTCTTTATAGATTTTAGCTAAAGTTAGATAGAAGGCAGCAGTAGTGAGTGAGGTATTTAAAACTTGTACACAGAGTCCCCAGTCTGTAAGGTGAAAAACAGGACAGTGTTCAGAGTTGTCATAAGTGTTAAAAATTGGGATAGGAATCTTAGAAAGGTAAGAGTTAGAGAATGGAGGCCCCAAATTCTGTTTACAAATGGTGTACAATCTTCTGGCTGACCCCAGAAACATGCATGGATGAGAAACACGCCAATTACACCTAACAGAATTAAATTAGATGAGAGTTATTGCTCAGGATGTAGTTTGTAGTGAGAATACAGCCATAAGTATGTATGAACCTAATAACAGAGCTTTACCTTAGCAGGGGTGTCCAATCTTTTGGCTTCCCTTGGCCACATTGGAAGAAAAAGAATTGTCTTGGGCCACACATGAAATACACTAACACTAATGATCGCCAATGAGAAAAAAAAAATTGCAAAAAAAAAAAAAAAAAAATCTCATAACATTTTAAGAAAGTTTACGAACCTGTGTTGAGCTGCATTAAAGCCATCCTGGGCTGGATGTGGTCCATGGACCATGGGTTGGACTCGCTTGATTTATATCAAGCAAAGTTATCAGAATTAAATGAACAAAAAGATAATTTCATAACCATAGTTAGATTTTAACATTCCTTTCTGAACAATTGAAAGAATGACTAGACAAAAACATAGTAAAACATAGATTATTTGAACAACACTATCAATCACCTTTACCGATATATAGGTCTATAACCAATGTATACCTGTAACCAATTTCCACAACTTTAATGGCTTAAAACAACACTTTAAAAAAAATTACAGTTCTGAAGGTCAGAAGTCCAAAATGAATTTTGCTAGGTCAAAAATGAAGGAGTTAGCAAAGCTGTGCTTCCTCTGGAGGCTCTGGCAGAAAATCTATTTACTTGTCTTTTCCAAGTTCTAGGTATCCCTTGAATTCCTTAGCTAATGGCCCTTCCCTATATCTTCAAAGCCAGCAGGAGAGTGTACTCCAGCCTTCCTCTGTTTTTTTGTCATCGGATTGCCTTTTGCTCTTCCCTGTTTCTACTCCCTCCCTCTTATAGGCATTCTCATAATTCCACTGGGCCCAACAAAATAATTCAGGATACTTTTCCCCATCCCAAAATCTTTCACTTAATCATGACAACAATTCTCCCGTGCCACATAAGGTAACATATTCACAGGTTCTGGGTATAAGTATGTTTACATTTTGGGGGTCCGTGGTTCTATGTACCATAAGCTAATTGATGATTATAGAAAACTATACCCAACAACTACACAATGCATGCTTTTTTAATGTGCATGGTTAATTCACCAAGATGGTCCATGTGATGAGTCATAAAAAAGGCTCAATAAGAAACAGTGTGGAGGTTCCTTAAAGAACTAAAAGTAGAACTACTATTTGATGCAGCAATCCCACTACTAGGTATCTATCCAGAAGAAAAGATGTTATTATGCAAAAAAATTATATGAATGACTTCCACACATGTTTATACTATAGCAGCACACTTTGCAATTACAAAAATATGGAACCAGCACAAATGCCCATCAATCAACAAGTGGATAAATAAATTGTGGTCTATATATGTCATAAAATACCACTCAGCCATAAAAAGGAATGAAATTATGGCATTTGCAGCAACCTAGATGGAATTGGAGAGCAATATTCTAAGTGAATTAGGTCAGGAATGGAAACCCAAACATCACTATGTTCTCACTCACAAGCAGGAGCTAAGCTATGAGGATGCAAAGGCATAAGAATGCTACAATGGACTTTGGACACTTGGAGTAAAGGGTGAGGGGGGCTGAGGGATAAAAGACTACACACTGGGTACAGTGTACACTGCTCAGGTGTTGGGTGCACCAAAGTCTCAGAAATAACCTCTAACGTATCCATGTAACCAAATACCACCTGTTCCCTGAGGAACATAGAAGCAAAAATCCTCAACAAGTTTCTAGCAAACTGAATTCATCAGCATATCAAACAGTGAATCCACCATGATCAAGTTTGCTTCATCCCTGGGATGCAAAGTTGGTTCAACATACACAAATCAATAAATGTGATTCATCACAAAAACAGAACTAAAAACAAAAACCACATGATGATCTCAATAGACAGAGGAAAGGCTTTCAATAAGATTCACCATCACTTCATGTTAAAAATCCTTAACAAACTAGGCATTAGAGAAACATACTTTAAAATAACAAGAGCTATCTATGGCAAACCCACAGCCAACATTATCCTAAATGGGCAAAAGCTGGAAGCATTCCCCTTGAACATCAGAACAAGACAAGGATGCCTTCTCTCACCACTTTTATTCAACATAGTACTAGAGATCCTGGCCAGAGCAATGAGGAAGAGAAAGAAATAAAGGGCATCCAAGTAGGAAAAGAGGATGTCAAACTATCACTGCTTGTAGAGGTTATGATACTACACCTAGAAAACCCCATAATCTCTTCCATAAGCACCTCGACCTGTTAAAGAACTTCAGCAAAGTCAATGAACAAAGTAATGAACAAGGTGAATGAACAAAAATCAGTAGCATTCCTGTAAAGCAACAACATAAGCTAAGAGCCAAATTGAGAATGCAATCCCATTTACAATAGCCACAAAAAGAATAGAATACCTAGAAATACAGCTAACCAGAGAGGTGGAAGATCTCCATAATGAGAATTGCAAAACACTGTTCAAAGAAATCAGAGATGACACAAATGGAAAAACATTCCATGCTCCTAGGAAGAAATAATACCATTAAAATGGCCATACTACCCAAAGCAATTTACAGATTCAGTGCAATTCCTATTTAACTACTAATGACATTCTTCACAGAATTAGAAAAAAACTATTCTAAAATTCATATGGAACCAAAAAAGAAGCTGAATAGTCAATGCAACCCTAAGCAAAAAGAACAAAGCTGGAGGCTTCACATTACCCAACCTCAAGTTATACTACAAGGCTTCAGTAACCAAAAAAGCATGGCAGTGATACAAAAACAGACACATAGAACAATGGAACAGAATGGAGAGCCCAGAAATAATGCTACAAACCTACGGCCATCTGATCTTCGACAAACTTTACAAAAACAAGTATTGGGGAAAGGACTCTGTATTTAATAAATGGTGCTGAGATAACTGGCTGGCCATACGCAGAAGATTGAAACTGGAGACCTTCCTTATACTGTATTAAAAAGAAAAAACCCAAAAACCCAAGATGAATTAAAAATTTTAATGTAAAACTTAAAACTATAAAACCCTAGAAGATAGCTTAGGAAACATCATTCTGAACATTAGCCCTGGCAAAGATTTTATGACAAAAACTCCAAAAGCAATTATAACAAAAACAAAAATTGACACATGAGACCTAATTAAATGAAAGAGCTTTTGCACAGCAAAATAAACTATCAAGAGACCAAACAGACAACCTACAAGATGGGAGAAAATATTTGCAAACTATGTATTCAATAAAAGTCTGATATCTAGAATCTAAAATGCACCTAAAAAATTAAGAGGCAAAAAACAAATAACCCCGTTAAAAATTGGGCAAAGGACAAGAACAGAAACTTTTCGGGAGAAGACATACACACAGTTACAAGCATATGGAAAAAAAGTTCAACATGATTAATCCTTAGAGAAATGCAAATTAAAAACACAATGAGATACCATCTCCATATCCAAACAGTCTTAATGACTATTATTAAAAAGTGAAAGAACAAACAACAACAACAACAACAAAAGAGATGCTGGCAAGGTTGTAAAGAAAAGGGAATGCTTATACACTGCTGGTGGTAAGATAAATTAGTTCAGACATTGTGGAAAGCAGCTTTAGAGATTTCTCAAAGAACTCAAAGCAGAATTACCATTCAACCCAGCAATTCCATGATTGAGTATATACCCAAAGGAATATAAATTATTCCACTATAAAGACACATGGATGTACATGTTTATTGCAGCACTACACACAATAGCAAAGACATGAAATGAACCTCAATGCCCATCAACAGTAGACTGAATAAAGAAAATGTGGTACATAGACACCATGGAATACTACACAGTCATAAAAAAGTGATATCGTGCCCTTTGTAACAACATGGATGGAACTGGAGGTCATGATTCTAAGCAAACTAACACAGGAACAGTAAAGCAAATACCACATATTCTCACTTATAAGTGGGAGTTAAGCATTGAGTACAAATGGACACAAAGAAGGTAACAATAGACACTGGGGCCTACTTGATGGGGGAGGTTGAAGATTGACAAACTACCCATCATGTGGGGCAGGGCCAAGATGGTCGACTAGAAGCACTGATGGTCAGAGGCTCCCACTAAGAACCAAAATAGTGTGTAAATCCTGCACTGACAACTGAGGTATCCAGGCTCTATCATCAGGACTGACTAGGTGGTTGGCATGACCCATGGAGAGGAAGGAAGAGCAGGGTGGCACGTGGGCCCACTTGAGAGCCACATGGGGGAAGGGGGGCCGCCACCCCAGGCCAAGGGAGGTGGTGAGTGAGTGTGTTACCCAGCCTGGAAAATCATGCTTTTTCCACAAATTTGTGCAACCCACAGGGTAGAAGATCCCATTTGTGAGTCCACACCGCCAGGGCCTTGGGTCCCAACCACAGAGCCATGCAGATTCTCAATGTCCACTTGGGTGAAATCTGCCTAAGACTACTGAGTTCCTGGTGGGAAGGGACGGGCATCATCATTGTGGCTGCCTGCTGCTTAAGCCCTCTGAGCTCCCTGGGGGAGGGAAAGCAGCCATCACTGCAGCTACTGCCTGCCTAAGACAACTGAGCTCCCTAAGATAGGGCGGCAGCCATCCCTACAGCTCTAGCTCTCTATAGCCAATATCACCATTTTTCCTCTGCTGGAGCTGGGGAGACTGGACAGCTTCATCCCAGGAGGTATTCCCCATAGCACAGCATACCAGCTATGGCAGATCACGGCCAGACTGACTCTTTAGGCTGGACCCTGAGCCATTCTTTCTCACTGGGTGGGGCTTCCCTGCAGGAACTCCAGCAACTTCAGCCAGGGCTTAGGGAAAGAACTCTCATCTGCCTGGGCCTGAGTCCCTAGGAGGAGGGGTGGCCACGGTCTCCATGGATCAGCAGACTTAGTCTTTCCCCTTGCTAGCTCAGAGGAATCCAAGCAATCTAGACCAGAAAGTTTTCCCCAGCACAGCACATCCCCTCCACTGAGGGACAGGCAAATTGCTTTGTTAAATGGGTTCTGGCTCCTGTGCACAACTGGGTAAGACCCTCCAACAGGGGTAACCAGACACTCTATACAGGAGTATTCCTATTGGCATCAGGTTGGTGCCCCTCAAGGTCAGAGATCCCAGAGGAAGGAGCAGGCACCCATCTTTGCTGTTCTCCAGCCTCCTCAGGTGACATCTCCAGGTGCGGAAGGACCAAGATGAATAGGACCTGAAGTAAACCCCCAGCAAACTTCAGCAGCCCTATAGAAGAGGGACCTTACTATTGAAAGAAAAACAAAAAAAACAGAAAGCAACAATAAGAGCATCACCAAAAATGTCCCCACAAAATCCTCATTCAAAGGTCAGCAGCCTTAATAACTGAAACTAGACAAACTCATGAAGAAGAGAAATAATTAACAACAACATCAACAAAAAGTACACTGAAAACTCAAAAGGCCAGAGTACCTCTTCTCCAAATGATCACAACACATTTGGAGGAACTGCTTGGAACAGCCTCAGCTCTGTTCCAGTTTTCCCTAGGAACAGGATGTCCTTCAGTGTTTTAGCCCAGTAGGTCACCTTGTCCCAGGGTATGAAACTAAAGATGAATTGAATTTCAGGGTCTCTCAGCAAGTTTCATCAGTGAGACTCCATCTACCTCAGGCAGTGTTCCCTGAGACTTGAGGGGTTGGTTCATAATGAATTCCAGGCTTCTTTTGACCCTTGTTCTTATTTGTAACTAATGAACTCGCTTTTTGTAACTCATTGTATATGTGGGTGTTCTGTCTCACAGGACTCAAGCAAGTTGGTAAGCAGTGCCCAATGAATGTACTTCATGCATATCAAAAACAAAACAAAGAAGAAATCACTAAAAACAAAGTAAGAGTCATTTCATTAATACTGAAAAACATGAACAAAATAACACGGACTTAAAAAAGCAAACAGTTACAGAGAAAAAAGGGGTATAGGAGACCAAAGAAATGTAACATTTGTAATTCACTATTCCCAGAGGAAATAAACAATGAGACAAATGATGAAATAACTTTATATGAGAAGGTGTGTTTATACAATTATTGATAATTGAAATTATTCTTTTCCTGCGTGAATAGAAATATTTTGTTTCTCCTATAATACTTTCACAATACAACTCAGAATAATTCACCTGTGGTCACCGAAATGTGTGTGGATTTCTCTCTACCAGCAGTTGGCCCTTCAGTAGATTCTGCAGATGATTCTTTAGTGAACACTAGATGGTTGTCCTCCCAATTCAATTCAATTCTGACACCGGAAGATCTGCTGCAGCTAGTGTCAAATCCCACAGATTGAGAGCCCAGTTCCACAAGACTGACGCCCCCACTTCAGATGCCAATAGTAGGAACAGGTTGTGGCCTGTCCTTTTAACCAACTGATTATAAATGAAGCAGCCAGATGGAAGACATGCTTAGGGCCGGGTATGGGAGAAAGCATGTGGAGCTTTCATAACCTCTCAGAGGACACAACCCTTCAGGAACCTCTTATGTGTTCAGCTATCTGGAAGCTCTCTGAATGCAGTCCTTTAGGGATTTGATGGCAGCTTCCTTACATAGGCACAATTGATTAAACTATTTGTTGCTAGTGATCAGCTTAACCTGCAGCTCCTCTTGCCTCCCCAGACATCTTGGACTTTCAGGTGACCAGTCCTCATCCTGAAGTTATCCAGGGGTTTCCAGCCCCCAGTCATCTCATTGCATACAAAAAACACTCTTACCACTCCAGATATTCCAACGGTGAAGATAATATATATATATATATATATATATGTATTGTATATATTATGAATCACTATATTACACTGAGTTAATATAGCAAAAACTTTCTTCAAATATTAAGAAGTCTTTTATTCCTGAGTTCGAAGAATGAAAGTCAGATACAGGAAATACTTGTATATGTGTGTATGCACACATGTGTGCCTGTGCACACACATGTACTTATGTGTATATGTGCATGTCTACACAAGAAAATCTTCCAGAAACAAAATAAGAGTTGAATCTTTAGGTTGACAGGACATACTGAGAAACAATGACAGGACACCATCAACAATCAGTAGAATGGTGGCAGGACCCAGTAGAATTGATTGATTAACTTCAAAAATAAAGGCAGGATCCTTTTGCATCTGGACAAAAAAGATCAAGTCACCAAATAATAGAAAATAAAATCAGAACAACATTCAGTTCTAAAAGACAGTAAAACAATACATACAAGTTCTTCAAGGTAAACATATACTACTCAATGATTTTATATTCAAACATTTCTTCAAATAAAGAAAAGAACCATATTTTAATATGCAAAAACTCAAGAAATGTAGTTTCCATGAACTCTTTATGAAGCAACTACTAGAGAAAAATCTGAAGCCAACCAGAAAATATAGGAATAGTACTAGCTTTGAGCACAGATTTAATTAACTATAAGGCTATCCATAAAAACAAATGGTAATCGTGAGAGAAGAAAATGCAAAAAAGATGACGAAGAGGAAATATTCACCTTTTGATACCTTTTATAGGTCCTGTTCAACAAAATAAATGGTTAAGTGTAAAAACTTATGACAGTTGTTCACCACAATAAAAATACAAGCTTTCTGACGATCAGAAAAAATACCCATCAAAGTAAAGCCAACAGTCCATGTGGTAAAACGTATAAAGACAAAAAGCTATAAAACCAGAAAGCATGAATAAAATATGATGATAGAACTAAGAACAAATACATCTTTTATGTCAATACATGAAATGCACTGAACTATTGTCTTCGGTGGGGATTCCTGGAAACAGAGACAAATTCAAGGGATTTATTAGAAAGAAGTGCTGTACAAGAAAAAGAGTAAGAAAGGGAGGAGAGGATGAGGATTAAAAAGTAAACAAGTATGTGACCTCAGCAGAAACAGATTTCAGTTTAATTCTATAGATAAAGTTTGGAGCAACAATTACACCTCAGAGTTAGTTCCCCTTTGAGTTACTTTTATATCCTGTGTCAGTCATTGACTAAACTCTGCCCCTCAAGGGGAGCTGAGGCTGAGGAGTCTTCCACTGCTTGATGGGTGAATTGGCTTTAGCAGAGGACAACTTTCCAGAGAGAGAGAGAGAGACATCCGTGAATTATTAGCCAAAGTTGGAGGCAACTGGGGAATGAGGACCCCTTCAGGGAAAGGGTAGAATGTCAACAGCATCTACCTTAGGCCACCCTTGTACCACTAGACCTACTTGCTTTTTGTGTTACATGTATTCCATCTGGTTACAGCTTCTCCAGGATCCTGCTTGGTCACCATTTCTAGTCATATCTACAAGAGGAGATTAGTGGGCTAAACTATAGCACCAAATGTTGCAGTTATTTCCAAGACTTAAATTGATACTTCTTTCTCTACCACTCATGCTACCCGGTGGCCATAAAACCTAAAAATATAGGTAATCTCTCTCTCAACAGGTTGAATCAGCTTGTTTGCTTCTGAGGTATGCTAAAATAGAAAGTTTTTTCTTTTAGTTAAAATCAGACAAACAGCATATCACAGCTACACGTGCAGGGATAGATAGAAATTTTGCATTTTTAACAAGTGAAAATTCGAGAGCATACCATATAATGTCATTTAATGTATCAGGCATTATATTAGCAATAAGTGATTATATTATATTTGCCATGATTCCATACTTTATGGCCACTCCTGTGGCAGGTCAGGTCTCCCTAACAGCTGAACAGGCAGGCCTCCATGACAACTGTTTCAGCATTCACTGAGTCATTAAGTTAAATATTAAAAGCTGATAGAGCCAGTGCCCTTGTACAAAGGCTGGGATGTAACAAAAGCCCACCAAGAGTTTTCCCTCAGCCTTTCCTGGGCCTTGAAGCATGACAAGATAGCAAAGGATTTCTTAACAGAGCCCTTTTAGGATTAAACAAGTTTTTTGGGGGGTCTGAAGGAACCCCCCAGACCTCCACAAACAAGTTTTATTAGTGTCTAAAGAAAACTCCCCAAACCTCCACGATTTAGTGGGAGACAAGGATAGACTAATCATCCCTGGTTCCTGGACCCATCTAGATAAAGTAAACTTACCGAAGTTCCAGAGGAAGGTCTTCAGGACTCAGATCTTAGATATAGATTAGAAGGAGTTTATCACTTATGTCCTTTGATGAATGCATACTTACTCATAGACATATAGTTTAGAAGGTATGTACGCTGGAAAGCTTTGTAATTCTGAATTGGTCTGGCGATATTTTCCCAGCCTTTTCCCTATACCCAGTTACGGAAATAAACTCTTCTTTCCCAGTGCGTCTGCATCTCGTTACTGGGCCATGAGAATAAGCACCCCGACTCTCTGTTCAGTCCGGGAACACTCCAGTAGAAGTCCTTTCCTGTTCAACTAGGAATTCAGCTAGTATAGGGGACTTGGTTGGTGGGTTTATTAGACACTCACCCACTAAGGGTTCTAAGTTCCTGATTAGCATGCCCTTACCAGGATGTGACTGCTGTACCTGTCCATTTACATTTACAACTCAGCATGGGAATATTCAGAGACACTCCAGTTGATTATTTGAATTCCAAATATATTCCTTCCTGGCCCTCCCTTACTACCTCATGGTGATCAGTGCCAATAACCCCTGCCAGAATAGTGATTCCTTTTGTTGCCCACTGGTCCACTGGCACTCACAAGTGACCCATGCTCTGTCTCCTGGTGGAAGAGTTCCCATTTCAGAAACAAGGACTACTAGACTTACTGAGCCTAAAATGCTGAAATAAGAAGTAAAATTGTGAGTAACGGTGTTAGTGCCATTACTACTTTCATTCCTTATTCTCAGAACCAACAAATTCTACTTCTTGAAACACAATACCATATAATGATCACTGGTTTAAGATATATGCCATGTATTGAAGGATATAGTATACAATTCCCACAATGTGTCATTCTAATTGGCATTTTATTTGTACTTTTAGAAAGCTCTTCCATCACTCTATGACATTTGGTAAGTTCTGGATAGATGTGGTAAGTAGTAGAACTGGTATGTAGAAGAACCAATATGTGGTAATACCATAATCCTATGGTCAGAATGCACTACCATGAGTGTTGACTAAAAAGTGAATTGAAGGCTGGGCGCGGTGGCTCAAGTCTGTAATCCCAGCACTTTGGGAGGCCGAGACGGGCGGATCATGAGGTCAGGAGATCGAGACCACCCTGGCTAACACGGTGAAACCCCGTCTCCACTAAAAAATACAAAAAACTAGCCAGGCGAGGTGGTGGGCACCTGTAATCTCAGCTACTCGGGAGGCTGAGGCAGGAGAATGGCATAAACCCGGGAGGCGGAGCTTGCAGTGAGCTGAGATCCGGCACTGTACTCCAGCCTGGGTGACAGAGCGAGACTCCGTCTCAAAAAAAACCAAAAAAACAAAAAAAGTGAATTGAAATGTTTTGCTAGATGCCAACTTAGATTATAAAGTAATATACCTGGAATATAAGTCGATTCTATTCAATGTGAATTAATGTCTTTTCTAGAATTTAAGATTATAATGTAATTAACCCACATCAAGTATCTAGTAGGTCTCCTTGAAGAATTGTAGTATATTATGGACTTAGCATTGGTCTCCATTGTTGGTAGGTCAGGCATTCAGCAGCAGAAATAGCTAGATAAGCTTACGTCAGAAGAAAAGGTGCAAGTGAAGAAATCTCATGTTGGCATAGCTGCTATCTCAAATACAGTGTATACATCATTCATAAGCCTATGAATGAGCTGAAGTGGCTGAGGTCAGAGAAGAACTGGCATTTACTCACAAAATCACCCTATCCATTCATTTTATTATTGCCTTTTTGGAGTGAATATCCTGTAATTGGCATTTATATGTGATTTTAAAATATCCTCATACTTTTTTCCCCAGCTCCCACAAGTACATTACACATGCCTTTTCCCCAGATCTTCCTGTATTGATCTGCCAATCTTGCTCATTCCAGGACTCTGGCCAACCTGATAAGACATTTTCAATCCTCATAAGTATAGGTAAATCTTTACTTTGTTTACTTTTCTCTGCACACAAAAAGGATGACCAGAAGCACTGCTCAAAACTCTATCCATGGGAGGATGTCACCTCTCTTACTTCTTTCATGTGTACTCCAAAAAGGTACTGGAGTATGGTAGTTGAATAATGCTACAATTTTCAACTCGCTCCTACATGACAGGTCAACCAATTGGTGCACTAAGCTTGAGCTTTTTTTTTTTTTCTTTGTTTTTTGCCTCCATCAACTAGTCATAAGAAACCCCATTAAGAGCATGGATGAGTCGTACCAAAGAAACAGGTATCAGTTCAAGAGAGGTAAGTGCCATGAAAGACTTTGTCACCATTTATTCAGCTAACCTGTGCCCTCAGACATTTTTGGACCTAGTCACAGATGTACCACTTCCATTTTACTATGAGATTATGCTGGATCTGCCTGCCTTAGTGGATCTAAGAGTAATTTGCTCATGATTCAATCTTCTGGTCACACAGTTATTTGATGTTCAAATGGCTAGACAGGTTATTTTTACTAAAACCCAATATAACGGTGAGAGATACTACTCTGTTGTACTTTGTCTAGAGCAAAGGATCTGCATTAGAACTTTCCTATTAGGGCTCAAAATGGTAACTTTCTCTACTGTAGATATGTGTTCTGTCACGGGCTCTTTCAGGTCATATGTCCAAAGAAGCCAGCTGCTTAATCACATCTTGGACCTGCTGAGAGCTTTTTCTTGCCCTAGGACCTATTCAAAGCTAGCTTTATCAGAATTCCTGGTTTTAGAATATGATCCTCCCCAAAACCAAAAAAGCACATTAATCATTGTACATTTTTTCCTTTATGTTAGAAAATCCAAGTTGCAATAGCTTGTCTGTTAATTGGGGGTTGTCTGAGACTGCCCCATACCTCTGATTTCCTAAAACCTTTATCAATTTAATCCTGGTCTAACCCCAGAACTTTTTATGTTCTACTGTTCTACTTTTCCTCTTGAACTTCATTTTGAACTGTTCAGTGCTACCTAATCCTTCAGATTTCAGTAAAATCAGCATTTATTTAAGCAACCAACTTTTGACTAATCTTCCCCCTATTACAGAAGAAAGAGGTCGTAGAAATGAAAAATGAGCGCTGTACAGGATCTCAGAAAAGCATGCACTTTTCTTTACAGCACTTGTTATACTTGCAAACTTATATTTCTCTTTGTGGATAATGTTTCTTTGACCTACTATATTATATTTTTATTTTAAGCTTTTTTTTCTTAATTGTTCAAATATACTTCAGATAATGGTTGGAGAGGAGGTATTATACAAACTTTGGGGAGACGAAGAGTAAATAATTTTTGTTATACTAGTGTTTTTATAATTTCATATTACAATAAATATCTTTTGTCCTAACAAAGGCTCTTGACTCTAGATAGTTTTACCCTGGGCCAGTATGTTTAATGACAACAGAATTATTATTTTTTTAAAAAGTAATGCGAAAATTATGATTAAAGTTTTAAAAATCCGGATCTGTTATAGATAAACTATAGTAAAATGAAAAGGAAATTAAATTGCCTCAGGCAAAATTCTGGCAAACTACCTGACAGTTAAGCTCTTGATAACTGAGAGAATGGAAATTGGATTTCCTTTAAGCATTACCCAGGAGGAAGGGGCTCAGGAACAAAGCTGTCTGTAGGGGTTATGTTGCCATCATGTGGTCATAAGGAAGGAAACATTTTAAATAAAAACAGACATCTAGTATAGAAAACTATATGGCATCAGTTTCAAAGATGCCATTTAAATGGAATATAAAACCTCATTTTTTAAATTAAGAAAACACTTCTCTGAAAATGTTATTAATTCATTTTATCCAAAACTTGGCGCTCTGTTCTGGGACTTTTAGTATGGCCCTTTAACTTCTTGTTTCCTTGTCAGGAGGCAAAAATAACATTTTAAAAAAACAATTAAAATTATGATGCATGACAACTTTAATAAAGGGCAAATATTAGTAAAACAAAATAAAAGAGGAAGATAGAAATCATATTAAAAGAGAAAAATTAAAGTCTACCTCAGGCAATTTCCCCATAAAGCAAATGAAGCTTAAGCTTAGGGGCTCTTGGATTCCTGTTCTTAATTTTGTATTGGCAATTTTGATTCTTTTTCTTAAGAATGGTGTATTATTTGTTTTCACGCTGCACCCAAGTCACCTCTTGAATGCATTGCTGCTTAGAAATTTCTTCCACCAGAAACCCTAAATCATCTCTCTCAAGTTCAAAGTTCCACAAATCTCTAGGGCAGGGGCAAAATACCACCAGTCTCCTTGCTAAAGTATAACAAGAGTCACCTTCACTCCAGTTCCCAGCAAGTTCCTCATCTCTATCTGAGACCACTTCAGCTTGGACTTCATTGTCCATATCATTATCAGCATTTTGGTCAAAGCCATTCAACAAATCTCTAAGGAGTTCCAAACTTTCCCACATTTTTCTGTCTTCTTCTGAGCCCTCCAAACTGTTCCAACCTTGGCCTGTTATCCAGTTCCAAAGTTGCTTCCATATTTCGGGTATCTCTTCAGCAGCACCCCACTCTACTGGTATCAATTTACTGTATCAGTCCATTTTCACACTGCTGATAAAGACATAACTGAGACTGGTAAATTTAGAAAAGAAAGAAGTTTAATGGCCTTACAGTTCCACATGGATGGGGAAGACTCACAATCACGGACAACGGAGGAGCAAGTCATGTCTTACATAGATGGCAGCAGGCAAAGAAAGAGCTTGTGTAGGGAAACTCCCATTTATAAAACCATCATATCTCATGAGACTTATTTACTATCATGAGAACAGCATGGGAAAGACCCACCCCCATGATTCAACTACCTCCCACCGGGTCCTTCCCATGACACGTCTGAATTGTAGGAGCTACAATTCAAGATGAGATTTGGGTGATGACACAGTCAAACCATAGCAGATGGCCTCCCAAACTCTAATAGGCTTTATTTTTTAAAAAAACTAAATGTGACCTGTTTCTTTATTACTGTTATCCTCTTTAAATGATAAATTGGACACATACGAGACCCTGCTTCAGATATTGGGATCAGAGAAAAACACAGTTCTTCAATTCAAGAAATCCATAGTTAACTGGGCTTTACAGTGCTTGACATTTAGATATTATAATTAACCTTTTTAAAAAGCTATATTACTCTTCAGAAACTCAGAACTCAGATGAAAATAAAAGGGGTTTTCATAGAATATTGTGTGGAAAGGATTAGGAAATGTGATCGTTTGTAAACTTTGCCATAACCTCTATAACCTCCTTTACAAAATTCCCTATAAGGGTAGTAAAAAAAACTTGCTACATTTTGCAAAAATGAGAAATGACGGCCTGAGTCACAAAGTTCATGCAGAAGTAGACTGACTATTTTTTTTTTTAACCAGGCTAGAGAAGCCATATAGAAAGATAATTTAGCTGTATGTGTAATTTTAAGTCCTTAGAAATTTCAAATTCATGTAACAAGTTAAAGAAAAATATTCTGCCCTTTTAAAATTATGGCTTATCCAACAAACCTCCTAATGTTGAAATCATAAATATCCAAGCTTCTTCCATTTGATGGCCTTCTATAAGCTCCTAGCATTTTAATAGTTGAGTATATTTTTCTGTCCCCATATGCTTTCCTATGGGAAGGTTAATGCTTGCTCAAACTTCTGAAGATGTAGGCCATGGAATTTATTAATTAATTCTTGTTGCAAATCCCTGCTCTCAGATCTCAATTCTCAGCTTCTCTTACTATGTTTCTTCTTGTGACTTCTGAACTCTTCCATAGCAATTTATTCCCTAAGATGAATGCATTTACTTTCTCTTTTATGTAAGCATCATACTCTCATGTGAAATTATTTTACTAACCATTTGGGGCAAAAGGACAAGGGGATATAAAAAAATACAGAACAGAAACATCTTAATAATATATGTCAGCATTCTTAAAATCCCTCGCATGGCCCCAGAGTCATTAATTTCTGTTTTGTTTTGTTTTGTTTTGAGATGGAGTCTTGCTCTGTCGCCCAGGCTGGAGTACAGTGACATGATCTTGGCTTACTGCAGCCTCTGCCTCCCGGGTTCAAGTGATTCTCCTGCCTCAGCCTCTTGAGTAGCTGGGATTACAGGTATGCACCATGATGCCCAGCTAATTTTTCTATTATTAGTAGAGATGGGCTTTCACTATGTTGCCCAGGCTGATCTCAAACTCCTGACCTCAGGTAATCCACTTGCCTTGGCCTCCCAAAATGTTAGGTTGACAGGTGTTAACCACCACATCTGGCTCCAGCACAGTTAATTTCTCGCTGCCCCTCTTTCCCCTATTAGACCAATCTGCTGCTGCATTGATGGGGGTGTATTTTCCCTATCTTGACATTTTTCCAAATTCTTCTTTATCCAGAGTCCTTGCTGTCCCCCCATACAAATTTTTTTATTCATCAGCTATTTGATAGTTATCAAAATTCTTTTTTATGTAATAAAAATTTAATTATTTTAGTTCAAATTCTTCCTCTGAATTATACCCAAAGACTCGGCCTTCCCTTTGCCTTAACCTCATCAGAAAATCCTTGAAACATCTTCAAAGACTCCCAGGGTATTGTGGAGTCCAGTTTGAAAACCAAAGATTGAAAGATTTTCTGCATTGTGACATAAATAAAACATGTTTATTTTTATACATTGCAACCAACACCGTTCATTCTTTTAAGTCAATTCCCATATTATCTCTATTATTATCTTAATTCCTAGTAAATCCATGAGTAGCTATTAAATTATATTGCAATTTTACTTAAACATTATTTGAGTTAAACTGAATCTGTTCATAATACTCAGGATTAGTAATCAGTAAGTTATGGTTGACTTAATCTGTTTTTTTTATTGGAGTGATAGTTACACAAGTGTACAATTTTTTAATGTTTGTCAGACGGGAAAATTAAAATGCGAATATTTTATTTTCTCTCAATATTATTTTACTTCAATAAAGTTCATTTAAAAACAAAATAATTAAAATATGAGAAATGGATAAGACATTAGTAAACAGGTTGCAGAATTAAAAACTACAAAAAATATTTCTAAGAATTAAAACATAATATTATTTAATGTAAGAAATCATTTGCAAAACAAACCCCCAAAAGTATGGTAGTTCGAACAACAGACATTTATAACATAACAATACAATGCCAGGTCAGTTGAGAGATGGCACTTGATATGTGATGGAGGTGTCATGTGTCCATACCATTATTTAGAGAAATGCTTAGGGATGCATTGTTTCTTCAGCATTCTGTTTCCAAAGTTGCCCTGGGAAGTGCCATACATGGGAGAGTCTTCTAGGCCACACCTGTGATGCTGTTTACAAGACACACTTAAAAGAAATGCACAGAGAGGAAAGTCAAAAGTCACAGAACAAAAGTGTGTGTGTGTGTGTTTGTGTGTGTGTTTGGCATGATTTTGAAACAAAACAATGATCATATAGCTATTTTAACATCATACAATAAAGAAAAGCAAAAGCCAGACAAGCAAAACAAACGCCAAAACAAAACAAAAGAAAAACTAGTAAAACACAAAAAATATCTATAAGAAAAACAAATTAGGGACGTTAAGGATACTAATGGGTGCTACACATATTAGTTAGGAATTGTGTTTGATGAGGAGGAAACCAACAAGAAAGTGGCTCAAACATATAAGATGCCTAATTCTTCTCAATGGAAACCTCAGAAAAGGTAAGAAGTGCGGAGATGATGCAGCATCATAAAGCCATCTGGGCTCCAGGCTCCTACTATTTTCTATTCAGTCATCCTTATTTTGGTCACTTACTGGTTCCTGGATAGCTGCTCCACCCCGGTCTTATGTCCTCATTCTGGGCATAAGAAGACAAAGAAGAAAAGGTACATCTGAAAAGAATCTGCCCCCTTTTTTTTTTTTTGAAATATCTCAGGTGGCTCACCAAACATCTGCTTTTAAAACATTAGCCAGAAAAGTGTCACACAGACACTACTATCTTCAAAGTGTTGCTGGGAATTAAAGATCTTGGGGAGCATTTTTCTGATCCATCTAAAATTCAGGGTTATTCAGTTTTATATTTCTTGTTTAGCTAATTTCTACAAATTGTTTTTCTGGGAAATTGCCATGTTAGTCAGTTTTCAAACTTAGTGGCACAAAAATTCATATTATTTTACTGCTTTTCAAATGTCTGTTGTGGTAGAATCATTTCTCTTTCTTCATTCCTAATTTTGGTTATTTGTGTCTTCTCTTTTTTTTTTCCTTTGGATGATCTTGCCAGTAGTTTACCTATTTTAATTGTCTTTTTAAATAATTGAAGCTAGAAATAAATATATTCTTCATACTTGGCAATTCAACATAAGAAAAATATTAAAAATTAAAGGCACATTTGCTGCCTCCCTTCCCCAACTTCAACTTATTATTAACTTAGTACTAATTATAATTTTAATGATGAATATGTTACAGTGGGTAGCTAGTCAGTCGTGGACAGGGCAGGAGAGGGCTCCCGTTTCCACCAGGAATCTCAGGCAACCATCAGGTGATGGTCAGGCAGTTGTTACACTGTTTCTCTAAATTAATAATTGGTCACCGCCAACACCAGGGAAAGACAGTCTCCCAATCAATAGAAACACCTGAAACTGGTGATCAGCAGCTTCCCAATAAGATCTTAGGAGTTGAGAGTGGGCTAACGCATGCTCACTAAGAGGCAAAATGGCGGATGACCTTTCTCTAGGAACACTGTACTAGTAAGGGAAAAACTCAAAAGAGCACGTGTACAACTCTAGTAAACACACCACGCATGCGGTTTCTCCCAAGCACTTGCAGGCTGCTGCCCCCCAAGGGAACGATCAGGAGAGAAGGGGTGCAAGACCCTGGAAATATGCTAACATATAAAATCCTAAGTCCGAGTTCAAACGGTGCACCATGCACATGATCTCTCACGTCACCCGCTTGGCCCTCTTCCAAGTGTACTTTATTTCCTTTCATTCCTGTTCTAAAGCTTTTTAATTAACTTACTCCTACTCTCAAGCTTGCCTGGGTCTCTCCTGCCTTATGCCCTTCAGTCAAATTCTTTCTTATGAGGAAGCAGGAATTGAGCTTGCTGTAGATACATATGGATTTGCTACTGCTAACATGCATACTATTGGTAACTGCTAATACATTAGTGCTTAATATTCACTGTGAAATTTTAAGTAAAAGGTAAGTATATCGTTCATAAAGATTTTTAAAAGTGAGGCTCAATAGCTATTGTGAAAAATATGTAAATTTTTAGCACTCTATATAAGCTATTCTCCTCCAACTGCTTATTTTTTCCTTATTGTTAATGTGTATACACACACACGCACACATATATATATATGTATATATTTTTTTTTGAGATGGAGTCTTGCTCTGTTGCCCAGGCTGGAGTGCAGTGGTGCGATCTCAGCTCACTACAAGCTCCGCCTCCCAGGTTCATGCCATTGTCCTGCCTCAGCCTCCCGAATAGCTGGGACTACAGGCACCCACCACCTCGCCTGGCTAATTTTTTGTATTTTTAGTAGAGACGGGGTTTCACCGTGTTAGCCAGGGTGGTCTCGATCTCCTGACCTAGTGATCTGCCCTCCTCAGCCTCCCAAAGTGCTGGGATTATATAGGAGCTGGACTGTTAAAGCAATCAGAGGATGAAAGTTAAAGAATCATAAAGCAAGGCCTTGGGTTTGTTACTGTAGTAGGAACATTGGGAGAAAAATGACAACATGCATTGGTTTTGAGCTGTAAAGCTATTAAGTACAACTGATGTTATGTCTGGATGTTCCTTTACCTTAAAAAACATTAATGAATTGAATCCTAAAGTCCATTTCCAAATGCATTTCAAATACATGTTATTTACTTTCAGTGGTTGGAGTTGTAACACAAATTCATTCAATTTTGCTGAGTTTCATAATAAAGTATGTTATCTGTTCCATAAACCTTAGAAAATAGATCTGATTACCCAAGAACAGCATTAACTAGATAAAAATTGTGTGTGTGTGTGTGTGTGTGTGTGAGAGAGAGAGAGAGAGATTTGTGAAGTGTGTCATAATACATTGCCCTGTTTTTCTGCCTCTTCTGATTTCAGAAATCGTGGTTTATAATAAAAAGCTGAGTTACAAGGAGAGAGGATGGATGGATGGATGGATGGATGGATAGTTAGATTGAAAGAAAGAAAGAGAGAAAGAGAGAAAGAAGGAGAGAAGGAGAGAAGGAGAGAAAGAGAGAGAGAGAGAAAGAGAGAGAGAAAGGAAGAAAGGAAGAAAGACACATCAAGTCTTGTAGAATGCAGAAACTACAAAATGATATTCAGATATAGAAAGAAAATTATATTTATAGCAGCTGCATTCATAATGGCACCAAAACAGCTGTATTCATAATGGCCCCGAAACAGCTGTATTCATAATGGCCCCAAGCTGAAAATAACTCCAAATCCATAATACAAGTGCATAATACAAAGTGACACATTTCTCTAGGCAGAAAATGTTGTTAAATTTCTATGCTGCTCTCTACCAAGTCCATGGCCAAAACCAACCAACCAAACAAACAAAACCATGCAGAAACCTTCCCCCCTTGTTTTAGTGCTTAGAGCATCTAAGAAGGAGTGTAGTGAAAAGCACTGGGTTATCCACGGAGACATCCAATTTTTTTTTTTTTCCATTTCATTCCCCCACAAATGAGGCTTTAGGTCTTATCTTAAGAGTGGAGTGATGCCTCCCGTGGCAACACTCTACAGTACTTTAAAAAAAACTACCACTTGAATTGAACATAATAGGTTTAACACCTCAGACTCTCTGGGTGTGTGAGTTAGTGGGAAAGAATCTTTGCTTTTCTAAGTAAGAGTTATCTCTTGTTGGCCTATAGAAATCTTATAGATAATAGAAAGTGTCAACAGAAATGTCACTTAAAGCCAGAGCTCTTAAGATGCGAACCATTCTGTAAATGGTTTCAGACACTTGGTTATGACCTGTTATGCATCGGTGCTATCGACAAATGCCCTCTCTTTATAAAAGTGTTCTAACCAACCCATTTTCTTCCTGTAGGTACTCCCTATTTTACATTCAATTTGTAATGCCATTCTCAGATGATCTACATTAAACTGAGCCAGATAATAACTGCTCACCTGGAACAAATGCTACTATAAGTTTTCCTTTAATGGTTCTCTCTGATTTCCTTATAGTAGCAAGCTCAAAAGTTTCTATGAAATTCTTAAAGAGAATCCAATGATAAAATAGGCTTGAAAAATGATCTGTTAGCTAGCTCTCTCTTTAATATAACATACTAAAATATCTGAGTAGTACAAGAAGTGGAGCAAGATATGGTTAAATACATTATTCCAAACTTATTTAACTAAAGATTCTCCCCTTCACTGAACATCCCCAATTAAAGATATTAACATCATATAGTACTGATTTTTTTTGTAACCATGCTATGAAAAATAATTTTATACTGCTGTGAAAATTTGTTTTATACATACATTGAAAAGGCTCTAACTTGGTTTTAGAAATTACTTTTGATTTTTTTATCTACTTTGATACTATACTGTGGTAAAAGGTTAATGGAAATTAAAAACACACTGCATGATGGTTCTGTTCATTGTGTACATTCATTGAAGATGTAAAAACAAGGATCAGGACAAAACTCTGTAGAGTAACATGTGAATGGTGCCATTTGGAATTGAGAAACATGGCACCCACATAATGACAAAATTAAAAAGCAGAAAGTAGCTAAAACACCACAATTGATCTATCATTTACCAGAATGGCTCAGTTCTTTGTCTAGTATGTTCTTTCTGCATGCAGTATGAGTGTTGTAAAGTAAGTATGCAAGAGGAATAATTGTTATAGTTTAATTTGTAATATGTTGAGAAAAAATGCTTAAGATTGGATTACTTGGAGTTACTGGTGGGAATGCAAAATAGTACAGCCACTCTGAGAAAGAGTTTGATAGTTTCTTAAAAATTAAAAAAAAAAAATTACCATTAGATTTAGCAATCTCACTCCTATGTATTAATCCTGGAGAAAGAAAACTGTATTTACACAAAATACATACGTTTATATCAACTGTACTCATAATGGCCCCAAACTAAAAATAACCCCTAAATTCTTCAACTGATGAATGAATAAACCACTATTACATCCATACAGTGGACTACAATTCATCAGAAAAAAATAATTATTGATACATGCAATAATTTGGATGGCTTTTGAATGCATTATGCTACATGAAAGTAACCCACGTCAGTATGTTATGATAATTGTGAGAAATTAGAATTGGGGGATAGATTTGATGAAAATTAAATAGTGTAAAGAAATTCTAGGAGAAGAGGAATCTGTTATCCTGGTCTCTTTTTTTTTTTTTTTTTTAAGACAATATCACTCTGTTGCCCAGGCTGGAATGCAGTGGTACAATCTCAGCTCACTGCAGCCTCTGTTTCCCGGGTTTAAGTGATTCTTATGTCTCAGTCTCTTCAGTAGCTGAGGCTACAAATGGGAGCCACCAGGCCTGGCTAATTTTTTGTACTTTTAGTAGAGATGAGTTTTCACCATATTGTCCAGGCTGGCCTCGAATTCCTGTACCCAGGCAATCTGCCTGCCTCGGCCTCCCAAAATGCTAGGATTACAGGCATGATTAAAGCCCTCGTGCTCTTAAAGAAGAATTACCCAAACTAATTAGCCAGCCCACCAAACAGACAAAACACAATAACAAAAAACACCAACATTTAATTGAGATGTTGAAAATAAAGGATGAAATAAAAATAATCTTGGCAAATACAAACCAAAACAAAGCAGGGGAGTGTATTGTGTCAGGCAAAATAGACATGAAAGAGATGGCATTATTATGGAAAAGGTAAAAGTTTAATTCACCAGAAAGATTTAATGATTTCATGTAATATAAAACCAATAGAATAATTTTGATATCTAGAGAGCATATTCAACAGAACTAAGCAGAACAATTGACAAAATCACATTATTTTAGGAAATGTGACATACTTCTCACAATTATTAACATTTCAAAAAGAAAGTTTAGAAAAAAATAGAAGAGATGTATACGCACAATTTAAAAAGCTAACTTAATCAACTTGGACCCATCGGTTGGAGATGGCCCATATGATCTAAATGCGCATACAGAACACATACAAATGAACCAGGTGAAAGTGGGTCTCAAATTTTAAATAATAAATTTTCAGACCATGCTTCTGATCACAACACACTGAAGTTAGAATTAAATTACAAAATAATGAATAAATTTATTCCAATGTAGCAAATTTAGCAAAACTCTTTCATTCTAAATAGCCCAAAGTAAAAAATATAATATATATATATATAATGTGTATATATAGAAAATATAAAAGTGTGTGTGTGTATATATATAATACATATATATACAGATATATATATACACACACACATATAATGTAATAGGAATTTTAAAATGTTAGAACATGATAACGGAAATGCTAAACAGAAAAACCTGTGAGATATAGGTTAAGTGCCATTTTTCAGAGAAATTTTGAACCCTTAAATTATCTTTTAAAAATGTATTTTTTGATATTTAGAAAGATCTTTATTTTAATTCTAGTGATTATCTTTAGCTATAATCCTATATTTTTGTAATAACTTTATTCCAGTTCTCTTCCTTTGTACAATACCTATTTTTCTTTATAATAGGCAATAATGTAAGTATCTACTACTTTCTCCACTTCCACCTAATTTTAGCCCATTGTATTATTTTTCTTTATATTTTTCTATTGTTAAATATGTTTATGCTCATGCTAAATGATACTTCAGCTTTAAATACTAACCTCTGTCTTCAACTTATTACATATGAAGCAATTATTATGCTTATTTTATTTTCTGCCTTATCTCTCATTCTTCTCTTGGCTTCAATTTTTGTATCATTCCTATATTATTCCTAGAATCTGGATAAATATATTCAATGATCACTACCATTCCTTTGTAAAAATTTCCCAAGTTATCCATTGTTTTGAAAAATCTTCTCTTCTCCCCACTGCCAGCAAACCACTGCCCTCAAAACTGGAGAGACGTGGATACAGCCAGTCACAGTTTAATAGAGCAAAAGCCCATGTGCAGCAACCTCTGGTGGAACCAGTTCCAAAGGCTCATATCTAAGAAAAATAGAATACAATAAAAAGAACGGCTTGTCTCAGGGAAGCAGTCTTTAGGGAAACTAACAGACAACAGGGAAGACATAAACAACCAAAGGAAATTTTAGTTTCTGAAACGTACAACTTCAGGAAAGAATAAAAACAGCTTAACTCCTAGCCATATAAACACAAAGCCTCCCACTAAAGGCCTTTTTTTTTTTAAACCTCAGTTCCTTTTATCTAGTGCATCATGTCTGTCTTTCAACAAGAAATTACAAAGTGAACTAAAAGAGGAAGAAAATAGTTTGATGCGACAGAACAAGCATCAGAAGCAAACTCAGATGTTGGAATTATGAGATTGAGAATTTAAAACAACCACAATATGCTAAGTGCTCTACTAGAAAAAGTTGGTGACATGCAAAGACCAATGGGTAATGTAAGCAGAGAGATGGAAGCTCTAAAAATGAAAAGGCAATGGCAGAAATGAAAAACACTAACACAAATGAATAATTCTCATCAACAATTCTCATCAATTCTCTCAATTCTCATCAACTCATCAATCATCTCTAAGTGATGTCAATAGAAATCTCAAACTAAAAGGCAAAGAGAAAAAATAAATAAATAAAACAGAATATCTATGAACTGTGGGAGAATTACAAAAGGTGTGATATATGTGTAATGAGAATACCAGAAAAGAAAAAGCAAGAGAATGAATGTTTGAAGCAGTAATGACTGAGAATATTCCAAAGTTAATGATAGACACTAAAACACAGATCCAAGAAGCTCAAAGAACACCAAACAGGACAAATACTAAAAAAATCTATACCTAAGAATATCACATGCAAACTGCAGAAAATGCAAGACAAGGACAACACTCTTAAACCAGAGGAAAACAAAACCCAAACCGAATAAAACATTACTGATTGGGGAGCAAGGATAAAAATTATCTCAAACCTACTTTTAGAAATCATGTAATCAAAAAGAGAGTGGAATGATGTCTTTCAAGTGTTGAAAGAGCTTGCCCTCCAGTTTTCTCAGAACAGGCTCCTGTGAATAATATTCCCTGAACTCTTTTCTGTTCAAAACTGTGTACAGTGTTTATATGTAACAGATAAGTTGGCTGAATATAACACCCTTGACTCATAATTTTTTTCTCTTAAATAGAGAAAATAGCCTGTAAGTATTACTCTTCAGTCTTTTTTTTTTTTTTTTTTTTTGAGACTGAGTCTCACTCTGTAGCCCAGGCTGGAGTGCAGTGGTGCAATCTCAGCTCACTGCAACCTGTGCTTCCTGGATTCAAGCACTCCTCAGTCTTTTTATATTGATAGTTGATTGGGAGAAGTTTAATGCTTACCTGATTTATTGTCTTTTGTATGTGATTTGTTCTTTTCACTTGGTTATTCAACGATTCTTTCCTTAACTCTAAAGTCCAATTTTACTGGACTGTATTTCAGTGTTACGAATTTTAGTATTCCCAGGGACATGGTGTGCCTTTTCACCTTCCAGATAGAAACTTTCTTTATTTCTGGAAAATTTCTGGATTATACGTTTAAATATTTTTTCAGTTTTAATTATTTGATATTCTCCATTATTTTGTGTTTTCTTCTTCCTTATATTATGTCATCATCATCATCACTGACCATCTTTTACCAGACTTACTGTTTTCTGATTTGATGAATTTCTTCATAGCTATGATTGTTTCATTAAAGAATTGACAAATTTAGGTTGCAAAGCTATTTTCTTTTTTTTTTTTTTTTTTTTTTTGAGACGGAGTCTCGCTGTGTCACCCAGGCTGGAGTGCAGTGGCCGGATCTCAGCTCACTGCAAGCTCCGCCTCCCGGGTTTTACGCCATTCTCCTGCCTCAGCCTCCGAGTAGCTGGGACTACAGGCGCCCGCCACCACGCCCGGCTAGTTTTTTTGTATTTTTAGTAGAGACGGGGTTTCACCATGTTAGCCAGGATGGTCTCGATCTCCTGACCTCGTGATCCACCCGCCTCGGCCTCCCAAAGTGCTGGGATTACAGGTTTGAGCCACCGCGCCCGGCCTGCAAAGCTATTTTCAATCTTGAACTGCTTTGTAATTACCTTTGTAAAAACTCGGCTGTTAGAATATGCTTCATGTTTTATTTTTCCTAAAAGTATCTTTGTTGGTAGAATTTTAAGAAAATATACATAGGAAAGTGTTAAGCTTGGTCACAATACAAGTAACTAATTTTATTATTTGTTCCTGGAATGCTGATCTAATTTATAGCACTGCTAAGCTGATTCCTGTGGAAATGTGAGCTTTAACCACCAAGATGACACCTTACTTTTCTGTAATGCAGAAAAATAAGTGTCCTTAAACATCTTAGCACTATATATCATACTAAAAATAGATTAAATTTATGATCTGCTCTTTCACAGGCACCTTAAGGAAGAAAAGTCTTCTTTCATCCTCAGGCTGGAATCTGTAGACAAGTAAATTGAGATTCTAATCAGATTATGTTATATGTTGGTATATGTGTATTTTTTCAAGAAGTGGATTCATGATTTTCTTTATGTTCACAGAGGAATCCAAGAATGACAATGGCAATAAAAAGATGTGGTCCATTTGCATTGAGGAAGGAGGACTAAAATAAGATCTAAGGAAATTTACAGCTTGTGCACTTTACTAGCGATATGGTTAGGTCACTTGCTACCTCTGCGAAATCAATGATTTCTAAGGCCTTTTGTAGTCTGAAAATTCTATAATTCTAAAGCCAGAAGCCTTTCTTGAATGCTGTCTCCTCCAACAAATTTTGAACAGCAATTCATAGCTATTCCTTTCTTATTATACTTATTACATGGTACAATAATCCAATTTTGCTAAAGTCAGAATTGTGGCCATCTGAGTGTAAATCTATAAAATATTCTTTGTCTTAGACCTAAAGGACACTGAAGATCGAGAGTGCACAGATTCCAACCCTTGATGCCCCTGTGTTTTATGATATTTAGATTGAGCTTTCAAGGCCAGAGTTAAAAGAGGAACACTGAATTTAGAAGGAAAGCTGCTGTAGACAGCATTATAAAGTCCACACTTACAATGATTGGTCATTCTTCTCTGTTTTTTTTTGTGTTCAGGTTAGAAGTGAAGGTAGTGAGAAATTACTCAAAGAAGATTTCCAGGAGCCATGCAGCTTTTAATACCACCATTTATTAAAGAAAAAAACCATTTGGTATAAGAGAGCTGAACCTATAAAAGGCATAGTATTCTAAAGACGACAATATAACATAAATTGAAGAAATGAAAAAGAAGACTTGGCTGAGTGTGCTGGCTCATGCTTGTAATCCCTGCACGTTGGGAGCCTAAGGTGGGAGGATTGCTTGAGCCCAGGAGTTCGAGACCAGTCTAGGCAACATAGTGAGATCCTGTCTCTAATTAAAAAATGAGAGAGAGAGAGAGAAAGACTACTCTACAGAGTTATGAGGGTCAAATTGAATTCCTTTCAACCCCACCAATAGGTCACTTTCTTTAGCACATGAGAATTAAAATAAATTAGACTTGAAGACCCTTTTTCTTTTACAAATAAGAATTTTCTGTTTAATATATTGTGATTGCTTATAAGATTTTGAAAGACAAAAAAGTTTTCAGGAGTAAAGTAGATAAATAAATTAGTAAATAAATAATAAGTTTTAAATTTTAACTGTACAATAAAATAAAGTTAAAAAGACCCTAGGACACTTTTCTGTTAATGTACATGGGACCTGCGGATAGAAAAGTTTGACTTAAGGCCGGGCGCGGTGGCTCAAGCCTGTAATCCCAGCACTTTGGGAGGCCGAGACGGGCGGATCACGAGGTCAGGAGATCGAGACCATCCTGGCTAACATGGTGAAACCCCGTCTCTACTAAAAAATACAAAAAACTAGCCGGGCGAGGTGGCGGGCGCCTGTAGTCCCAGCTACTCGGGAGGCTGAGGCAGGAGAATGGCGGGAACCCGGGAGGCGGAGCTTGCAGTGAGCTGAGATCCGGCCACTGCACTCCAGTCTGGGCGACAGAGCGAGACTCCGTCTCAAAAAAAAAAAAAAAAAAAAAAAAGAAAAGTTTGACTTAGTCGGGGAAAGCCAGAATACTACTTTCATTTTCCAATATGATAAAAATAACAGTATTCTTAAAAGATGCCCTTTTAACCTTCAAATAACTTCCTCTACAGATGAACAGATAATATAAAGTATACCGACTTGTTAAATGCATTTGGCTAGAGGGCTAATTGCTGTTATGCTATGCTCGATTGCTTTTACCAGTTGAATCATATGCTTACTAAGAGCTAGTCATACTTGTCCCAAGACCTATTTCTTTATTGTAATTGCCACTGTAATTATGTAACTTAATTAAATGTTGCATAAACAAATGAATGCCTATATAAAGAAAGAGAGTTGTTTCTATGAATGCTTTGGAAATGTTTGGTAATAGCGAGTTGCTAAAAATATTGCTGCTCATTTAAGATGAATAAGGCAATCCTAAAAGATTGAAAAATTTATAAAACCTATAAATTTCTGAATTAGACCCTTCCTTGCTTCACTTTTAAGAAAATAAAAATAAAACTGGATGCATTTAGCATGAGACTGACACAGACCTCACACTCATAGAAAATGCCTTCTCCCTAAATTGACTAAATGTACATTATATACTTTAATAAAAATAAAATGTTTAGGAGGCCAGGTGTAGCAGCTCACATCTGCAATCCCAGTGCCAAGGGAGGCTGAGGTGGGAGAATTATTTGGAGCCAGGAGGTTGAGATAGACCTGGACAACATAGTGAGACCCCATTTCTGAAATAAATAAATAAATAGCCAAGCATGGTGCTCCACATCTGTAGTTTCAGCTACTCAGGAAGCTGAGGTGGAAGGTTTGCTAAAGCCCAAGAGTTCAAGGCTGCAGTTAACCATGATTGGGCCACCACACTCCAGGCTGGGTAACAGAGAAAGACCCCAACTCAAAAATAAAAAAGTTAAATATTTAAGAGATGTATATATTCTTACTGATAGGGACAGAGGGCAGAGAAATTCTGGTCAGAAAGGGCCAGGTCCCTGGTAAAAACCCCACCCTCTTGCCAAAAAGCCTGAAACTGTGGTCCTAAGTGGGAACTTATATCTGTTTTCCTGCTTGAATGTTGCCTTTTCCTAAACAAACCATGCCCTGCCCCACCCCATCCTGTGCCTATAACGACCCCAGACTCAATCAAAAGAGAGGAGAAGCAGCTGGACACTGGGAACTACAGCTGGACATGAGAGAAAAGTGGCTTGACTTCAGAGGGAAAGATTTACTGTGTAACTTCAAAGAATCCAGCCAGGGATGGCTGAACTTCAGGGGAAGATTACCTACCTCCTACCCCATCCCCTTTTCAGCTCCCCTTCCTGCTGAGAGCCACTTACACCAGCAATAAAATCCCCCACATTTGCCATCCTTCAACTTATTCACATGACCTCATTTGGATAGAACTCAGGAGCCACGAGTGTAGATACAAAAGCCTGTCACACTGGTCCTTTGCCCTTGTAGTGAAGGGCAGCAACCCCGTGTGACGAGGCAAAGGGCTCACTGAACTGTTAACACTTAAGCCATCCATGGACAGCAGAACTAAAAGAGCACTGTAATATGCCCTCTGGTGTTTCGGGGCTTGCAGGCACCCCCTACCTGGACGCTGCTGTGGGGCCCGCAGGGAGTTTTCTCCTGCTGGTGCCAAAGTGGTCAGCAGGTCCAGAACACATGCATTCCACTTCCTGCTTTATTCACTCACGTGTTCCCTCCTGCAAGGAATTGAGAGCAGTGAGCTGAGTAAATAAGGAACCCCTGTTGCAAGTCCTCCAAAGGGGTCAGGGAAATATCCTACCTCATTTCTACCGTGTTACTTCAAATAACAATTTCAAATAACCAGTCAATTATTTTATCCTAAGTGTCAGATAAGATGGCTTCTACTCTGCAAGCCAGAGAGAACTGTTAAGTAGGAATTTCTTGGCATTAAATAGGATAAATAAAAGGAAATTTTAGGTTTAAAAACATTACAAAAGGTAACTCTTACAATATGACATTATTGCTAAGGGATGTGGTGCAGTTTGTATTAATATAACCTTAGAATATATAGCAAGCAGAGACTTGGAAATCAGAATGTATGAAAGTTTAGAACTTTTATTTCTAGTAATAATTTTGCAACACTCAGAGTATACAGAAGAATGGAGATTGGGGAGTGTCTTACTTTATGCATGTGACTGTTACCTTCTCTAGTGGAAAGGGGGTAGAATGACTGCTGTTTGTGCCTGCCCAGGGCCCTTTTCCCAGCTGTTTATCACTCAGTGCTGAAAGTGATGTCAGCTTCCCTCTTCTCGAAGGAATTAATCTCAGCCAAGTGGAAGCCATATAGTTCTGCAAGCTCTCTTCAGTCTTGCTGCGGATCATAGACAATTATTAGCTGACAGTACGGTAGGAAAAGTCAGGCTGCGTGTATTGGCATGAATGAAAAGAGAATGCCTTAGAGTAGGTATATTGGCTGTTGGATCAAGGTGGGAACCAGACAGTGCAAAATCTTTCATTATGAGGAGTTAACCTTTTGGACAAAGCTTCAGGAATTGATTCTAAAATGCTGTGGAGATGGCTTTTGAATGAAATGGCCTGTAGGAAATAAAGGAGAGATACCAGACTGCTGTAGGAAAGCTGTAGAAGAAGAAATCTAAAGGCTCAAGGAAGGGTCTGTTTGAATGAGTCTGCAAGACAAAGATGGAAAATACATTATCTGTTCATGTTCTTCAAAGGAACTTGTAAGAGGCTTCAACTTTGAATGTGTTCATTACTCAGACAAATGAATTGGCAGAGGGTGGAAGCCTTAGGGCTCAAATCATTAGCTATGAAGCCAAAACACAGAAGAAATCTTTAGGAATCTAGGTTAACAAATAAAAACAAACAAACAAAACTGAGCCTATATTTTAGTAGTCACCATGGAAGACTGAAGTAGATAGGATGATTCAGCCAATTAATGCCAGCCAATCTCTGTCTGGGGCCACAGTACTGCTTAAAAGGGTTGATAAATAGGGAAATATGGAGGCAGGGACAGATGCCATGCATATGCCCAACAACATGAGTTCTGTCTTACCAGGGTTGATTCTTGTACTACTACTGCTGAATGTCCAATACACCAGAAACAGAGAGCAACACTGATGCCCCCAAATTGTATCATACACAAGGAGACCAACCAGTTAGTTGTTTGCAAGTTGATTATATCAGATCTATTCTACTCCGGAAAGTTTATGCTGACCAAGTGTGAAACATATTCTGCATATGAATTTGCCTCCTTGCTCAGTTTCTTATCCAGCACCAGTGTCTAAGTGTTCCCAATATCTAACCTACAAAGAAGAGATCCTATAAAACAATGTTGTGAACCATGAGAACACCATAAAACAAGGTGACCCATGAGATCTACTGGTTCTAATATAAACCACACCATCTAGAAGTTGCCAACTTCTTGAAAACACAGTGGAGGCACCAGCCTGCAGATAACAAGCCTTGATAATGGTACTTCAACCTTCAGAATGCAGATGAAATTAATTAAGATAATGTTATACTGGAGTAGGGTGGGTCCTTATTCAAATATTACTAATCTAAGAAGAGAGATACACAGAGAGAAGACCTGCATGTGAAGACAGAGGCAGAAATTGTAGTAAAACATCTACATGTAGCAAGGAATCTACACTACCTTACAATGAATTTGCCACATTTTAAAAAATAGCCATTTTATCTCCCCAATGCTATGTATTGATCTTGTGAAAATATAGGTCCAAAATTTCTGTGTAATAAGTTACCACAAACTGACCAGCTTCAAACAACATAGTTTTTGTGGTCAAAACTCTGAGCATAGCATAGCTTTTCTCTGCTTAAAGCCTCACAAGACTTTGATCGAGATATTGGCTGGGTTACATCTTCATCTGGAAGTTTGACTGGGGAAGAATCTGTTTCAAAGCTTTCTGCATTATGGTATAGGGATGCCATAAAAATACCACAAACTGGGTAGCTTGAAACAACAGAAACGTATTTTTTGTTGTTTTTTTTTTTTAATTTTTATTTTTTATTTTTATTTTTATTTTTTAGTGATTTATCATTTATTTTAGGGGAAAGAAATTAGATAAAGTAAAACAATATACAAATGCCTAAATTATTAAACATTAATCTTATTTTTTTAAAAAAATTATTATTATTATACTTTAAGTTCTAGGGTACATGCGCATAACGTGCAGGTTTGTTACATATGTATACTTGTGCCATGTTGCTGTGCTGCACCCATCAACTCGTCGGCACCCATCAACTCATCCTTTACATCAGGTATAACTCCCAATGCCATCCCTCCCCCCTCCCCCCTCCCCATGATAGGCCCCAGTGTGTGATGTTCCCCTTCCTGAGTCCAAGTGATCTCATTGTTCAAATCCCACCTATGAGTGAGAACATGCAGTGTTTGGTTTTCTGTTCTTGTGATAGTTTGCTGAGGATGATGGTTTCCAGCTGCATCCATGTCCCTACAAAGGACACAAACTCATCCTTTTTTATGGCTGCATAGTATTCCATGGTGTATATGTGCCACATTTTCTTAATCCAGTCTGTCACTGATGGACATTTGGGTTGATTCCAAGTCCTTGCTATTGTGAATAGTGCCGCAATAAACATACGTGTGCATGTGTCTTTATAGCAGCATGACTTATAATCCTTCGAGTATATACCCAGTAATGGGATGGCTGGATCATATGGTATTTCTAGTTCTAGATTCTTGAGGAATCGCCATACTGTTTTCCATAATGGTTGAACTAGTTTACAATCCCACCAACAGTGTAAAAGTGTTCCTATTTCTCCACATCCTCTCCAGCACCTGTTGTTTCCTGACTTTTTAATGATTGCCATTCTAACTGGTGTGAGATGGTATCTCATTGTGGTTTTGATTTGCATTTCTCTGATGGCCAGTGATGATGAGCATTTTTTCATGTGTCTGTTGGCTGTATGCATGTCTTCTTTTGAGAAATGTCTATTCATATTCTTTGCCCACTTTTTGATGGGGTTGTTTTTTTCTTGTAAATTTGTTTGGGTTCTTTGTAGGTTCTGGATATTAGCCCTTTGTCAGATGAGTAGATTGCAAAAATTTTCTCTCATTCTGTAGGTTGCCTGTTCACTCTGATGGTAGTTTCTTTTGCTGTGTAGAAACTCTTTAGTTTAATTAGATCCCATTTGTCAATTTTGGCTTTTGTAGCCGTTGCTTTTGGTGTTTTAGACATGAAGTCCTTGCCCATGCCTATGTCCTGAATGGTATTACCTAGGTTTTCTTCTAGGGTTTTTATGGTATTAGGTCTAACATTTAAGTCTCTAATCCATCTTGAATTAATTTTACTGTAAGGAGTAAGGAAAGGATCCAGTTTCAGCTTTCTACTTATGGCTAGCCAATTTTCCCAGCACCATTTATTAAATAGGGAATCCTTTCCCCATTTCTTGTTTCTCTCAGGTTTGTCAAAGATCAGATGGCTGTAGATGTGTGGTATTATTTCTGAGGACTCTGTTCTGTTCCATTGGTCTATATCTCTGTTTTGGTACCAGTACCATGCTGTTTTGGTTACTGTAGCCTTGTAGTATAGTTTGAAGTCAGGTAGCGTGATGCCTCCAGCTTTGTTCATTTGACTTAGGATTGTCTTGGCAATGTGGGGTCTTTTTTGGTTCTGTATGAACTTTAAAGCAGTTTTTTCCAATTCTGTGAAGAAAGTCATTGGTAGCTTAATGGGGATGGCATTGAATCTATAAATTACCTTGGGCAGTATGGCCATTTTTACAATATTTCCTATCCATGAGCATGGTATGTTCTTCCATTTATTTGTGTCCTCTTTTATTTCACTGAGCAGTGGTTTGTAGTTCTCCTTGAAGAGGTCCTTTATATCCTTTGTAAGTTGGATTCCTAGGTATTTTATTCTCTTTGAAGCAATTGTGAATGGAAGTTCATTCCTGATTTGGCTCTCTGTTTATCTGTTACTGGTGTATAAGAATGCTTGTGATTTTTGCACATTGATTTTGTATCCTGAGACTTTGCTGCAGTTGCTTTTCAGCTTAAGTAGATTTTGCACAAAGAGGAGCTGATACCATTCCTTCTGAAACTATTCTAAACAACAGAAAAAGAGGGAATTCTCCCTAACTCATTTTATGAGGCCAACATCATCCTGATACCAAAGTCTGGCAGAGACACAACAAAAAAAGAGAATTTTAGACCAATATCCCTGATGAACATTGATGCAAAAATCCTCAATAAAATACTGACAAACCGAATCCAGCAGCACATCAAAAAGCTTATCTACCATGATCAAGTGGGCTTCATCCCTGGGATGCAAGGCTGGTTCAACATATGCAAATCAATAAACATAATCCAGCATAGAAACAGAACCAAAGACAAAAAACACATGATTATCTCGACAGATGCAGAAAAGGCCTTTGACAAAATTCAACAGCCCTTCATGCTAAAAACTCTCAATAAATTCGGTATTGATGGAATGTATCTCAAAATAATAAGAACTATTTATGGCAAACCCACAGCCAATATCCTACTGAATGGGCAAAAACTGGAAGCATTCCCTTTGAAAACTGACACAAGACAGGGATGCCCTCTCTCACCACTCCTATTCAACATAGTGTTGAAAGTTCTTGCTAGGGCAATCAGGCAAGAGAAAGAAATAAAGTGTATTCAGTTAGGAAAAGAAGAAGTCAAATTGTCCCTGTTCGCAGATGACATGATTGTATATTTAGAAAACCCCATCATCTCAGCCCAGAAATGTATTGTTTAATAAGCTCTTAAAACTGTAAGTCTGAGATGAAGATATCAGCAGAGCTATATTTCCTCTATAGCAGAAAATCTTTCTTGATCTCTTCTAATGTCTGATGGTTGTTGACAATTTTGGCATTTCTTGGCTTATAGATGCATTACTTCAATTTCTGCCACTGTTATCACATGTTTGTCTTTTCCTTTTGTGTCTCTTTTTTTACAAGGACATTAGTCACATTGGATTCAGAGCCCACTCTATTCTAGTAGGTAATTATCTTAACTAATTACATCTGCAATGACCTATTTCCAAATAACATCACAGTCTGAGGTACAGGGAGTTAAGACTTCAAATATATTTTCCGAGGGACACAATTCAACTCATAACACTCACTCAAGTTGTTGTCAGGATTTATTTCCTTATGGTTGTAGGACTCAGGCTCCAGTTTCTTGCTGGCTAGCAGTTAGAGGCTGCCTTTAGCTTTTAGAAGTCTTCCAGAATTCCTAGAGGCTGCTGACACTTTCTTGCTATTTGGGCATTTCCAAAAGTGGCTGTTTACTGCATCAAGACATCAAGAATGTCTCCTTAATGTAATCATGGAAATGACATCTGTACTGGGTTTAATATCACTCCTCCAAATTCATGTCCAGCTAGAACCTCAGAATATGAATTTATTTGGAAATAGGTGCTGTGCAGATGCAATTAATTAAGATAAGACCATAATGTATAAGGGAAGGGAGTCCTAAATCCAATTACTTGTGTCCTTATAAGAAGACCATGTGAATTTACAGAGACACAGAAAAAAGGCGGCCGTGTTAATGAGGAGGAAGAGAATGAGAAGTGATGTAGCTACAAGACGAGAAATGTGAAAGATTAACAGCAACTACCAGAAGCTGAAAGAGGCAAATAGAGATTCTCTTCTGTAGGTTTCAGAGGGAGCATGGCCCTGCTAACATCCTGATTTCAGACTTCTAGCCTTCATAATTGTGAAACAATAAGTTTCTGTTGTTCTAAGCCACGCAGTTTGTGATAATTTGTTGCATAAGCCCTAGGAAATAAAAACAAATTTCATCACTTTGCTATATTTTATTGGTTAGGAGCAAGTCACAGGTCCCATTTATACCCAAGGAGAGGAGATTACACAAAGACATGTAATAGGTAGGAATCAGAGGGGACCACTTTAAAGACTATTCTTCATACAAGAGGCAAAAGCAACAATAGTTCCATCAACCACAGGTCTCTGTAATCCATTTGGAGAACTTGTGCTTCACTCTCATAGTTTTAGATTCAGTGGGTCCAGAGGCCCCAATTCTCAGAGCAGGGATGCTTCTACCCGGGGACATAATAAGAGTCTTACTGAACTTAATGCTTTTGCTTCTGCCTGATCACTTTGGACTTCTCATGCCAGTAGAAAAGTAAGCCAAAAAAAGATTCTCATACTGGCATGACGTTAGACCTAGTCATCAGTAGGAGATAGAGCTACTACCAAATAATGACAATAAATAGAAATACTTTCAGTATTAAAATTATCTATTAAGATGTCCAGGCCGGGCGCAGTGGCTCAAGCCTGTAATCCCAGCACTTTGGGCGAGACGGCGGATCACGAGGTCAGGAGATCGAGACCATCCTGGCTAACACGGTGAAACCCCGTCTCTACTAAAAATACAAGAAAATTAGCTGGGCGAGGTGGTGGGCGCCTGTAGTCCCAGCTACTCGGGAGGCTGAGGCAGGAGAATGGCGTGAACCCGGGGGGTGGAGCTTGCAGTGAGCCGAGATCGCGCCACTGCACTCCAGCCTGGGGCACAGAGCAAGACTCCGTCTCAAAAAAAAAAAAAAAAAAAAAAGATGTCCAGGACAAACTGTAAATAGGTCAGTTCAGCAACCACAGCCTGATAAGAATGTGAAAACCAGGGCCTCCTGGTGAGTTATGAAGGTCTGGGTTCACCCAACAAAAAGTTGCATAGATCAGCAAAAGTACTAGCCAAAGCAGAAGGGAATCCAGAATGTATCATGGAAGAGGGAGATGTTGAATATCGGATATGCTGTCAGGACCAACTAAAATATAAAAAACTATAGTAAAACCTACTAACTTGCCTCTTAGAGATTTCCCTAAGAACTGACGATCAGAATCCTGGAGAAGCTGTGTCTAGATGGACTGAACTCAATGAGAGAAGCATGTAGAGGAAGCGTGGACTATAGTGGATGCAACTGGTGCTCAACTAGTTACCTAGTACCAGTTAGTGTACACATCCTCTGGGTGATGTGAGGTTTGGGGGATAGTAATTAACAGGTGCCCCCTTCTCCAGAGCATTGCCCTTGGTTAAATAGGAGTCACCTTCACCAGTTGTATATGCCCTTTTTAACTCTCTATTCTCTCAAAATATGATTATGAGATTATAATCTCAAGAGTTGTTTCAGAGCTTCCCTATCGAATCTGACTATGGCTAGTCTGCCACTGAGACCATTTTATTTCTTGACTTTTTTTTTTAACTTGAATTTGCGTTCCTAACTCCCTCTCTCTTGAGACCAACTTCTTAGCGAATTATTTGAATGAGAATTCTCATCTGAGGCTTTGCACATTAGGAACTTCTGTAAGACATAAGCCCCTAGTTTTTATTCTCTTAGGGTGCCCTGAGTAGCCTTTCCATTTGTACTGTTGGATCTTTATTTGTTCTTTCATTTTGAAATATATAACACAATGATCCCTCCTTCTCTGGATTTCTAGATTGCTTCCTCCACCAAGAATGAACAAAAACATGACCTTGAAGAATCAGCTGCTGTAGACATCTATTAAAAAAAGCCCAAATTACTGATCTCTTAGTGGACAATCCTCTGAAACTTACCTGTATGAATGAGAGGTTTTGCCTTATTTGACAGTAATTCTCATCTTGCATAGCACATATCCTCTCGTGGAGACTGAACTCTTTCACAGCTCAGGAGCCGGGGCACCACTGAAGTTAAAGTTGTTCAAACTCAGTTTACTGGGCTCCTCGGGAGAATGGATTGGTACAAACTGTAAGCTGCTGTGAGTTGTAAATGGCCTGCCTTTGTTTTCTCGCATTTAGATATGGTATGTCTTAGCATTTCTGGAACCCATTTGGAGTGTGGCTAAATTATTGTTACAACATGCTTGTGATAGTAGTAAGCAAATAGTTAACAAGAAGCTGATACTGGTGCTGGATATGTATTGAATCTACTTCAATAATATTTTCAAGGCCACATCCACACAAAAGTATTCAGCATTCATTCAGCCACCCTCAAAACCTTCTCTGGAAATTCTAGGCTAACCACAATCAATTCTTAAACTTTTATCTTTGTATTCAAGCCACAGAAAGCCACAGAGGCTAAACCATAGTATGTCTTTCAGGAAATATTGGTGAGACAGACTGATAATCACCAAAAAATTTCAAGTGTCTTGGTATGTCCACACAAATTGATAAGGATCTTCCTTTATCTGAATCAGCACCTTTAAACAATTCATATGGAAGGAAACTTGAGGGTAGGGCGCAGGTAGCATGAGCTCACAGAGATATGAGATGTGACACTAAACTCAGTAATCAGCAAGATCCACCTGTCACCAGGTGAGGGCTGTGAGCCCTTTTGAAGATTGCTCTAAGCATTCCTTATATTTCCCAATACAAATGAGTTATGATCTAGGAATGTGCACCGAGAGATTACATGAGTGTGCACATATGATTAAGAAGAGCTGGGCAGTCTTTGCCTGGAATCTAGACTGAGTCCTTCCTCTTGGTGGGTTTCTGGAGTCCCATTGATTTGTCTGCACTCACTCACTAGAACACAAACTTGGTGCTAGTCACCTCTCCTGTCAATCTATTTGGTCTCAAACATTTTCTGTCTTCTCAGCTTCTCTTCCACTCAAGTGGAATTAATTGCATTTGGTGAGAACATTAAGAAGACATTTTGTCCCTGATTTTGATTTACAGATCCTGGCAGCTAATACTTCTTCACAAACACTGCTATGAACTACACTGGTTTTCCTGATAAATTTCCATATTCCCTTCTGCATTGCGCACACTTTTGTTAAACTCCATTACTTAACTGAAAATCTTAAAGCCCACTACCAGAAGGGACGATGAAGAACTTGGCACAGGCATCTTCAGCACATTCCATTCTTTCGAAGACTTGCTCTAAAACCAGTAAACAATCATGCACTAAAATTGAAACACTCAACTTTCAACTCACACACTTTATTAAGGGAAATGTCCTGGAAACCCTTTAGGACCTATGTTTTCTTTCTCAATTTTTATAATTCAATAATTTGCCTAATATAGTTTTCATGGTTTAAAATTATCATCCCCAGGCTTCTGCCTCTCCTCAGAAACATAAAAATACTTTAGCTTTTAGTGTCTGGGATAACAAACAACGCAGGAGTTCGAATGAATTTACAGACAGGATATTTCAAGTGATCTGCTTTGTGTCAGAAAGGGTAGCCTTCTAACCTCATTTGCTTACACACACTCAGGAATATCACTTTTGTTTTTCCCAGAAGTAATTTTTCTTTCTTTAAGAATGTTTTAACAATCCTTGCCAAACAACTTGAACTTCCAAAACACCCTGCACAGGTGACATCTCATGTGGGGGCTTTGGAAGGAAACCAACAAAGTAAACTTCTAGTATAACATAATTCTGATACTCTCGTTAAAGTATTTATCTCAAATGTTGTTCTCACAAAATAGGTCTAGCTGTGAAATCATTACTATGCATACTGTGCAATTCTTTACTTGACAGCATTTTCTAACTAAATTATAATTTGTGCTAAGTACATTTTTTTTCTCATTGGCACCATTCTGTTAACCATTTAGATGGTATGGTGAAGTATTATTTCTTTTAGAATAATGAATATTTTGATTAGATATAGACAAAAACTATATTCAAACGTTTTGGATAGTAGCATCCACTTTTCTGTCCCATATTATTCTATTAATATCATTTTTGCCCCTATTGAGGAAAAGAGAGAATAAAAGTTCATAATCATACGATCAAGTTAGCCAGGGAAACTGAAATAACAGATTGTTACTTTGCTTTTGTGTCTACAAAGGGGTAGAAATATGGTAGCGGTTTTTAAATTATTATGTCATTAAAGTCTATCCAAAATGTATATGGTTTCAGTTTTAAATGCTTGGAGCACCTCCATGGCCACCCACTAACAATCAGTAGTCACTTCCACTATAGATTGTCTTCTACAGCGCCTCATCCTTTTAACAAGTTTCCTTCTTCCTGATAGGTTTTATACTTGGTTTGGGTGTTAATTAGTCATTTAGTCATTTCTATCTTTCTTTTGTTGGATAGTGGTCAAAGTGTGTGTGTGTGTGCGTGTATGTGTGTGGGTGTGTGTGTGTGTTGGGGGAAGCTGGGATGACAGTGAGGGAGATAATTACATAGTGTGATGGAGCAGGGGAGACAGAGAAAGCCTCAAGGGGTTCTGTCTTAAGGATCTATATGTAAAAGACATTCAGACATTCAGACCTTTTACACTGGCAAGATTAAATCCTGCATGAACATTTAGTATATAGATTTCTGCTAAAACAACTTTCCCACACTGTGTTGCAATATGAAAAGTCATTATTTTTACCCTAGCCTCATGGGTAAGTCTGTCACAAACAGTGATGACATACTTTTGCTTATTCAATCTGTTTCTTGTCTTTGGTTTCCAAGAGACTGATTACCTTGAGAATGCTAGGACAGATTTGTTGTTCATAGAGAAGACTATAAATTATGAATAAGTATAAGTATATTTTAGTATTATATTCTAATATATATCAAAAATTTTCAGATACATTTATTTAATAGAATGGTAATTCTATGCTCCTTAGCAATTCATTATTAATTTATTTTTATTTTATAACATCCTGATCAAAACAATGTGTTAAGTTAGGGAGTTGTCTAGAATTGTCTTAAGAGAATAGGAGAGGTATATTTTAAAACCAGGAAGGAATCAAGAATCACAATGAGCATTTGGCACTGCCAAGGAAAGAGATGGAGAATGGAGTGACATGATGAGTGCCCTTGGCAACCCCTAGGATCAAGGGCACAAATAACCCTTGAGTGGGGATTGCAGCAAATGAGAGAAGAAGATTTACCCAAGGAGTAATGAATGAAAATTATGAAAATAGCTCTTCTTTTGCAACTCTGCTTAAGGCTTTTTTTCTGCAGGGTGAATTATAGTGCCTAAATTAAAAAAATGAACATCGTATTTATGTTTAATTTATTTTTTCTTATCTTGCCTACCATGGTAAATGTTAGTGGCCTATATTAGAAAATAAGTTACTTGAGACTAGAGAGTTGATCTATTTTGATCTTTGCTATTTTCTCTGCACCTATAATAGTGCTTTACACTTAGATATTATTCAGTAAATGTGAGTACAATTTGCATAATATCATATTATCTATAAATACATTTAACTGGCAGGGCAAAAACTTTAATACTTAGCAAAAGCCTACAAAAGACCAAAAGAAAGTAAGAATGGTGACTTCATTAGACCAGGATGCCCTGGATGCATTAGGGGTATTAGGATGTATTAGGGATGTCAGATCTCTATGAGGATCTGAACTGCAGATCTGATGAAGGTATCAGCATTGATCCATATGTTAAATAAGAGAAAACACTAACTTATTCTTCATTGTAGGAAAAATTAAATACGAATAGAAGTTCTAACGTTTTCCATACCCTAGTCAATGTTTTTGTATTCAACTTACCATTGTTCTAACATGCACATATATTTTTCTTAGCATGTTTATATCAGTGCATATTTTATTATTTTATTTTAAATTAACTTTTAAAAAGCAAGTAGTTCTTACACACTAAGATTTCTATAGATTTGAAATTCTATAGATTTTCAAAATGTAAATCTCAGAAAATAACTTTTATTTATTTATTTATTTATTTATTTATTTATTTATTTGAGATGGGGTCTGTATATGTTGCCTGCGCTGATCTCAAAATCTTGGGCTGAAAACATCCTACTACCTCAATCAGCCTCCAAAGTACCTGGAATTACAGGTGCAAACCACCACACCCAACTCCACAGAAAATAACTTTAGAAATGTGCATAGAAATTAATCTTGTGAGGCTTCATGCAGATTTGATTCTGTGTTTACAATAGGAAACTTCTTATATTATGACTGAAGAAATTATAAAATTAATCCTAGGGGGTGGCCAAGAAACTGAACTGTACAACATTTGAAAATAATGGTCTAAAATATATTTTATTTTCAGTAAATTCTTTAAGAAAGTAAAATATTTAAACTGGCATGTATAAGGAAAATGGATGTGCTACAATCAGGAGTAGGTTGAGGCAGACATCTGGTCCAACATGACTCAGTGAGTTTGGAGTGCAGGTGCACAACACTACTTATTGGGTAACCATTCCTGTGAGCTAGTGCTTGTCTCTGAGCCACTATTGTCTGTAAGGAGTATAACTACTCTGCCACCTCCATCATGTAGGAGGAGGGAAAGAGAGTAAAGCTGCTGACACTGTGAGTGCATGCATGCATAAGAGAGCCAGCCGCCTTGCAGGCAGACAGAGAGAGAGCTGGCCATCTTGCAGGTGGACAAAGAAAGTCGGCCACCGTGCAGGTGGACACAGAGAGAGAGCTGACTGCCTTGCAGGCAGACAGTGGGGAGCAAAGAAATGGCGTGTGTGTCAGGGAGTGCAGCTGCAGGCATGGAGGTGGCAGGAGTCACGGAGCCAGCTGCTGAGAGGGGCTGCAGCCAGAGCGGGCAGCCAAGACAGACTGATGGAGAGATAGAACATAATAAAGCCATATTTCACCTGCCTACGGGCCCCACGTGTTCTTTTAGCTACCTGCTCACCACCTGGCCACCTACTCCCCTCAGACCTCAACTTGCGCTGGACCCTGACCCTTGGCATGACAGCATGTAATTTATTTTGCCTTTTTTTTTTTTTTTTTGATGTTTTCTACTGCTCCAATTGGTAAGGATTTGTAGTGCTTTGTAGTAAGCCCATGTAAGTTGGCTTATGATTATTATATAAATGTACATTTAAAATCAGGTCTATTATTTAAGGCATTATAATTTAGAGCAAATTTCTTAACCTTTCTAAGCCCTGATTTCCTATTCTATAAAACAGAAATACAAAAAAAAAAAAAAAGTTATTAACACCAACTATGAACTGAGATAACACAAAGAAATTATCTAGTGCAGTGCCTAACTCTGACTCCCTTGTCTTCTTGTTGATTCTGAAGGTCTGTTTGCCTTATGACCTATTCCTTGTCCTTTCCCTGATTTGCTCTGTGTGAAAAGATGCCGACTCCTGCAGGTTGTGTTTCTCAGGCTCGTGTAGCAGCTGGCTTTCAGCTGGGGCTGGTCAATGGCAGGAGGCACTAGTAGAAGATTGGAAGGTGGAAAGAAGTATCTCAGCTTGTGTATCTGGCAGCTGCTCACTCACCCAGTGGTTTCGGTGCCCATGGATAGGTTTTTGTGTTTCCAGCTTCTGCTGTGTGACTCCAGCTCCCGGATTCTGGTAAAATTCACTTCCTATGATCTCAAGGGTCCCTCTGACCAGAGCGTGGATGAAGCTAGTTCTAGTTCTATAATTCTTCCTGCAGCTGATACTCAGAGTTGCCTTGCCACCTTCCACTCAGCATCTCTGTCCTTCCATCATCTACAGAACAAAATTCTTATGTTCAGGTCCCTGTATCTTAAAATCTCCAATGCTTTGTGTTTCTGAGTTAGACCTAGTATTAGTTTTCTACTGCTGTGTACCAAATTACTCAAAATTAACAGCTTAAAAGTACAGCCATTTATTATCTCACAGTTCTGTAGGTCAAAATTCCATGAGGACTCAACTGGGTTCCCTGCTTAGGGTCTCACAAGCAACGATTGCGGTGCCAGCTAGGGCCGGAATCTTGACACTCTGGAAAAGAATCTACTGAATTTATTGAGGTTGAAGGCAGAATTCCGTTATTTGTAGCTATAGGTGTTTTCTTGCTGGCTGTCAGCTGAGGGCTGCTCTCAGTCCCTAAAGGTGGTGTGCTTCCCTCACCACATGGACTTTTTTAACAATGGAGAGTATTCCTCACATGGAATCCTTCTCACCCTTTGAAAATCTCTGATGGCCTCTTCTGTCCACAGCTGGAGGAAATTATCCTCCTTCAAAGAGCTTATGTGTTTAAGTCAAACCCACTTGGATAATCTCCACTGATTAGTAACATCAATTACATCTGCAAAATCCCTTTTGCCTCCTAAGGTAATATAATCATGGGAGTAATGCTGGGGAAGAAGGTCATTGTAGATAGAATTCTGTCTTCTACAGGCCTTAAGTGATCCAACACTTCTGGCGCTAGCCAGGTTTGTGTCCTTGAGCTAATCATTTAACCATCAAAGACCTAAGATTCTTCATTTGTAAAACATTTATAAATAAGAGAGCTAGGCATACTGATTGCTAATGTTCTAGTTCTATCATTCTACAATTTTGTCATCTGAGAACTACATTACTTGGGCTAACAGGAAGAATGGTGGGGGGTTTTGCTATCTTCTCTTGTGCCCATCCCCTTTCACTGGGGAGTATTTGGATTTCATTTGGAAAAATAGAAAATTGCGTTTTGCCAGAAACATTTCTTAAGTATAGTCACAATGAAAATACTTATATTTCATTGTATTAAACGTCAACATTCAGGAGTGAGTTGCTACTTTTAGTGGTGCCAGTTGTGTCGAAAGTTTTGACATGGGTCAGTAAGCCCCACGTCAGTGTTCAGAGTGATGCTCTGGTATGAGGTGAGCAGGATGGAGAATATAGAAAGGCTAATCCCAGAGGGTTAGAGGAGAACTCAACCTAGTAAGAGTCTCAGATGATATAACAGCCCTGGCATCTCAGACGTGTTACATAACATCTCTGAACTTCAGTTATATCCTCTGTAGAATGAAGAAATTCACTCGGGGACTTTCAGGGTTCTTCGGGTTTTAAAAACAGATAATCTTTCTCTATAATACAGCCTTGGCTGTAATAAAAACACAGTAACCATATGTACAATGAAATTGTAAGTTTGTTAAATTCTCAGGCAGAATGAACACTGAATACTTTAAACACTCATATAGAAAATTATTTTCATTAAAATATTTCAGTGTATAGTTTTTGGATGTTACAATTCATGACTGTAAACCACTCCCTTCCACCTCCATAGATCTATTCCTTCTGGATTAATATACATATATAGTACGCCCTTATAAAGGTGAAAAAAAAAAAAAAGAAAAATATATACTAGCACACCAACATCTGGCAGTCACATAGTGCCCTCTTCTGGCTAAAGATCAAACCACAACTTTTCCCTGTGCTATGACATTATCTGTACATTTGCACGTTATTTTAAGTCTTTTCTACACATTTACTTTGTGCTATCTGTTTCAATAATTCTTAATGTTTAATTGTTATCAGTTTTAATAATCAATGTGTCTTATCGATGCTGTACGCGTTCACCTGCTTAGCAACTTAGTTTAATAAACACAGGTAATCTACAAGATTTTTCTTTTTTTTTTTCTGCAAAAGTTTAGACTATGATCTAGTTGGGATATTTTTACTGACAAAATTAACCAGATTGCCACATTTACATTGAACTTTTAAAAATACAGTGATAAACATGTTCTAAAACAACACAGTGTATTTATAATTAATATTTCAGTTTCTGCCTCTACATATGTATGGGAGTTTACTAAATTATTTCCATTCCCCTCTAACTAGGATAAACCACACTGTGATATTATTTTCCCATTCTTGTTATTATAGTTTTTACCCAACTGTTTCCATGCTAAATTATATATTTGATCATAAAGGGATTTAGAAATGAAATATAAAGCCAAGAATAATAGTGAGTCTATTTGATTTTAACCAAATAACTGTGATTTGAGGAAGTAATTTAATGATTTTGCCTAATGTCTCCATTTACAACAGTGATTATCAACCCTTAGGGCCACATGAAGATCACCTGGGGATGTAATGGGAAGAGTACATTTTCTCCAGTAGCAACACATGTGACATTCTCCAGACACATTGAGACCCTTTGATGGCCTTATACTTAGTGACTACACAATCTATCACCTAAATCAGGACACTTTTGAGTGTGAAAGAGTCATTAAATAATAATAATTACTAAGAATTACTTATGCCATGGTACTGGCCTAAATTGGGGCTACCATAGGCAAAGCAGAAGTCGAATCAACATGATTATATTACAAAATGTATTCAGTAGAGTATGGAAAACTGAACAAATTCTGTTTTTACTTCTATTTTCAATGGCATTTCTCATCTTCTATTTACAATTTTCTGTTGTATGGCAAATAGAAATCATGTTAAACCTTTACTCATCTTAGAGCCAGATGACCTAGTTTCAAATCATGACAAATGACTTAGCTTTATTGTTCTTCAGTTCCCTCAATTGTAAGATGGGAATATTTTTAGTAATTAGCTTATAGGAGTGTTTCAAGTACTAGAGAGTTAATAATGACTGAGTAAATATGTCGGTTATGTTTAAAATAGTATCTGGAGCCTAGTAAACTCTAGTATTAATAATGAAATTATTAGTTTTTGAGAGTGAATACTAATCTGTTTGAGGTTTTATAAAGAAACGATAATTTCAGAGGTTATATTTATTTCAGGAAAGCAACATGTAGTAGGCAGCTTCTCACACGGCTCCGACTTCCTCCTTGTGCTCAAACTGCAGTATGTTCTTTCTCCCCTTGAGTGCAGCCTAGACCTAGTGACTCATTTCGAATGAACAGAACAAACAGCGAAAGTGATGAGATGTCACCTCTGTGATGAGCTACAAAAAGACTGACTTCTATGTTGCTCTTACTCCCTTATTTTTCTTTCTCTCTTGTATCCTTGCTCTGAGAGAAGCAAAATGCCATGTTGTGGACAGTTGTATGGAGAGGCCCACGTGGTAAGCAACTTATGATGTCTCTGGCCAAAAGTCAGCGAAGACCTGAGGCCTAGCAATAACCCTTTCCATTAGCAAATGGTAATTTAAAAATATTCAAAGAGTCAAAATGTATATAGTGGGAAAATGAGATTTCTTCAGTTTCCATACACACACACACACACACACACACACACACACACACACACACACACACAATCTAGTCTATCTCTTCCCATAATGAAAATCATTAGAATTTCCAAATTAAAAAGTTTAAATTGTACTAGGAAACAAAAAGACATTTAATTATAAATCCAGCCTTGATAGAAATTCTAGTATGGAAATTAAACTGCCTTTGGGACTGAATGCGTTTTAAGAATATAATCCTAACGGTTCATGTCAGTTTTACCACTTGGTGGCGCTACAGTGCCAGATAACCCTTAAAACCTGTTCTGTTTTTATGGACGCAAATTTTTTTTTTGAGAAATGTAGATAAAATGCATAATTTTAATCATTATTTGGAAGTGTTTTCTCCACCCTTACCAAGCAATTTCTGTAACATGTCAAACAGAAACCTTTCTATGTAAAGGTTTCTTGGGCTGTTAATGGAAGACAATTTGCTTATTTTTATTTTTCATATAGATGATTTGAGGAGGATATTCTTTGGAAAATACTTACATATTTGTAAGTAAATATGTTAGTAATTACTTATATGTTAGAAAAATATAATATATTAAAATTTGAAGAATAGTTGTCAGGTCTTCTAGATATTTATGTGTGGATATTATGAGAAGGAAAAGTGAACATTCCTGTAGAACAAGGTCAATGACAGAATTCCTGAGTCAAGCAGTGGTAGAGAAAGACTGATTTTTGCAAGGATGAAAGGACAGACAAAAGGTGGAAATGTTGGTCACAGGCAAACATAAATTCATTCTCTAATCCTTACAAACTATTAGAATGATTATATTTGGTAAACTCAGGTCTCCAATCCTTTATCTCAAAATTTGGGGGTCAACATGCATTAGAATTAAGAAATGTTGAGATTTTAAAAGAGGAATACTGCCTTCAGCAGTATTTATATCATATATAGCAGTACATAACATTCTCAGCAATGTTTGAGCTAGCACTCCTTCTTGTTGTTGAAGGTTAGATTCCACAAGAATCAGACTCTGAAACAGAGGTTCAGAGAAGATGTTTATTAGAATGTACTCTTAGCTTCAGGTAAATTTATGGGAAGATGTTGATTTGATACAGTCCTTTTGCATTTTCCTGAACTGGGGTGAGGAAGATGAGCCTTCATACCCCACTGTGATGAGTCACTGGATACAGGCTGCTGCTGAATAAAAGAAGGCTTGTCCTGGCATCCTTCCCAGCAGCTGAGGGACTAAATCTTTCATTCCTGCTGTGTGACCCAGACCACTATCTTCCAGGTTTCTGAGCTTCAGGTCATCAAGCCCTTCTCAGGAAAAGGTTACGAAATTTGTCCATTGACCACCCAAAACTTAGCAAGAGGATACTAGGAGATGTACAAATGATTAGCAGAGCATGAAACATATTCCTCCTCGTGCTTTTGTGTTACTTTTCTCCTGGTGAAAAGAGTCGATTCTTACCAATATGCTAACTCCACTTCTTGCCTTCTATTCACTTGCAAGAAGAGCATAAAGTATCTAAGAGGCAACCATTAACTTATAGTTCAGCAGGGCTTTTCTTGTGTGTCCTGGTCAAAATGTTCTCTTGGAATAAGACAACTTAGAGTTGCAAGGAAAAGAGGCACAGAATCACTAAGTGAGTCATTAAGAGTGATAATAAAGGGGATTAATCCTGCTTCTACACTTTGGCTCCAAGACTCATGCATAATACTTATTGGGGACACAGAATCACAAATAAAGGCCTTTGAAACAAGTGGACACTCTGTCCTGGAGGGATGGTATGAACATCTCTGTACTGCCACTTCAGCTTTGCCTTCAACAGGCCACTCCATTGTATTGTCCGGCCAGCGGCTTCTGAAGGGCACAGTACATAATGTGACCAGTGGATCATGTGTCATATACACCTCCCTTACTATAAAGTGGGTTCTTCAATCTGACATAATATTACATGGAATTTTGTGGCAATGGACCTTATATTTTACAGGTCCTAGCTGTTGCCTCTTGCATAGTCTCCATCTCTGCCATCATTGACACTTCTTTCATGAGTTCCTTGTGCCAACACGAAGTGACTGATGGCAGAAGCTGGCTCATGTCAACTGGCCAGTCAGTTTTGTTTACCTTGATTGTCAGTGCCTCTTCCATGGCAGAAGGTCTCTAGTGTACTTTAACATGCAATATGAAGCCACATATCTCCACAGTGAGTGACCTAATGCCTCCACCTCACACCTCCTTGTTGAACCTGATCTTTCAACATTTCTCTTTCAGGCCTCTGATCAGCCAAGCCACTTACCATTGCTTATGATTTCGGATCTGTACTAAGTTTGAGCTTAGATATGGCAGCGAGGTGACTCTAATAAAACACTGGGGCAAGGACAGAAGCAGATTGGATACCAGAATCTCATGTTACAGCAGATAACTGTAACCAGTCAACTGTGACCCTGGAGCAACAGAATGAATGAATTGCTCCAGGACGGAATGAATAACACAATCTTAGAAGGAAATTAGAGGAAAGACTGAGAAAATGCTCTTTACTTAGTGACCACTAGCTGACATCACAAATAATGGTTGAATAATGAAATAGAACAAAACATAGGTTTCATTATTTCAAAATGCTTATCAAAGAGGTGGTAGGAAAAACGCATTCCGAAGAACTCTTCAGTGTTCAGATATATAGGTTATTGTCACATTAAACTTAATTTATTTCAAATCCCATAAAACGAACTTTGAGAAAAGCAAATGTTCAGCATGCAAACACTTCTACTTCTAGAACTTGTACATGTTTCTCAGTTTCAAACTTTGGGCTCATCTGTGACTCTTACATCCCTTTAAATCCTACATTGAACCAATTACTATAATTTTTCCCTTCAAAGGCAGCTGACATTCATACATTGTGCTTTGCTTTCTTCTCTGGCTTCTGATTACAAATCCTTGTTTTATTTTTTGATTATTGGAATAATTTTCTAACTGAGCACTCCCTGTTTAAACAACCTGCCTACCACTGCTGGATAAGTTTGCCTTAAAATCTATTTTCAGTATCTCATTATTTGCTTAAAAATATAAACAATAGAAAGAAAAGATGCGTGTTAAGTATCCTTAAGCAAGTTAAAAAAGAAAACCCTAACTGAGAAAGTATATTTGCAATATATTGAATGGATTGGTGTTTAAACTAGGTAGTACGTGAGGGATGCTTGCAGTTCAGTAAGCAAGTGACTCTAAAGAAAAATGGAAGAAAATATTAAGTGTACAGTACAAAATCATTTTGAAATAAAATTAGTGTACATAAATACAATACAGAAACCCCCAAATGCTAATGGTGGTTTTTTCAAGGAGATGGAATAATGATTGATCTTTCTTTTCTAATGTAAAAATCTTTTAAAATATGGAATATTTTAGATAAAATGAGAACCCATTGCAAAGAAGCTAAAAACCTTGAAAAAAGATTAGACGAATGGCTAACTAGAATAACCAGTGTAGTGTAGAGAAGTCTTTAAATGACCTGATGGTGCTGAAAACCATGGCATGAGAACTAAGTGGTGAATGCACAAACTTCAGTAGCCAATTTGATCGACTGGAATAAGGGGTATCGGTAACTGAAGATCAAATGAATGAAATGAAGTGAGAAGAGAAGCTTAGAGAAAAAAGAGTAAAAAGAAACAAACAGAGCCTCCAAGAAACATGGGACTATGTGAAAAGACCAAATCTACGTCTGACTGGTGTACCTGAAAGTGACAGGGAGAATGGAACCAAGTTGGAAAACGCTCTGAAGGATATTATCCAGGAGAACTTCCCCAACCTAGCAAGGCAGACCAACATTCAAATTCAGGAAATACAGATAATGCCACAAAGATACTCCTCGAGAAGAGCAACCCCAAGACACATAATTGTCAGATTCACCAAAGTTGAAATGAAGGAAAAATGTTAAGGGCAGCCAGAGAGAAAGGTCGGATTACCCACAAAGGGAAGTCCATCAAACTAACAGCAGATCTCTCAGCAGAAACTCTCCAAGCCAGAAGAGAGTGGGGGCCAATATTCAACATTCTTAAAGAAAAGAATTTTCAACCCAGAATTTCATATCCAGTCAAACTAAGCTTCATATATGAAGAAGAAATAAAATCCTTTTCATACAAGCAAATGTTGAGAGATTTTGTCGTCACCAGGCCTGCCCTACAAGTGCTCCTGAAGGAAGCACTAAACATGGAAAGGAACAACCAGTACCAACCACTGCAAAAACATGCCAAATTGTAAAGACGATCAATGCTAAGAAGAAACTGCATCAACTAACGAGCAAAATAATCAGCTAACATCATAATGACAGGATCAAATTCACACATGACAATACTAACCTTAAATGTAAAAGGGTTAAATGCACCAATTAAAAGACACAGACTGGCAAAGTGGATAAAGAGTCAAAACTCATCAGTGTGCTGTATTCAGGAGACCCATCTCACGTGCAGAGACACACATAGGCTCAAAATAAAGGGATGGAGGAAGACCTACCAAGCAAATGGAAAACAAAAAAAGGCAGGGGTTGCAATCCTAGTCTCTGATAAAACAGACTTTAAACCAACAAAGATCAAAAGAGACAAAGAAGGCCATTATGTAATGGTAAAGGGATCAATTCAACAAGAAGAGCTAACTATCCTAAATATATATGCACCCAATGCAGGAGCACCCAGATTCATAAAGCAAGTCCTTAGAGGCCTACAAAGAGACTTAGACTCCCACACAAAAATAATGGGAGACTTTAACACCCCACTGTCAACATTAGACAGATCAACGAGACAGAAAGTTAGCAAGGATATCCAGGAATTGAACTCAGCTCTGCACCAAGCAGACCTAATAGACATCTACAGAACTCTCCACCCCAAATCAACAGAATATACATTCTTCTCAGCACCATATTGCACTTATTCCAAAACTGACCACATAGTTGGAAGTAAAGCACTCCTCAGCAAATGTAAAAGAAGAGAAATTATAACAAACTGTCTCTCAGACCACAGTGCAATCAAACTAGAATTCAGGATTAAGAAACTCACTCAAAACCACTCAACTACATGGAAACTGACCAACCTGCTCCTGAATGACTACTGGGTAAATAACGAAATGAAGGCAGAAATAAAGATGTTCTGTGAAACCAATGAGAACAAAGACATCACATACCAGAATCTCTGGGACACATTTAAAGCAGTGTGTAGAGGGAAATTTATAGCACTAAATGCCCACAAGAGAAAGCAGGAAAGATCTAAAATGGACACCCTAACGTCACAATTAGAAGAACTAGAGAAGCAAGAGCAAACACATTCAAAAGCTAGCAGAAGGCAAGAAATAACTAAGATCAGAGCAGAACTAAAGGAGATAGAGACACAAAAACCCTTCAAAAAATCAATGAATCCAGGAGCTGGCTTTTTGAAAAGATCAACAAAATTGATAGACCGCTAGCAAGACTAATAAAGAAGAAAAGAGAGAAGAATAAAATAGACGCAATAAAAAATGATAAAGGGGATATCACCACCCATCCCACAGAAATACAAACTACCATCAGAGAATACTATAAACACCTCTACACAAATAAACTAGAAAATCTAGAAGAAATGGATAAATTCCTGGACACGTACACCCCCCCCCCCCAAGACTAAACCAGGAAGAAGCTGAATCCGTGAATAGATGAATAACAGGCTCTGAAATTGAGGCAATAATTAATAGCCCACCAACCAAAAAAAGTCCAGGACCAGATGGATTCACAGCTGAATTCTACCAGAGGTACAAGGAGGAGCTGGTACCATTCCTTCTGAAACTATTCCAATCAATAGAAAAAGAGAGAATTCTCCCTAACTCATTTTATGAGGCCAGCATCATCCTGATACCAAAGCCTGGCAGAGACACAACAAAAAAAGAGAATTTTAGACCAATATCCCTGATGAACATTGATGCAAAAATCCTCAATAAAATACTGGAAAACCGAATCCAGCAGCACATCAAAAAGCTTATCCACCATGATCAAGTGGGCTTCATCCCTAGGATGCAAGGTTGGTTCAACATATACAAATAAATAAATGTAATTCATCATATAAACAGAACCAAAGACAAAAATCACATGATTATCTCAATAGATGCAGAAAAGACCTTTGACAAAATTCAACAGCCCTTCATGTTAAAAACTCTCAATAAATTAGGTATTGATGAGACATATATCAAAATAATAAGAGCTACTTATGACAAACCCACAGCCAATATCATACTGAATGGGCAAAAACTAGAAGCATTCCCTTTGAAAACTGGCACGAGACAGGGATGCCCTCTCTCACACCTCCTATCAATATAGCATTGGAAGTTCTGGCCTGGGCAATCAGGCAGGAGAAAAAAATAAAGCGTATTCAATTAGAAAAAGGGGAAGTCAAATTGTCCCTGTTTGCAGATGACATGATTATATATTTAGAAAATCCCATCGTCTCAGCCCAAAATCTTAAGCTGATAAGCAACTTCAGCAAAGTCTCACGATACAAAATCAATGTGCAAAAATCACAAGCATTCTTATACACCAATAACAGATAGAGAGCCAAATCATGAGTGAACTCCCATTCACAAAAATAAATGTTATATCTATTTTAAAGAGAGTATCTGAGGATTGCAGACTGCATAAATCTCTAACATGGTAGTCTATGTACTGTCAGGTGCTCCATTTCTCCATTTCCCTTCCCTCCCTCACAAAACCCACATACTCTGGAGGCTCGAGCAGGGAAGACAGTTATTTCTGTACCGTGGCTGCACAACTCTTCAGTGTTTGGGTTCATGGCCTTTTTCAACATGCAGCTTCAGGGAAGACACACACAATGTCAACCAGGCAGACCAAATGCCACCTCAATCCAGACAGTAACAGGGTGACAGATTTCAGAGTTAGAGTCCCTTCATATTCAAATGAAGTAGTTATATTTAAGGATATTAAAATATATTAAAAGATTCATGTTTATGAACAAAAGCATAAAACATGTGTGTTATATATAAAAGTATACTTAAGGGAAAAATGAAGCACCATGTTTTAAGTTGCAGTTAGCTTAGATTATCTGAGATAACAATTGACTTAGAGACATCTTCAGAGAGTGGTAGAAAAATTGCTTTCCTTCTCACTACCACCCCCCATCTTGCAGAAACAATGAGAAAAAATAGGGTGAAGAATTCTTAAGAACTTGAGAGCATCATACCAAAAAAGTAAACAATGTATTTCTTAAAGGAATCCAATTTATCAACATTTTCAGAGTGAAATCACAGAATTTGAAAAAAGATGTCACTTTTTTAGTGCATACCATATGCTAGGTACCTTCTTATACATTAATTTCCTTGAAGTTACATATCCATTCCATAGAATATATATAGAAAAGAGTTTAGTCTAGCTAGTTTAGCAGAAATAATAAAGGAAATTAAATATCTCCTAGAATCTCTGAAGAAGCAGACTTGGATGCTGCACTGACAGAAATAGTACAGGAAGGAAAAACTCCAAACTAAGATTTACCCATAAAAATTATTCTGAGAAGTTACAAAGCATAAAAGAAAGCATTAAAAATGGTATTATAAGAAATTGCAAGTACATTAGAAAACATATTCAATATCTGCTTTCAACTTTTAAATGTTATCTTCAACCAAGTTCAGGTTCATTGTACGTAGTCAAAAGAAATATGTGTCCTTCACATGTACTGACATTAATTTTAGTTCTAACAATGTTTAAACAAATTCAACAAATTACAAGACACTCAGAAAAATGATCAGTTAAGTTATCAATTAACAGGGTAGAATAGGTTATTCACTCACAATTACTTGTTTTCTCTTTATCTTTGCCATGCTTTCTCATAGACAGGAAATAAACTCTCTGTCCCATTGATGTTGGTGTTGGGCTTAGCCATGTCATTTGATTTGTCCAGTGGAGTGTGAGTGAATGTAGCATCCACCTGTTCAAACAGAAGCTGTAATTGACTTGTTTGGGTTGGCCCTGTCCCATCTGAACAGTTGTCCTCTGCCATAAGAATATCATGTCTCAGATAATGACTCCCTCAGAGAAATTCCAGAAGTGAGAGAACTCATGGAGCTGGGTTAAATCCAGTGGAGGGTGTAGCCCTCAAGTTGTATTCACAATAAGAAGTGTGTATTGACAGAGCCATGGAAATGTTGGGTTTGTTTGTTGTCATGGCAAAAGTCAATTAATATACAGGGAAACACAATAGTTTAAAATGTGGTCAAATTTAGAAGTTACTGAATTAGGAAGCAGTGGCAATGGAAAATTCCTAAGATTAAATGTTCCCTTTTGAATTAATTTTCCTTTCATATACCATATTATTTCTCTTGACAAAAAAATTATTATTTCTCCTGACAAAAAAAATACCTTATTGCAAAAGAAGAGGGGCCTATTCTACAGGGACCTTGTTGTAGTAAAATAGAGTGTGTGGATATATATATCCACATATCCATGTATATATAGATCTATCTATCTATCTATCTATCTATTCATCTATCTATCTATCTATCTATCTATCTATCTGTCTCTCTCTCTCTCTCTCTCTCTCTATCTAGAGAATAGATTTATCTATCTATCTACCTATCTATATATCACTTTTTATATAATATATGAACATCTTCAGAGAGTTTCCTGGCTCTGTGTTATAATAGTTCTTATTAATCATAATCAGTTTTTGATATAAGAAAAATTGAATGTAGAATTCAGAAGTGATTAAAATTAGTATGAATTACTTCAAAACAATGCTAAAATTTCTGTGAACTAAAGTTAAGATTGCTGGGCATGTTCAAATAAGGCAAAGTTGTTTTCTGTTTGTTTGTTGTTTTTGTTCTCAGATAAGAAGGGTGTAGTTACTTTATATCTAAATCGTTACAAAGTCTTACTTATTGCTGATCCTCTCTCAGTTTGTTTAATTTTGACTAACCAAACCAAATTGTTGTTGTTCAGTAAAGACACATTAGTCTAAAAATCTGTCAATACTAGGATCAAGTGAGTGATTGATTGAGATCGACTGAATTGGTGAGAAAGAAAAATAAAACCCTAAAACTATAATACAGATTTATTTATTCCTGTCATGAACATGACTTCACAATTGCAAGTGCTGGGTTATAAACAAGTTTAAAATTTATTTAAAAAGCAAAGCAGTAAATGGTCTAGTTGAGGAGATAGTGGATGTATGTTCATAGGAAAATACAAAAACAAACAGACTAATGTTTTGTGAATGTATACACTCAGGATAAATTTTCCAGTGAAAACATTGTATACAGATCCAAAAAGTGCTTTACCTCAAAAAAGTGTGGACCAATAAGAAAATAATGTGCTCCGGACAAAGCCATTAGATTCAACAGGCAGCTCTGTTAATGATGAAGACTACTTTAGAAAATACATATAGAAAGCTTAAATAAAATAGTTCAAGAAATGTGAAAAAGCATATTTTTACAGGAGTAAAGTAATTACATAATAATATGTGATTATAAATTTGTTAACCTATTTGATAAAGTGAATATTAAAGGTTGATATTGTTAAAGTTAATTAAAATGGAGACTATGCCTGAAAAAAATCCCTGAGCTGACAAATCCAATTAGACCTCATAAATTACCTTAACCTTGCTCGATTTGCAAACATAAGTGTGAAATAACTGAGCTGTTTCTTGTAAATTCCTATATTAACAAAAAACAGAACTTAATCTCAATCAATCAGAAATAGCCAATTAACATATTATAATTAGCAACTTTCTAAGCAAAGAAACCAAGTAAGGCAACTGTACAACTGTAATCAATGAAATGTGTCATTTTCTTTTACCTCAATGATAGTATTGTAAAAGCTTCCCTGTTGCATTTCCTTGGTGGGGTTCTCAGATGACTTCTGGTTCGGAACTGCCCAGTTCATGAAGCATCGTTGATTGCAATACATTTTTAAAAATTGTAATGTGTTTCAGTTTACCTTTTAAATAGTATTTACAATTATATATACACAGTTAGATGTTAATATGGTAAAGTTAGTGAAAAAACTTCCTTCTGGAACTTTTCCTTGGGAAAATCAAAGATGGCTTTATGTTTTAGGTTAATTCAGTAGATTACATGGTACCTAACTCCATTCTGAACCATATTCCTTTAATAGTTACCAACTTCTATTAATTAATCCCTTACCTATTTTCCACCAAAGATTAGTTCACTCACTTAAAAATTAACAAGTCTAGAACATAATTTACAAGAGAAGATGTCTCCTAACTTCAGAAGCCTAAAGTTTGATAAAAGAATTCTTCTTTAATGATTTTAACGTGCATGATTATTTTCCTTTTGATTAATAAAGAAAAAGCTAGAATTTAAGAGCCAAAGGGTAAGCTATCACATCAGGCTCTGACCAATCCTATGCTAATTAGGAAATTGCAGAGCCAATTAAGCAAGCAATGATTAGACTGCTGTCATTCATCAAAGGAAGCAGCTAAATTGGTTCTTTTGACTATCACATTTTAAACTGAACCTTCATTAAAACCACAAAGGGACATTTCTCTGAAAACAATTAAAAAAAAAAGATTTAAAATCTAGATAATCTCTTTGGGGGATATTTTCTCAAAGAAAGTTTTAAAGTTCTGAGTGTACAGCTTGCCTTTCACTAATAGGTAAAGACCCACAAATAAAAAGTACTTTCCCATTGACCAATGAGTAGATTAATATGAACCCATGTGGGTTATTCCTTCTGGAATAATGCCTAATAGGGCTGTCAAAGTTACACTGGTGTCTTAATCCATTTTATGCTGCTATAACAGAACACTTGAAGCTGGGTAATTTATAAAGAATAGAGGCCTGGCACAATGGCTTACACCTGTAATCCCAGCACTTTGGGAGGCCAAGGTGGGTGAATCACGAGGTCAAGAGTTCAAGACTAGCCAGGCCAAGATGGTGAAACCTCATCTCTAGTAAAAATACAAAAATTATCCAGGCATGGTGATGGATGCCTGTAATCCCAGCTACTCGGGAGGCTAAGGAATAGAATTGCTTGAACCCGGGAGGCGGAGGCTGCAGTGAGCGGAGATTGCGCCACTGCACTCCAGCCTGGGTGACAGAGCGAGACCCCATCTCGAAAAAAAAAATAGAAATTTATAATTTATAGTTCTAAAGGCTGAAAAGTCCAAGGTCAAGGGGACTTCATCTGGCTAGGGCCTTCATCATCTCATGGTACAATGCAGAAGAGCAAGAAGGCATGGGTGGGTGGGGGTGTGTGTGTGTGTGTGTGTATGTGTATGTGAGAGAGATAGAGAGGGAGAGAGAGAAAAGAATGGTGCTTAACTCATATTATTAAAAATCAGGAACCCACTCCTGACATAACAAACCCACTCCCTTAATAATTGCATTAATCTATTCATGAGGGCAGAGTCCTCATTACATAATCACCTCGTAAAAGTCCCACATCTCACTCAACATTGCTGCACTGGGGACTAAGTTTCCAACACATGAACTTTGTAGGACACATTCAAACCTCAGACTCATGACCTCTCCAGTAAAACATAATCAGGTATAAAATAATCCAGATTCCCTTGGGACCTACCTGCAAAAAATTAACTCTGTACACTTCAGATAAGTTTAGTCCAGTGTTTTATTTTACAGGATGAATTCTTTGAAGCACTTTTTTGGGCTACAATTTTAATCCAAAAACTTCTCTAAAAGTTGAGCATGTTGGCAAGTTTGTTTGGCTCCCACTCTCATCTCCCATTTTTTCTCTTGAGCAGCTAATTAAAATCCCAGAAAAGTTATCCCCCAGCCAATCCGTTGTTTCTTCACGTCTATGGAAGATTTGACATACATGCCATACTAGGGTGCTCTAGAGCTTTGCTCTTTGAAATGTGGTCTATGATCAAGAGTTGCTGACTAGAAATGCAGACTCTTAAGCCACATCTCTGACATTCCGTATCAGAATCTCTATTTTTATCTTAATAAAAATAGGATGGATTTATTTCTGGGTCCTCTGTTCTGTTCTGTTGGTCTCTGTTTTTATACCAATACCATACAATTTTGGTTACTATGGCTTTGTATAATGATAATAATATTTTAATAATAATGTTTTAAGGTAATATTAATACATAATATAATAAAGTAATATTAACAATAATTATTTAATATTTTAATAATATTTTGAAGTCAGTAGTGTGCTGCCTCCAGCTTTGTTCTTTTTTTTTGTTCAAGTTTGCTTTGGCTATTTCAGGTCTTTGTGATTCCACACATATTTTAGATTTCCTTTACAATTTCTGTGAAAATTATCATTGATATTTTAATGGGGATTGCACCAAATCTATAGATTATTTTTGATAATATGAACATTTCAACAATATTAACTATTCCAATCCATGAACATGAAATTTATCCTTCAGTTTATTCGTGTTCTTTTCAATTTATTTCATCAACGTTTTATAATTTTCATTGTGGAGCTCTTTCACCTTCTTGGTTAAATTTATTCCTAGCTATTTCTCATTTTTGTAGACATTGTTAGTTGCATTGCATTGATTTCTTTTTCAGATAACCTGCTGTTGGCATATAGAAACACTACTGATTTGTGCATTTATAACAAGATGATTTTCAACATAGGTGCAAAGAACACACGTTGGGGAAAGGATGGTCTTCTCAATAAATGATGCTGAGAAAACTGGATATCCATATCTAGAAGAACAAAACTAGACATCTATCTCTCACCACAAAAATCAACTCAAAATTGATTAAGGACTTAAATATAAGACCCAAAACTATAAAACTACCCAAAGAAAACATAGAGAAAACACTTCATGACATTGCTTTGAATCAAAGTGTTAATAAGACCTCAAAATCATAGGGACACAAATGCAAAAATAGACAAATGGGATTCTATCAAAATACAACCCTTCTACACAGCAAAGGAAACAATCAACAGAGTGAAGAGACAACATGCAGAATGGGAGAAAATATTTGCAAAGTATGCACCTGACAAGGGTTAATATCCAGAATACATAAGGAACTCAAGCAACTCAGTAGTGAAAAACCAACTAATCTGATTTAAAAATGAGCAAGAGATCCAAATAAACATTTCTCAAAAGAAGTCATACAAGTGGTCAACAGGTACATGAAAATTCTCAACATCTTTGATTATCAGAGAAATGCAAATCAGAACCACAATGAGCTATCACTTCATCCCAACTAGAATGACTATTATGAAAAAAGATAAGAAAATAAAAAATGCTAGTGAGAGTGTGGAGAAAGGGGAACTCTTACACACTGTTGATGAAGGTATAAAGTAGTACAGGCATTATGGACAACAGTATAAAGTTTCCTCAAAAAATTTAAAATGGAACTACCATATGATCCAACAATTTTACTACTGGGTATACAGCCAAAGGAAATGGAATTAGTGTGACGAAGAGATATCTGCATTTTCATGTTTATTGCACCACTATTCACAATCCCAAGATATGAAATCAACCTAAGTGTTTATTAACAGATGAATGCATTAAATAAATATGGTACACAATGGGATACTATTCAGCCATAAAAAGAACAAAATCCTGTCATTTGTAAAAACATGAGGGGACCTAGAGGACATTACATTAAGTGAAATAAGGCAAACATGGAAGGAAAAAATACTGCATGATCTCATTCATATGTGGAATGTAAAACACTTGATGTCATAGAAGTAAAGAGTAGAATAGTGGTTACCAGAGACTGGGGAGAGTGCAGGGTGAGGACATGAAAATAAATTAGTTAATGGGAACAATATTACACTTAGAGAGAAGGAATAAGTTCTGGTGTTCTATTGCACAGTAGAGTGACGATAATAAAAAAGTAATGTGTACTTTAAAATAGTTAAAAGAGATGACTTTGAGTTTTCTCACAACAAAGAAATGACAAGAGGCTGAGGTGATGGATATGCTTACTACCCTGATACAGTGTATACATATGTGTGTATATATCTACATATACATATATAAACATCACAGTGTACCCCATAAATAGAATGATTATTACATACCAATTAAAAACAAAATAATACTTACTTGAGGAAACAGAAATATCCCATTGGTTTTTCACTTTAACATTTGAGAAATAGTCTTCTTGATTTTGTTTTGTTGTTGTTAATTTTTAATGCAGCGGTTCTAGCCCTACTTGCACATTACAATTACCTCAGGAAAATTCTGAAATTTCCAGTCCTGATGCCTAGGCCGTACACCTGATTACATCAGAATTATTGGAGGTGAGTCCAGGCATCACCGTATTTTTAAAGTTCCCAAGTGATTCCAGTGTGCCACAAAGTATGAATCAGAATCACTTGATGAGCTTGTGAAACACAGATTTGGGCCCCCAATATCCAGTTTCTAATGTAGTAGGTAATGATTGGGGTATAATATGTTATATTTTTAAGAACTTTCAAATTGCCGCTGCTCTAATGACCATGCTTTGAGAATCATCAATTTAGAGGGTGTGATTTGAGGGTGAAAATTTTTAAAAATAATTGTCCAGGAAAAAAATGTTACTCTATTTCCAGCTAATCCCTTGATATTACCTTATAAAAATTAATGAATTTACTATTTATGTCTTTACTCTGAAATCTGTCTTTACTGTGCTTCGGAAATCCAGTCACAGAGCTATACCATAGATTTTTCAGCACCCAGAACAGTTCCATTTTAAAAAGTCACTTTCTATAGATAACAACACCTGAACACTGCTTAAGAACTCTTGCCAATGTGTTCCTCCTGCTAAGTTTTTATCTCACTGAATGACATCCCCATTTACCCAAGCTATCTAATCTCTCATGTCCCACAGTTACCTATGATTTTTTTTTCCCTTATGTCCAGTATTTCAACAAGTTGTACTGATCATTTCTCTGAAACCCTCTTAATCGTATTTCTTCTTCTCCTTATTAACCGAGCAATCAGCTCAGTCTGTCTCCTTTTATATTATCCTCTTTCTCCCTACCCCGTCCTTATCTAGTCAGGCATTGACTGAATTGCTAACACAAACTGCTGATCACGCACAAATCTTGTTCTCATACTTAAAAAATGTCAGTATTGTTTCATGACCCATAAAATAAAGTCCAAAAGTAATGTGACATTCAGAATAATTCCACAATCTGACCCCTAAGTCTACCTTTTCAGTCTATTGCCCACAAATGTTCATAAACCTGCTGAATTTTCAAACCACTAAATTTCTCATTGTTCCATGAACATGGTACTTTCATTCCTTTGCATATATGTATATATATATACAAGAATATACACACATGTTATATATACATATATAGATAGAGAAAACTCTTTATTGTTACTCTTCTTTCAAAATTCAACTCATCTTCAAGACTCAGATGTCACATCCTTTTCAATGCAAAGTCTTCCTCAATACTCTCCAGTAGAATTAACAACGAAATCCCTTTCTTGTGTTTTGTTATTTTGAGAAAGGGTCTTGCTCCATCATCCAGGCTGGAGTGCAGTGGCACGATCATGGCTCATTGCAGCCTCGACCTCACCCAAGTGATTCTCTCACCTCAGCCTCCCAAGTACCTGGGACCACAGGCACGCACCACCACACCCGACTAATTTTTTATTTTTGTAGATATGGGGTCTCCCTATGTAGCCCAGGCTGGCCTTAAACTGCTGGGCTCAAGCAATCCTCTGGCATAGGCCTCCCAAATTGCTGGGATTACAGGCATGAGCCACTGCACTATGCCCCAGTTTACTGTTTAACATTATCCTACTGTTAGTTTTACATCAATATGTCTCGCCTCACTCATCATAGTATCCTCCATAGCATTTAGCAGTATCTGGCTTTCAATGAAACTGTTGAATAGGTTGTTATGTGTGATAGAATCATCATCAAATCTTAATTCTCTATCGCTCAAGAGTTTTACTACACCCCTTTTCAAACATGTATGCCAGAAAGCAGAATCAGGAAAACTTATTTGTGTGATGTAGGTGGGAATTTTTTTTTTTTTTCCACTAGAGTTCATATGGATTAAGAAATTCTGATAACATCACTACAGGTTACCTCAGCATTTTTATAAGATAATAAATTCCAAGCCCTCAATTGGGATTCTGAAGCCATATTTTTGTCCTTCCATTATGAGAAAAGAGTTGTGTAAGAAAATAATAAAAAAAGTTTTCTCATTAGGCAACAGCCATATTCTTATAAGTATTTAAAATAATAAAAACAATAATCTGGCTTTAATCAATTTCAAATACTGCTCTTTAAAAAACATTTTCACATCAACATTGAAATTAAGAGAGAATTTTTTTTTTTTTTTTCCTGTTGAGCAAATGAGGACAAAGAGAAGCTAAATACAGTTGACCCTTGAATAATGTGGAGATTAGGAACACTGACTCCTTGGGCAATTGAAAATTGAATGTCAGCATAAGCCAGAGTAAGGAAAAAGACAACACCTTAGTTCAGAAGTTACTTAGCTGATATTGTAATATAATCACATAAATTAAGTTGTTTCAGAAACAATAAAATATCCAGAAATTAAATGAGAGACAAGAATATAATTTAAAGTACCTTTTCACAAATATTTAAAAATATATAAGCAGCTTCATAGTTTGTTATGTCTTTCCCTGATTTAATAAGAAATATTAAATATAATAATGAAATTTCTACTTGATGATACAGGGTCATTATATCAATTGTGAAGTATAATATGGAAAAATCTCTTCTCCTCCTAACCCCATCCTTCACTGAACATTTGTACTAACCCCATCCTTCATTTAACATTTGCTTTTTTACCAAATTGTACCAGACATCTATGTTGTTCTAATTGTTCCTATGTGTTTTTCTCATATGATGTCTTACTTTTTATTGTTGTCTGACCATTTGTTTCTTTCCTGTCGCATAGCTCTTTGCCATTCTCTATAGATCTGAGAGTTTCAGTTGATCACAGTCAACCAAGCTTTAGAACTATCAGAACAGATGTGTAATGCAGAGACTTGGTTTGTGTGTTCACTTGAGAAACTAGTGGCAGGAGCAACCCAGTAAAATAATGGGGTCCATCCCAAGACAGCAAAGGAAGAATCACAAAGAAAATCTGATTTGGGGCACGAAAAGCCAGCCTAGATTTTTCTGAATGTCTTGGTCTTTGGGAAATCAATGTGACCTTATAAGTTATTTGCACCGGAGAGTCTCCTTATTTGGAGAGGGAAAGCAAGATTTGGAGCCTGAGACCAACCTCGAGGTTAGGCATGAAAGATGGAAATGGGACACCTTCTCTAGGAAGGATGGATGAGGATTGTATTTCAGATGAAAACAGGCTAGCAACTCGAAGCGGTCCATGCAGGATTTTTCAGAAGTTTTTCCTCTTTTTCTTGAACATTAGCATTTAGTCTTCAGTTTCCTGATCATCTTTCACACTACTATTTCAGCTTGAAATTTCTCTAATTATCACGAAGACGTCACTGACTCCATAATCCTTTGTTTTTGGGTGGTGGCGTAGGAAATTATGGCAGAGAGATGTGAGACTTTTCCTCTATGACAATTGCAACACGATAATGAAACAACAGTGGCATTGGGATTCTGGGGGTAATCACAGAGTGACTGGCAGCCCCAGGCAGCACCGAGAGCTGTAGAGAGAAGAGGCAATGCAGAGAAGTACCTGCCACTTGGTTTAACTGAGCAAAATAAAAAATACTTTTCTTTTCTTTTTTTTTTTTTAACCTAACTGTACCACAGAAAGATAAGCCTTAGTAGGAGAGGTGATAAGTTATAATCCAAATACAATAAATAGATGTTATCTGCTATTTTATTAATTATATTTATAGTGATTTTCTGAGTTGTTCATATCATTTCAGGAGTCCAAGTTTGCCAGAAAGCTCTTGATTTTTTAGTGGTAACTTTAAGAACCAATATAGTCACCTAGTTTTGCCAAAGCGACGTAAAAGACAAAGATTTGTGGTTCCCTGAAAAGTGTCTCCTCCCTGAGATTCACAGTTATTAACCATATACACATGCACATACACACAAGGCCTTCAGAGTGAGAGAATGTGCAGCCTGTACTGTAAACTATTTTCCTATTTTTATAATATTCACATTTAGATACTTTGCTGGTCTAAGTTATCCATATCTATTAAAGATATACAGCATATTGGGCGGGGCGCAGTGGCTCACGCCTGTAATCCCAGCACTTTGTGAGGCCGAGGCAGGTGGATCACGAGGCCAGGAGATCGAGACCATCCTGACTAACACGGTGAAACCCTGTCTCTACTAAAAATACAAAAAATTAGCCGAGTGCAGTTGTGGGCGCCTGTAGTCCCAGCTACTCGGGAGGCTGAGGCAGGAGAATGGCGTGAACCCGGGAGGCGGAGCTTGCAGTGAGCTGAGATTGCGCCACTGCACTCCAGCGTCTCAACAACAACAACAACAACAACAACAACAACAACAGCAACAACAAAGATATACTGCATGTTCTTTCCAAGGAAATTGTAGTAATAAATATTTAAATGTCTACAGTGGGCCATCGTACATTATTAAGGGTACATCTCTCTGGGAGCTTTTAAAATCTATTAGGGAAGAACAGCTAGGGTACTATACGTCATTAACTAGAATAAACTGAAGGACAATCTTGAAGTTGCAACACAAGTGTTAGTTCTTTACTGGGAATCAGAAAATGGGGTAAGAGTTTGAAATTAATCCACTCCCGAGTTTTGGCATTTCTGAGTATGTGTCCTTCTGAACTCAATCTCCAAATAGAACATTGCTGTGTCTGTGTCTGTAGTTCTGCTGTCTAAATACAGTAGCCACTATCCGTATGTGGCCATCTAACATACAACATGAAGACTCTACGTAATACCATTGTTCTTTATATGGGACTCATGCTAAACGGGTAGGTTTTAGCTGCTCTTGCTACACACACAAAAAAAAGGTTACCGTGAGGTGAAGGGCATGTTAATTTGCTTCACTACAGTAACTTTTACTATCTATATGTATTCTGTAACATCATATGATAGAGTACACACAATACACACAATAAAACTATTTTAAAAACATAAATTTAAATTTATTGCAAATTTATTTCTCAATCAAGTTAGCCACAATTCAAGTGCTGAGTAGTTACACATGGCTAGTGACTAAAATATCGGATAGTGTAGACATAAAACATTTTCATCATCTCAGAAAGTTTCACTGAATTGTCTTGATGAATAGTACGATTTTCCAGCTGGGCGCGGTGGCTCACACCTGTAATCTCAGCACTTTGGGAGGCCAAGGCGGGTGGATCACTTGAGGTCAGGAGTTTGAGAACAGCCTGGCCAACAAGGTGAAACCTCATCTCTACTAAAAATACAAAAATTAACCAAAAGTGGTGGGGCACACCTGTAGTCCAAGATACTTGGGAAACTGAGGTGGGAGAATCTCTTGAACCCGGGAGGCGGAGGTTGCTGTGAGCTGAGATCACACCACTACACTCCAGCCTGGCAAAAGAGGGAGACTCCATTAAAAAACAAAAAAACAAAACAAAACAAAAAGTTGATTTTCCTTTTCTCTTCTTTTTCCTCTATATTGCTAAAGTACACAGTGAAATGTAAGTCATTATTGTAACATTTGGTAATGGCATATCCCAATATTTAGCTAGTATAGATAGGGGAGGAATCAATTTCATTTCCTTTTCTATTAAGGTTCTTAGTTCAGACGTGTTTCTGAAAACAAAAGTCAGATTAACAAAAGAAAAATAAGCATAAGCTTATTAACGTGTGCTGTTCTATCACACAGGAGAGGCCTCAGGTCAAAAGTATTTCTCTCTCAAAGCAGTGGCTCAGGGACCTTGCTTCAATTTAATAGCATTTTAACAAAGAACCATAAATCCTATGTAGTGACAAGAAAAGAGAGAGAGAAGTTTCAGTCTCTTAAATGGCGGGAACATGTGGGGAGATAGTAAAATCCATTCCCAGGTTCCTCTGGTATCTGCTGGTGCTTCCTCTGGGCTGATAAGCAAGTGCTGCCTCCAGTAAGCGAGGGCTGATGTCCTTCATCAGGCAGAGAGAGCTGAGGCAGGGTCTTGCTCTTCGTTTTCAGTCTCTTTAACATAATAATCTTCAATATTTTTTCCTTTACTAACCAGAATGGAAGATAATTTAGTGACGTGCTGCATGCTTTTTGTTTTCATCATGTTTCTCTGACTTAAAAGACAACGCGTTCAATCTTAACTCAGTCCCCATGTGTATCTAAGTCATGACCATACCTGTGAGAAAAGGAAATCCAATTGCTTATTCTCTCCATGTGCTGGGATATTATTTCTTGGTGTTACAGACTTTTAGGGAATAACTTACAATTTAGGAACTAACACATAATTAAACAAAAGTGTATACCTCTCCACTGCCGGGGTCAGGAGAGCACAGAGACCTACATTTGCTCACAGAAGCTTCAAAATAGTTTCATAAATTAGAGATCCTTGCACTAAGTTCAGGCCTGCTTGGTGAATTGCCAATGGATATTAAATTTAAATACCTCCCAGCCTCTCATCATGTGGCCATCAGGACAAACATAAGATCTCTGTTATTATTTCTTGTCTCTTTCCCAGGTAATTATACTTTAAAAATGTAATCAAGATTAGGAATTGCCTTCATTTGGGCAGAAATATGACTTAGTTAAATAGAAAATCTTACTTAGGACAATTATTTAAGACACGCTCTGGGTATCTGAAGACAATAAATCTGCTAACTGATCTGAGGCAACATTATTAATATAATGGACACTGGACGTAAAAGGTTCTAGTTTGAGTGCCAACCTATTCCAACCACAGGGGAGTTGAGATGCTTTTGAAGTCTCACAGTAAGCAAAATACCACCAACACTTTGCACAATTCTAGAGAGTGGCTGAAAAAGACAAACATACTAGAGCTTTAGCTATGGATTAGTTGTGACCTGGACCTTGTGTGCAACTAATCAGCAATTAGAAATTTAAGATTTCTGACAAGATTTGGAAACAGTGCCATGTGATAGTCACTAAGTGGAATTATAGGCATGTATCAGAGGCAGTGGCCAAGCTATTGAATTTTATGATAACCATGCATTCTTGATTTCCTGACTCAGTCCTCTGCTGCTGTATATGAATCTGCAGTGGTCGGATCATGTTTCCTTAAAAAGTTTTGGAAGTTTAATTAACCAAAATACCGTAACTTTCATGTCTTAAATAGAGAACATAGGACTATCATTGACAAATGACCTTAAATACTGTGCATTTAATATTTAATATATGGTTTATAAGGCTTGTATGGATGAGTTACTTGTATGTGGTAAAGAACATATAGGGAACATATAGGAATTACTGCTGCTGCTGATAGGTAATGGGGAGGAAAAAAAGAGATAACTTAAGGAAGCTACCTCAGGTAAATTTGTGGCAGAAACTCTCTCTTTTAGACTGTTTAACATGTTCACATCACTTAATGACAATGCTTGAAATGTTGCTAAGTAAAGCCTCATTGTGAAAAAAATAATCACAGGAAATCTCAGAAGAAAAAAGGGCCAGTACAATAAGCTAGTAAAACATTACTTCAACTAGATAGTTCTATACAAAGACCTTGACCATATCTTACTGTGGCAGCAATGGAATTGTTGAATATAAAGGGTGAGAAGTTAGTTGGAAAACTATTTTTCAGCAGGAGCGTTTCATTTTTTCTGTGGTTCAGAATAGGTAGATTCAAGGGTATCACTTAGAAGAAACTCACCAGGAGTTGCTGTAGGAAGCTTTGTGTATACGAAATCTGTTATTTAGCAGGCTTGGAGACACTTTAAGTAAACTAAGGGAATCAAAGGATAGCAGGGAACAAATTGTCTTGTTCTATAAATGTCCCACATTTAAGCACCTTAATCACTTAGTGGTAAAAAAAGCACGACTTATTTATTGGGAGAAGAGCAGGTCAATTTCCAGGATTCCCGTTATACCATAATTTAAACATGTAAACGTTATAAATTAGAAAAACAAACTATTAAGTTGAATATCCTTCTCTGGACAAAAGTATCTTCATAATTACAAAATTAAACATATGTATACAATTATTATTTTTATAATATCAAACATTAGCACAAAAATCAAAGACAACTAAATTGCCCACCTTTTGATATTCTATTGATGGATCATCAGTTTTTGGATGACTAATAAATGGAACATTCACAATTTATAAGTCATTTCATATTTACCCTATCAAATTTATTTCTTGTCTTACATACAGGAAGTCACTATTCTGTAATAATCAAGATTTTTGAGGTAACTTGTTGCCCCTGTGGTAGGCAGAACTCAAAGATGGCCCCCTAAGATTCTTAGCCTTTAGCGTACCTCGCACCCCTTGCTAATCGACACAATCGAACACTAGTTTAGGCATTGTTGTAAAGAAATTTTACAAATGTACTAATATTCAAAATCAGTTGATCTTAAAGTAAGAAAATTATTTTAAGGGGATGACTTAATGACATCACCACTTTAAGAAGCACAAGAGTTTCTCTGGCTGGTTGAAGAGAAAGTCAGAGACTCAAAGCATGAAAGAATTCATGGCACCATTGCTGGCTTCAAGAGGGGTGAGACCATATGAAAGGAATTCAGGCTATCTCTGGAGCTGAGCACAACCCCCAGGTCACATCCAGCAAAGAAACAGGGACCTCAGTCCTATAAACACCACCAACAGAATGAACGAGGAAGCAGATTTTCCCCCAGAGCATCCAGATGCGAACTCAGTCTGCTCAACATCTTGATATCAGCTTTGTGATATCCCAGGCATATTGTGCTGAACTTCTGACTTACAGAACTGTGAGTTAATAAATGAGTGTTGTTTTAAGCCACTGTATAACACATTTTGTATTTTCTGATGTTACTCAGTTATTCATGAAAGTAGTCAGGTGTTCCACATTTTCGCAACTGCAAATAAATTTTGAACCACTTGTTGCAAATTAAAACAAGTGGTTCAAAATTTTTTTGCAGTAGCAAAAATGTGGAACCAACCCCAATGCCCATCAATCAATGAGTTCATAAAGAAACTGTGGTATGTATACATGGTGGGATACTACTCAACCATAAAAAGGAATGAATTAATGGCTTTCACAGCAACCTGGATGGAACTGGAGAGGATTACTCTAAGTGAAGTAACTAAGGAATGGGAAATCAAACATCATATGTTCTCACTCATAAGCAGGAGCTAAGCTATGAGGATACAAAGGCATAAGAATGACACAGTGGACTTTGGGGACTCAAGAGGAAAGAGTGGAAAGGGGGTGAGGGATAAAAGACTATAAAGTGGGTTCAGTGTATAGTGCTTGGATGATGGGTGCACCAAAATCTCACAAATCACTACTAAATAACTTACTCATGTAACCAAGTACCACCTGTTCCCCCAAAACCTATGGAAATAAAAAATTACTAAAATTATTTGTTTATAAGACTTTTAAACAAAGAAAATTATTTTACCAGCTGTTTTACATTCTTAATTTTTAAAAGAATTTTTGTGACATATTTCAGCAGAAAAATTATATAACATGTGAAGTATTTCCTTATGTGTATATCCATTTACTATATCTGTATTTTTGTTCGAAAAGCATTTGCTTACTTAACTTTTGTTAAAATTCAACTTCGTTTTGAAGAGTAAGATTAAGTTTGGTTGTTTTATTAAAAATACCTTCTTGGAGTATACCACTGGCAGCCAGTGGTCATCACAGAAAAAGTAAGCAAATTTAAACAACTTTTTTTTGTAAAATAAATTTTTAAATTTGTCTTTAAGAATTTTGCCATGAAATGACTAGTAAACAAAGATTTTTCTGATCTACATTTTATTGTGAAATATTATAGTATTTTACTCTTTAAGTAAATGAATCCGTGAGTCCTTTTACTTGGGAACATGTAAAGTGTAATGTGTTCAAAAATGATAGAAGCAAATACACACAAAAAAGGACACACAATAAGGGAATATAAATTTTTTTTCAAGAAATGATGCTGGGTTTACTAAGCAGTCTTATAGAAAAAACAAAGCTTGACTATACAAAATAAAAATCTCAGGTGGATATACATGTGAAATGAAAACCAGAAGGCTTTTTGATAATGTCAAGAGAGAATATCTTCGCCATCATGAGGGTAGACAAAAATCTGTTAAACAGAGCATGGAAAACAATCACTAATCATAAAATAAGAAGTTGTTAACTAATATTAAGAACACCTTTTATCGAAACATACCAGCAAGAAAATGAAAAAGGCAAGCCATTGAGTAGAAGAAGATATTTGTAATACATATATCTGAAAAAAAAAGACTGACAAAGGACTTATATCCAGAATATGTAAAGAATGATTACAAATCAATAAGAAAATAGATAATCCATTTATAAATGAGCCAAAGATTTTAAAAATATTTCACAGAAAAGGATTTCCAAATGGCCAATAAATATGTGAAAAGATAATCAACCTCATTGGAAAATGCAAATTGAAACCACCAGTACATATTATAGCATATTCGCCAGAATGACTAAAACAGAATAATAATAATAAATTTTGGCAAGTATATGAATCAACTGGAATGCTCATGAACTGCTGGTAGGAATGTAAATTGGAATAATCATTTTGGAAAACAGAACACATGTGTTCCCCAGAACCTAGTAATCCCACCCAAAATACACACTCAGCAGAAATACATACATATGTTCATCAAAGACATGTATAAAAAATGTTGAGAATAGCATTATTTCTAAAACCTCCAAATTGGAAACAGTATAAATTTCCAGTAGTATTATAATAAATAAATAAATTGTGACATATTTCCACCATTTAATAATATATTGTCATTAAAATGAACAAAATACTTACACTGACTTGAAAGAAGTCTCACAAACATAATGTTGAACAAAAGGAATTAGATACGAATGAGTTTGGACTGTATGCTTCTATTTATATATACCAAGTTTAAAAACAGGCAAAACTAAGCTATGGTGACAGAAGTCGGAAGAGTGTTTACCTTTGTTGGGAGAAGAGAGACTCAGCCGTGGCAAGGTACATGAGGAGGTTGCAGAGCTGCTGGTGAGATTCCTTTTATTGTTCTGAGTGTGTTCACTTTGTACTAATCACCAAGCTCTATGCTTATTACTTATGCCGAGTATATTTTAATAAAAATAATTTATTTTTTAATTTATTTTTTAAAAGAATACCACTGGTAGCTCCCACTGTTCCCTCAATACCTCAAACACAATACATGGCAGAAAACCATCTGGACCAAATGAGGATTTCAGGTTCAACTGGGTATTAAATATCAAGTGGGCTTAATTCCTTTCTATCTTATATTAAATATATATGTAAATAAAATACATAAAGATTTCCTCTTTTACTCCAGTGTATTGCATTTATATTGCATTACATACTTGCTGGGAAGTGCATACCACATTTTGGAGACCACTGGTGTATATAAGGAACCTGTAGAATTAGGTATGCATACCACACTGGCCACTGTGGCTGATCTTCTCACAGAATTTATTCCTCGATTCATGTTATTGCAAATGCTCCTCTCTTATCCCTCTCCCTCAGGGGTAATATATTGGATGCAGATGTCTCCAGTTATTGACTCAGTCAATCACACTTACTGAACAGTTTTATAATGTGAACATCTAAACTATTCTTTAGGTTGTTTATTATGTGTTGTTTCTTATTATAAATAAAGAACTTCTATTAAATATTTGCATTTAAGTAAATCTGTCTTTCTCCTCTACTCTAACTTTTTTTGAATAATTGGTGATCTGCTCTGATGACTTGGAACTTAGGGTAATAACACAAGTACTGTGGTTCAGCTTTCATTATGAATTTTTAAGGTTTTTATGACTGGCCTGGGACTCAAACTCTCAATTGAAACTTCGCTTATAAGGATGACTATGCTCCAAGTTTCTAACTGACCTACAGATAAACCTTTTGGAAGAAAATCAATTTGTAAATCAAGAATTTCTTTTATAATTAAATTGTGGAAACTTTAAATAACAATAAATTATCACAGAAATAGCATTCAGAAGTTAACATAAAGTAATTAGGTCTTCAATCTGGGGTGATGTGACTGACAAAAAGTCAGAAATGGTAGACTAAAACTGACAATTTTTCAAAATCCAAAGGTAATATAAGGTCAATACTGAATTGTAAGTAAATCTTCATTTTTATAGTTGGAGGGTAGTTTTAGTGTCTGAAATACCAAAATGAATGAAAAGCATCCATTTAAAAGTAGCAGCTGGAGATTCAAGCTAGGCAGATAGCATTCTTCCTTCTGAATGTTTATTTTGTATAATTTCATAAAATTCTTTGACATTGAAAATCTTGCCAACTTCTTTACTGAAAATAATTTAATGCAGTGGTTTAAAGCAGAGGCTTTGAAATAATACCTTTATTCAAATCTCAATTCCACTACTTGCCGGTGGTTAACTTTTGACAAATTATTTAGTCTCTCTGGGTTTTTGTCTCTCTACCTTTAAAATGGAAGTAAAGGTGTACTCTTCCAGTAGTCATTACCAGGACCAAATGAGAGCATCCATTTAAAGCACTTGGCCAAGTACCTGGTATATATTGAGTTTTTCATAAGTATTGTTCTCTGTAGTGTGAGTTTAATGCTGTTGTTTACTTTTGTTTGTGACAAGGAACACTGAAAGGTTAACTTTGGATCATATGTTCTATTTAATGATATTTGAGTTGTTATATTCAACTGTAGAGACATAAGAACACTCCATACAAACACAATGAAAATCATAATTTCCTTCAGAAAATTGGAAGAAGTGAATGCTTTATTCAAGAAATAGAACTTGCTATAAAACCATCTTACCTCTCAGTTTTTTCCTCCATGAAGAAGACATAGTTGACAAAAATGCATTCTATTCCAGAGAAATCAACATTATCATTTTTTTCCAAAAAGGTATTATACATAGTTATGAAGCAATACCTCAGTGGGGAAGCATTGCTGTTGCTTCTTTTGTTTTTGTCACTCTTCTGTAAAGCATGCGGAGTATACCCCTCAAAATCAGCACTATTAATAAAAAAGGAAGAGGAAAAGGAAAACACTTGTGCTTGAGCCCAGCTTGTGGGTGGGAACTGGGGACAACAGAGGAGAAGACCAAGATTGGACATATGGGTTTGTTCTGTAAGTTAAAAAAAAACAAAAACAAAAACTAACAATTGATAGAGAACAAGTTCAGGTTTTCATACGGAGCCAAGAGTGATGGGTTTAGCTTCAACAACACTGATTGTTTCCCAGAACTGGAGGGTTTACCTCATCTTAATATCCCTATACACATTTATTTCTCCCAGATCACTCGTATGCATGCATGCTTCATTATTCTTTATTCTTTTTTTTTTTCCTTTTGTCTCTTCTGTGTATTTTTAAATAGCCTGTATTCAAACCTAATGATTGTTTTACCAAATCTATAATTAAGAGATTCTGATGCATTCTTCAGCATGTCAATTGCATTTTCCAACTCCAGAATTTCTGCTTGATTATTACTAATTTTTTAAAATTTATTGGTTAAATATATCTGATAGGATTCTGAATTTCTTCTCTGTGTTATCTTGAATTTCTCTAAGTTTCCTCAACACAGCTATTTTAGGCTGGGCACAGTAGCTCATGCTAGACATTAATTCATTTCTCCACCCTTGTTCAAAACTCCTGGTCACTGAAATCACCCCAATACAACGCTGGGCTTCTATTCTTTTCTCTATGCTCCTTTTGCTTTCACTTTTTTTTTTTAATCAGCACGAGAGTTCTTGCTCCCCTCTTACTCATTACAAAACAAAATAACTCCATGGGTTTTTCATTTTGAGTTTCAAAATTAAAAGATTTAGAGGCTACCAAGTTAAGCTAAACAATAGAAAAGAGTGGAAAAGAGAAGATGGGTGTTCACGTGGGATGACAGAATACGATACTTGTCGAATAGCTTTGCCCAAAATGCTGATAGCACTATACACAATAAGGTCCAGGCTGACGTGATCTCAGATGGAGATGAGGAACTTGTTGGGAACTGGAGCAAAAGTGACTCTTGTTATATTTTAGCAAAAAGACTGGAGGCATTTGCCCCTGCCCTAGAGATTTGTGAAACTTTGACCTTGAGAAAGATTATTTAGGGTATCTGGAGAAATAAATTTCTAAGCAGCAAAGCATTCAAGAGGTAATTTGGGTGCTGTGAAAGGCATTCTGTTTTATATGAAAAGTAGAGCATAAACGTTTGACTATGTGATAGAAAAGAAAAACCCATTTGCTGGGGAGAAATTCAAGCTGGCTGCAGAAATTTCCATAAGTAGCAAGGTGCCTAATATTAATCCCAAAGACCATGGGGAAAATGTCTCCAGGCCATGTCAGAGACTTTCATGGTAGCCCTTCCCATCACAGACCCAGAACCCAGGAGGAAAAAGTGGTATTGTGGACCAGGCCCAAGGTCTGCGTAGCCTAGGGACTTGGTGCCCTGTGTCCCAGCTGCTCCAGTCATGGCTGTAAGGGGCCAACATAGAGCTTGGGCTGTGGCTTCAGAAGGTGGAAGCCCAAACCTTGGAAGCTTCTATGTAGTGTTAAGCCTGCGGTGCACAGAAGTCAAGAATTGAGGTTTGGAAACCTCTGCCTAGATTTCAGAAGATGTATGGAAATGCCTACATGCCCAGGCAAAAGTTTGCTGTAGGGGTGGGGCCCTCATGGAGAACCTCTGCTAGGGAACTGCAGAAGGGAAATGTGGGGTTGGATCCCCCATACAGAGTCACTACTGGGGCACTGCCTAGTGGAGCTTTCAGAAGAGGACTACGGTCCTCCAGACCCCAGAATGATAGGTCCACTGACAGCTTGCACCATGTGTCTGGAAAAGCCACAGACACTCAACACCAGCCTGTGAAAGCAGCTAGGAGGGAGGCTGTACCCTGCAAAGGCACAGGGGCAGAGCTACCCAATACCATGGGAACCCACCTGTTGCATCAGCATGGCCTGGATATGAGACCTGAAGTCAAAGGAGATCATTTTGGAGCTTTAAAATTTGACTGCCCCGCTGGATTTTGGACTTGCATGGGCCCTGTAACCCCTTTGTTTTGGCCAATTTCTCCCATTTTCAATGGCTGTATTTACCCAATTCCTGTACTCTCATTGTATCTAAGAAGTAACTAACTTGCTTTTGATTTTACAAGCTCACAGGCGGAAGCGATTTGCCTTGTCTCAGATGAGACTTTGGACTGTGGGATTTTGGGTTACTGCTGAAATGAGTTAAGACTTTGGGGGACTGTTGGAAGGCATGATTGGTTTTGAAATGTGAGGACATGATATTTGGAGCAGCCAGGGGTGGAATGATATGGTTTGGCATTCAAATCTCATCTTGAATTGTCATGTATTGTGGGAGGGACCCAGGGGGAGGTAATTGAATCACATGGATGGGTCTTTCCCATGGTATTGTTGTGACAGTGAGTAAGTCTGAAGAGATCTGATGGGTTTATCTCGAGTTTCTGCTTTTGCTTCTTCCTCATTTTTCTCTTGCCACCACCATGTGAGAAGTGCCTTTCACCTCCAACCGTGATTCTGAGGCCTCCCCAGCCATGTGGAACTGTAAGTCCAATTAAGGCTCTTTTCTTCCCAGTCTCAGGTATACCTTTATCAGCAGTGTGAAAATGAACTAATGCAACAATATACTCCTGAATGATCAGTGGGTTAATAAAGAAATTTAAAGAAAATTTAAAAATATTGAAACAAATGATAATGGAAACCCAACATACGAAAATCTATGTGATACAGCAAAAGCAGTAGTAAGAGAAAAGTTCATAGCACTAATCTTACATATGAAAAGAAGAAAAACAAATACACAACCTAATGATGCATCTTAAAGAACTAGAAAAGCCAGAGCAAACAAAACCCCAAATTGGTAGAAGAAAAGAAATAATTAAGATCAGAGCAGAAATAAATTAATTTAAAATTAAGAAAACAATACAAAAGATCAACAAAATGAAAAGTTGGTTTTTTGAAAAGTTAAACAAACCTGGCAAACCTTTATCCAGACTAACGGCTAAAAAAAAGAAAGATCCAAGTATTTAAAAATTGAGATGACAAAGAAACATTACAACCATTACCACAGAAATGCAAAATATTATTAGAGTCTACTATGGGCAGCTATATTCCAATAAATTGGTTAATCTAAAAAAAATGGATGCATTTCTTGACAAATATAATTTACCAAAATAGAACATAAAGAAATCCAAAACCTGAACAGACCAATAACAATGAGATCAAAGCCATAGTAAAAATTCTCCCAGCATAGAAAAGCCCAAGACCCGATGGCTTCACTCCTGAAATTTGCCAAACATTTGAAGAAGAACTAATACCAGTCTTACTCAAACTCTTCTGAGAAGTAGAGGAGGAAGAGATATTTCCAAACTCTACAATACCAGTATAACTCTGATACCAAAACCAGGCACACCAAAAAAAAAAAAAAAAAAAAAAAAAAAAAAGAAGAAAGAAAGAAAGAAAACTACAAGCCAATATTTCTGAGGAACATTGATGCAAAATCTGCAACAAAATACTAGCAAACTAAATTCAACAATAAACTAAAAAGATTATTTATTATAACCAAATGAGATTTATACCTGGGTTACAAGGATGGTTTAATATATGCAAGTCAATCAGTGTGATATACGAATAAAGTACTAAAACCGTATGATCATTTCAATTGATTCTGAAAAAAAAATCTGATAAAATTCAATATTCATTCATGATCAAAAACATCAAAATCTGGGTATAGAAGGAACCTACCTCAACATAACATAACAAAAGCCATATATGACATCCAAGCATTTATCCCTTTGTGTTAAGGTCTGGAACCCAACAAAAATTTTCGCTTTCTCCACATGTTATTTTTCTTGGGTTCCAGATCTTAGAAGAAAGGCTTTCAGTTGGTCGCCATTTAGTGTGATACTAGCTGTGAATCTGTCATATATGGCTTTTGTTATGTTATGTTGAGGTAGGTTCCTTCTATACCCAGATTTTGATGTTTTTTATCATAAATGAGTATTGAATTTTATCAGATCAAACTCAAGGTAAAGTAATAAAATAATTATAAGAAACCATACATATTCCTGTTTTCAACTGAAATTGTACCCAACTCTGCTTAGACTAGCTCCTGATAAAGATGTGATGGGAAGGGTACAGGTATTTATTTCCTCATAACTGTAACTTTTGAAGATTTATCCAAGAGCATTTTTTGTAGGTCACAAGAGTTTGCTAATTATATTCATCCACTAGGTAAAGATATGTCTATTCCTTCCTGGTAATTAATGGAACATTTATAGACTATAAAACAAAGTGATTTTACTAGGTTATTCGACATAATTTTAGATTTATGTTCATCTGATTCAATAGATGCTTATGTTCCAATAGTATATGGTGATATTTATGTAAACGGAGCCCTAAAATGGATCAGTATACCATGTTGGGATTTGCTTCTCTGAGCAGAGGGTGAGTCACATGTTATGTCCATAAATACAGATTTGCTTCCAGTTAGTGTTATCCTGCTTTCTAAGACTTTCTGAAAGTAAATTATAGGCAGCTCTAAAAGGAACATATGTATTTATACAAGTGTGAGTGAGAATCACACTTACAGACAATTACTTACATTAGTTTCTGTAGTTAAACCAGTATTGGCAATTGCACTGGACTATTTAACATATCTATATCAAGAAAAAGAGATGGTTCATTTCCCTCTGTATTGATTTTAGTTGTTGCTACAGGATCAAGGCTTGCTCATAACTCTAACAGGCAATTTATGGCATTTATTTTACATGTAAAGGTATTATTAACCCCCATTTTTTCTGTGAGCCACTGCACCAGTACTTACTTATACTTTTTTTAGAAGTATGTATTTGCTTACATAAATATAATCTCTCTGAAAGCTGTGTAACTGGGGATGGTGGTTGTCTCCTTGGAGAGTCATTGGGAGGCAATTAACCCCCATTTTTAATCTATTTTTCTAACCCTATCTCCAAACATAATCCTTCATTAAAAAAAAAAATCATGTTTCCATGTTCTTGGCCTTTTCTGTTGTAATTGATTATTTGTCAGAAGGCCCAGCAACTTGATACTTCTTTCTTAAATTCCTCTTCCTTTTCAGTAGCAAAGTCATCTCAGATATCCTCATAATTATTTTACCATATTTATTTTAAGGAAAAAAATTTGTATCCCTTTTCTACAAATATTGCTCAATATTACCTTAAACAGGCTTTCATGGTTGTTCTAACACTAGTTTCTTTCAAGTTGGAAAGAAAAATATTTTCCTTTAATTGCCGTCAGTTGGATTTTGTAGAGCTGACTCTGTGATGTTCTGGAAATTTTCAGGTAAAATCCTATGCGTGTGCTAAAACAGGGGAACAATTTCTGACACGGTGGTTTAATTTGGTTTATGCTCTATTAACTTACAAAGCAGCATATTCATTTAAGTAAGCTCTTTTTAAGAAAACAAGAAGTTAGAAAAGCTGGTGAACTAATGCTTTCAAGGCAAGGTATAGGATTTTTCATTTTTATTTTTAAGCAGAAATCTTTAACCTCCATAATTTTGGGAGGCTAATTTTCACATTTTTGTAATACAGATTTCTCTTACAAGCCATGGAGCTCTTTCTGTAAATAAAAATTAAGGGTTAATTTTGGGGGGGCTGGTGTTTTGAAGATATCTTGAAGTTAAGAGAGTTCTTTGAACACTTACATATTTAATTTCATTGTACATTTTAATTGCATTGTAGTGTTTCTGAATTCTTTACTGTGCTTTTACTTTTAGCTTCTCAAGTAAACTATAATCAATTGACAATGTGTTCTACTCTATTGCTATTTAGTTTCTACATTATTGCTATTTAGTTTCTACATTGCACTTTTCTGTCTAATTTACATTTTCTCTTGGATGTTAAATAGGCATGTCAAATCTAGTAAGCCCAAATTCTAACTGTTTGATCTCTAATTCTACCCCTAAAGGCCAATCCTCTTTTTCTATCTTCGTGAAAGGCTACTTCATCCTTCCAGTTTTTGGGCAAAAAGTTTCAGACTCATCCTTAATCTTCTCTGCCATTTATATGCCAGCATTAAATATGCTGATTTAACCTATCATCATATTTTATCAGCTCACCCTTGGAAACCTATTCAATATTTTATCACTTCTCTCTACGTCCACTGCTACAACTACATACCATGAACAAATTACTGTCTTCTCTCACAGAGACTGTTGCAATAGTCTACTCATGGGTCTTTTAACTTTCATCTTTGAGCAAATATTGTTTATTCTGAGCCCAGCAGCTAGAGTAATCCTTCTAAGAAGCAGCAGATCCCATCACTCTTCTGTGCAAAACCATCCAATGCTTACTGTCTCTTCAATGGGAAAAGCCAAGTTCCCTGCAGAGACTTACACATTCCCTCTTAATTGGTTCTTCCCTCCTCACTGCTCCAAATTCGCTTTCTACACTGTCCCCTTACTCAGCTCCAACTACACTGGTCTCTTGTCACTCCAACAGGTCAAGTATGCATTTGTCTCAAGACCTTGAACTTCCTCTTCCTCTCTGTCCATCATGCTGTACCCAAATATCCACTGGTTTATGTCCTCACTTCCTTTGGGTCTCTTCTCAAATGTCATAATATCAAAGAGAACTTCCCAGATCATTCTATATGAAATAGCATCCCTCCACTGCCACAAATCTCAACGCCTTATCCTGCTTTATTATTCCTTGGATTATACTTATTATTTGATATGTTATATACTTCTTAAAATTTGTTTTGAGATATTTGCCTCCAGTAGACTGTAAACTTCATGAAACAAAGAATTTATTTAGTTCACTTTGCACCCTAGAGACTTGCACATTTAGATTTATGACAAATATTAATTGAAAGGATGTGTAAATGAATTGCACAGTATTCCATACAAGTTAATGCCACCTGGGCATTAGAACACATGTTGAAATAGCCAGGCAAAAAAATAAAAGGATGTGAACAATTATTAATCACAATCTTATTTGTCTTTAAAATAACCACATTTTCACAGAGTGTTTTAATGAAGCTTGGGTACATACGGAATCATCATGGTCAAATAGTTCTTATTACAATTTCTAAAACAAAAAACCAGTGTTCATCATTATTCTGCTAAAAGCTGTCTTTATGTTCCCAGCAGTGTCACCATCAACTTTTACTTATCGTTTGCCTGATGTGATTCAGTCTTAGTTTGTCAGTATTATTACTCTAGTAGCTTTCACTTTATCTCTAGAGAAGTAGTAAAAATTAGAAGGTTATAAGAGAAAGAAAATGTATGCCACAATATGGTCAATCATCAGAATTCTTACCAAGTACTATGCTTTTATTGGTACAGAGCTGACTCTGAAATATTCCTTGGGTGCTGTTTTACCTGCCAGCATGTCATTCCTGATGTTGCTTTTAATTTTAATAATAAATTACTTTATTCATTTCTTATTAATATCCAGATGGTAGGATAGCAGTTAAGAAACTGTTGGAACATTCGATTATAGATCAACTGGATGAGTATATTTAGGGCCTCACAATATAATGAACTCGTGAAAGAAACTTCTGCTTTATTTTTGACAATGAAATCTATGTTTTACTATTTGTTTTTATATCTTTCTTGGTTTCAGTTATGACTATATCCTAGTTCATAGTCACCTCACAATTAATCCTTTAACCTCTTTGCCTCCTGACCACTCAAATATTTCATCTTATGATAATAATGTTAAAGTCAGAGTTTTACATGAAGATTCACAAAACACTATTAGTTTTCCTGTTTTTTCTTCCCCATGCTCCAGATTGTACACATTGGGCAAAGTGGTTTCTGTAGTTAACACTGTGCCCACAAGGGCCTTGTCTCCACTCAAGCTAAAAAAAAAAAAAAAAAAAAAGTAAGGTAAGTGTTAAAGAGAAGTTCATCATACTAAAGGTAAAATATTAAGCCTAAAAATCTGTTACAACAGCTGTACAAGTTTTTTACAACATAGCAACTAATAGGCCTGTTTCTCTTTCTCTTCCTTTATGCTTCCAAATCCCTCTTCAACATTTATATTTAAATATCATATCCAATAATTGTTTATATTAAATATAATAATTTTAAAGCATTGTAAACTACATGTTTCTGTAAAAAAAATATTAAAAATGCATACGTGGCAGAATGTGTCATCGCAAGAAAAAAAAATCCATTGCTTAGAGTAAGACTTTTCTTACTTGGGTAAGCAAATATAAAATGTCTATTTTTTATGCTATAAAGATTTCAAAAACATTAGGATAGTCCTAATTCCCAAATACAAAAGACTACTTCATGTACCGTATTTGTTACCTACATGATTCTAAAATAACATTAAAATTTGACATGTGAAAGAGTAGGGTGTTTCTTTAGGCGTACTTTCACCCAAGACATATAAATTGGGTCTATAATTATTAATTTACAAATGGGATTTTTATACTTTGTTCTTACCAATATTTATTGTATAATCTGTTCTAAACTCAGAAATAAATATATTTATTATACATTTGAGAGTCTAAAGTTGCTTGAGGCAGTGATAGAAATTTTCAAATTACTGAGTGTTTTTTTATATTTTCAGGCTAGAATATTTTCCTACCCTCAAGTTCCTTTCAGATCATTAAATACTAGCAACCTCTCTTCCTCTGGCTCAGTTATGCAGCAGTTCATCAAAGGATTGATAACTTCTTTTTTAAAATGGTCTTTTGAGATCAGCCAAAGGAAAATATTTTACTAAACCTTCTCTGCCTTTGTAAATGGTTGAGGGCCACTAGAGAACCTATATCTGGAAGTCAGGACATTTGATTCTGATCAACCAACCATTCTGAATGAATTTTAAACAAGTCAGGACCTTGACTCACAGGTCAATTCATTACTTTCCACATACTCTGTACGTGAAGAATGATTTATTTCCATAACAAATTATGTTCTGAGACCTAAGTAGAAATTGAAATTGAATAAGAATATGTGGCTAGTTACCAACTCAGATTTAATTACAACAATAACCCAAACACTTTATATACATCGACTAATTTGTAGTTAATTTATTGAGGAGCATCAGCATTAATATGTAAATATACAACGGTTTTATTTTTTCCAAAGACTGCACTAATTGTGTATTCCTTCTACTGTTGACAGGTTTATCACTGAAAAACTTGGGGAACACATCTATCTGGAAGTCCTACCCCATGACTGAAACTAAAATAATTGTGTAAAACTCCTACCCCATGGCTGAAGCTCATGGAGCTTTTTATTATCACTTTTTATTATTAAAACACTATTTATTATTAAAACAATCACTATTGGTTTTTTTTTTTTTTTTTTTTTTTTTTTGAGACAGAGTCTCGCTCTGTTGCCCAGGCTGGAGTGCAGTGGCCGGATCCCAGCTCACTGCAAGCTCCGCCTCCCGGGTTCACGCCATTCTCCTGCCTCAGCCTCCCGAGTAGCCGGGACTACAGGTGCCCGCCACCTCGCCCGGCTAGTTTTTTGTATGTTTTTTAGTAGAGACGGGGTTTCACCATGTTAGCCAGAATGTCTCGATCTCCTGACCTTGTGATCCGCCCGTCTCGGCCTCCCAAAGTGCTGGGATTACAGACTTGAGCCACCGCGCCCGGCTTCACTATTGTTTTCCTATCCCCCAGCCTCCAGGAAGTTAAACTCTAGTGACGTGGAGGTTTGAAAATATCTATGTGGTGGGGGTAGGGGATGAAAGGGTGAATGTTCTGGTTTCCAAATCACTGCCTTACATTTTCCCTAGTGTGTGTCTTTCTAGAAAACTGGGAGTTGAGTGGAGGGGTATGGGAGACAGGCTTCTTAGATGATGGCCCATTACAAAACTTGTCCTCTCTTTGATTGGTGCAGACTCCTCAACCTACCTACTTTCTATGGACTTGGTATTGACTTATAGGGCTCTGTAGGTGAAAGGCTCACTCCCACACAGCTCACCTGCACATTGGTGCTCCCTTGTGAAATAAAACCACACACGTCAGTCCATCTGGCGGCCTTATATTGCATTCCTCTGAAAAATGTACATATGTGACCCACACTCCTATGGTCCCCTGTAAAACCATAGCCCTGCCTATTATCCAGCCTTTTGGTGAGGTCCCAGACCAGACGCTGCAGAAACAAATGTTGAGAGGGCACTGTTTTATCTCTTTCTTCTCTCAGCCTGAAAATCATAACAAAACCTCCATCTCTAATTTTCTTTACCAAAGCTTTGGTAGCACAGAAAGCAGGAAGTCTAATGGCTAAATAGACATCCAACCAAGAAACAAATTTAGTTCCTTCATTCAACAGGCACTCCATACTTATAAGGCATTCTCCTTGGGCTTCCTACATTGGTTTTCAGAAGAAAAGCATGCCACCTACCAAAACGGGAGACGGGCAGATGGAATGTGCTGTGTGTGTGTGTTTTCCTTTTTCATAATATTTTCTACAATGTTTGTCTCTTAATCTTCATCAATGCAGTGTGGTGGTGGCAATAGTACCAGAAAGGGTTGATCTTAAAAGCAGAGATTCTATGAACTTATGACTTAAATTTTTTCACTATGGGTTTTACTCATTATTTTTAATATATTCTATTACTCCAGTTGGATTTTCACATGTTTAACATTCAAAAGGCAGTATATTTTAAAGTTCTAGTTAAATTGGACCTGGATTTCCATCTGTACTCTACCATGTATTAGCTGTATTAATCTTGGGCAAGCTTACTAATGATTATGAGCTTCAATATTCGCAGCTGCAAGGTGTAAATAATAACTTTTCATAGATTTTCAAAGGAACTAGACAATGCATATCTTAAACAAATAACTTAGCATGATGTATGGCAAATAAGAGACATTTAGTAAAGTCATTTTCACAATTTAGAGGTTAAGAAACTGACTTCCGAGATTACTACATTTTCTAAAGATGTTTGAAAGTAGCAGAGACAGTATTTGAAATCAAATCTGATTTATGCTAAAACCTATACATTTTCTACTGCTACATGCCACCACTACATTTGCTACTTCAAAAAAATGGATCAATTGACTTATTTTCCTTAATTGTACCAAAGCAATTTAAGAAATTTAAGAAAATTATTAAAGAAATTTAATAATTTAAATTTAAATTTAAAGAAATTTAATAATTTAAATTTAAATTTAAAGAAATTTAATAATTTAAATTTAAATTTAAATTTAAAGAAATTTAAAAATTTAAATTTAAATTTAGATTTAAAGAAATTTAAAAATTTAACAATTTAAGAAATTTAAGAAAATAATTTAAGAAAATTATTTCTAAGAAGGATTTAGGATATTGTTCACATATATAGTGCTGTAACCCAAATTAGTCTTGAGGAAAATATGGCAAGGGAAAAACAAGGATAAACATAAAAAGGTACATTTCTGGGAAACCAAAAATATTCCTGTGTTCAGCTCTGAAAGGGAGCAGTATATTTGGAAGTACCTCTAGTAGAGTCATCACCTGGAATCAACAGGCCAATCTTAACTTTCAAGGGCGGTCTATGAATCCTTGAAACTGTGCAATATTTTGTATGTGAGTGTCTATATGTACTTGTCTTGGGCAATCAAACTACTTTCTTTTAGAAAACTAAAAATCAAACAAATTAAAGAAGCAAAGCAAAAACTCCGCAAAATTCCTTTTTGATCCACAGCATTATGTGCAAATTCTATGAGAAAATCCCCTATGAAATCTCAGTATTCTTTGTAAACTAGTTCAACCACTGTGGAAAACAGTATGACGATTCCTCAAGGATCTGGAACTAGAAATACCATATGACCCAGCCATCCCATTACTGGGTATATACCCAAAGGATTATAAATCATGCTGCTATAAAGACATATGCACACGTGTGTTTATTGTGGCACTATTCACAATAGCAAAGACTTGGAATCAACCCAAATGTCCATCAGTGACAGACTGGGTTAAGAAAATGTGGCACATATACACCATGGAATACTATGCAGTCATGAAAAGGTATGAGTTTGTGTCCTTTGTAGGCACATAGATGCAGCTGGAAGCCATCATTCTCAACAAACTATCACAAGAATAGAAAACCAAACACTGCATGTTCTCACTCATAGGTGGGAATTGAACAATGAGATCACTTGGACTCGGGAAGGGGAACATCACACACCGGGGCCTATTATGGGGAGGAGGGAAGGGGGAGGGATTGCATTGGGAGTTATACCTGATGTAAATGACGAGTTGATGGGTGCTGATGAGTTGATGGGTGCAGCACACCAACATGGCACAAGTATACATATGTAACAAACCTGCAAGTTGTGCACAGGTACCCTAGAACTTAAAGTATAATAATAAAAAAGAAAAGAAAAGAAAAGAAATGTCAGTATTCTTATCCTAATATAGGTATTTTGTGGCATTGATTGAAGTTAAGAACTCTTAAAAATACTTAAAGAGCAATGCCTTTATATTATAAATGAAAAGCAGATCTTTGTAGTTAAAAAGTCATAGGAACTTGGTCTTGCATCTTTTACAAAGAAGAGGTAGCTCCTGGAAGGTCAATAAAACTTCAACTTGAAGCTATTATTAACTTCAATTACATATATCTTGAGAATTTGTAGAAATTCTTGTAATGACAGGAGCTGGCATCATCCCTAAAACCTAGATTTATGCACACTAACTTGATCATTATCTGTCATTACAAATTTAAGGGCCCAAATCCAAGGTTCAGGACCAAACACTTTGCCAAAAGTAGCATGTGCCACAAGCCTAACTGCACAGAAAATAAGAATAAAAAGTCTGAATAACTATTTATAATTATTTCCATGTTGGATTTCTAAAAAGAATTCTTTGAAAAATTTGATATTTTTGTCTTATAAAGCTAATCTTTTTATGCCTTAACACGTGAGGCCATTTTGAATAACGAAATCTTTAAAGTGTGTGTTTCTGTAAAAGAGTCTAATGATTACAGACGATCATTCTGCTTATCTTATATTATTTAATTTCAAACTCATTTTCAGATACCAAGTCATTTATCAAAGGCATCAAATTTTATTTTTCATTTAGAATACAACATAGTATTTGTTACCATAAGAAAAACATCCTTCAATAGGGAGTGTTTAACCTAGCTCTTAATCCTATAATGATATTCTTTTCTAGATAACCTAGGCTAAGTAAAGACTTTTTTAAGCTAACAATTTCAGAAATAAATTTAGTTCCCAGAATTACCTGAACTGCGTTAAAACTGCTCTTAAATTCAGAGTGCTTCACTTGATTACTTTTTTCTTTTTACTTTATCAGCTGTAAAGTATGACTTAAATTCACTTTATTTTTAGAGAGTAATCAGCTATGTTAGTCATCTCTAGGGAAAAAATACATGGAAAGCTGTAATCTGCCGACATTTTAAATCTTCAAAAAAGTAATAGAATCGTACATTTTATCAATGGGAGACGTATAACTCAATACTAATATTGTAAAGGTGAGAAGAAGTTAAAATTTCATTGAAATCAATGTGCTGCCTAAATTATTTCCTACTATGAGAGTGGTAGAATATTTCTGATATATCACTGTAAAAAATGATACAAATCTTTTTTAAAATTTTATTTTATTTTATTTATTTATTTTTTTGAGACAGTGTTTTGCTCCATCACCCAGACAGGAGTGCAGTGGCACAATCTCCGCCTGCCAGTTTCAAGCAATTCTTGTGCCTCAGCCTCCCATGTAGCTGGGAGCACAGGTGTGAGCCACAATGACTGGCTAATATCTGTATAAACAATCTTTAATAGTTAAATTATATGCTATTGATTACGGGAACAGCTCCCATGTAACCTAAAAACACAATTCACTCTGACTGGCAATTACCACCCATTCAGCAGTATCACTCTGATGCCTTATTGTTGGAAATCATGAAATTATATGATACTCGAAGTTGGCCTTTTACCATTTAATCCTACTCCCTTACATAAGCTGAAAGCTGAAAATAACATGTGCAGTGGATTAGCATTAGATCTGATATCTATCTGTCCTCCTGATAATCATTAGTCATATGGCTTTTAGAATGTTACTTAATCTCATTGAGTCTCTGTTTCCAAATTTGGAGTAGTAATGCCTTTTTTTTTTTTTTTTAACCAAACCTGAGAAGTATTATAAGAATCAAAGGAGGTGACATGTATGGAAGTGCCTTATCATTGATTGTATTATTGTTCTCTGTAATACGGAACACTATATGTCCTTGCACAGCATGTGGTTTGCCTAGACATTCACCAGGAAGGGAATTCGATTGGGACACATGCTCTGATATACTCTGGGGAACATGAGAAGACAACACTGTGGTTTGTAAATGTTCCATCAGCCATGGTCTGGTCATTCTCAGCAGCGATGGGCACCACCCTAGAATGGTTCAGGAGGAAAATTTCTGACAAGACAAGAGATAGCCAATCTTTATCTTGCTTTAGGATTTAGCCAACGGGGGCTTAATAATTATCTTATCCTTTTGTCTCTCCAGAATCCGGAAAGCCTGGGAGATACTTTTCCAAGAATTTATTTTCTTTTCAGATTCTACCACTGAAAGGTACCATACAATATTTGAAAGGTGAAATAGAATCAAAGCCATTTTGCTATGGCAGCAGTAAGTCAATGTACAGGCAAAAGACAGACCTGATGTGTATCCAGTGTCTTCACATGTTTTGTGAATCACTTGCTTTAGTACTGCAAGCAGCTGACATGTCTGCAGTGGTGTTCTGAAACTCCTATAGTTTCCTTTTCCATTGCCTGCCACTTCCAGATTTCCTGGAATTTAGTGATGCCTTTTCTGACCTTTGTTTTCCTAATCTTTCTAATGCTTTTGTATGTATGTAATTTATTGTGCTAAATGTCTTCCTATCTTCTTTGCAAAACCCAGATTGATACAGTATCTCACTTTACTTAGATATTTCTGACAATTTCTTTATCAATTATCTAATTGCTACACAAAACACCAAAACCTTGGTGGCTTGAAACAGCAACAATAAAATTAAACATCAATTTAAAAGCTATATAGAGAATTTCCAAATATTTTGAAATGAAAGAAGACACTTCAAAATAATCCATGAGTCAAAGAGAAATTGGAATAGAAATTAGAAAGTAATCTACATGAATATGAAAACACAATATATAATAATTTGTAGGATGCAGATAGAGCACTTCCTAAAGAGAAATTTGTAGAACTAAGTGCTTATATTAGAAAACAAGGAAGATGTGAAATCAATGACTTCTGCTTTCATCTTAAAAATAACAGAAAATGAAGATCAAAATAAGTTCAAAGTAAGCATGAGAGCAAATAATAAATAGGGCAAATCGATAAAATAGAGCAAAAGAAAACAATAGAGAAAATCAATGAAACAAAAGGCTGGCCCTTTGAGGGCATCAACGAAGTTGATAAATGTCCAGCCAGAAAAGCCAGAAATAAAGTAAAAATCAATATCAGGAATGTCAGAGGGGACATAACTATAGATCTTATAGATGTTTAAATAGTAATAAGGAAACATTATAAACAATTTACTGACAATAAATTTGACTACTTAGATGAAATTCACTGATAGACATAAACTATCAAAGCTTATCAGGATTAAATAGTTAAGCTAAATGATCCCATATTTAGATATTGAATTTGTATTATAAAACTTTATCCCAAAGGAAACTAAAAGTCTGGATGGCTTCATTTATTAATTCTACCAAATATTTAAGGAAGAAATAATACCAACTCTATACCAATTGTTCCAGAAAATTTATGAAGAGAGAATACTTCATGGCTCATTCCATGAGCTCAGCATTTTTCTGATATCGAAAACAGACATTACAATGAAAGAAAGTCATGGACCCACACATCTCACAAAAACAGATGTTAAAGGTCTTAATATTTTACAAAATCTATCACAATGATTTATAAAAAGGATAAAACATGATGATTGGGGGGACTTATCACAGGAATACAGATTTTATTTACTATTTAACAATTAATCACTATTATTATTCACTGTGTTCATAAACCTCAATCCCCCTCAAAATACAATCATCTCATCTGAGACAGAAAACACATTTGACAGAGCTCTTTTTCCACAAACAAGAAATATAAGAAACGTTCTCAACCTTAATGAGGAAAGACTGAAAACTTTACCAGGAACAAAACGAAAATGTCTATTACTATTTCTATTCAACATTGTACTAGAGATTTTATTTGGGGCCATAAGGCAATAAAAATATGTAAAAGCATCCATACTGGAAATGACCAAGTGAAGCTATGTTTATAGATAATCTGATTGTTTATGTAGAAAATACTAATGAATCTATAAAAATAGTAGTGAGATTAACAAGGCTGCATGATACAAGGTTAACATATTTAAAAATATTTCTCTATATAATAAGTAATCTGAAATTAAAATTTTAAATACTATTTAAAGTAGCATCAAATTATGAAATCATTAATGATAAACTTGTCAAAAAATATGCAAGACCTGTAAGTTGAAAAACCATAAAACATTACTGAGAGAGAGAGAGAGAGAGAGATGCCTTAGTCAGTTCAGGCTACTATAACAAATAACCTAGGCTAGGCAGCTGTTTGTTACAGTTCTGGAGGCTGTGAAGTCCAAGATCAAGATGCTAGTTGATTTTGTTCCTGGTTTTCTGACTCTTGACCCTTTGTGATTTGCAGACAGCCACATTCTTGCTATATTCTCACATTGGGAAGAGAAAGGGGGCTCTGGTCTATTCCTTTTCTTATAAGGTCATTAATCCATCATGATGGCTCTGCCTTCATGGCCTCTTCTAAACCTAATGACCTCTTGAAGGCCTGATACTACTTCCAGATACCATTATACTGAGGATTAGGACTTCAATATATGAATTTTGAAGTAAAACAAATATTCAGTTCATTGCAAAAGTTTAAAACAAAACAAGGACATAAATTCTTGTTCAGGATTGGAAAGCTCAGTATTATTAAGATACCAATTCTCCCTTTGAATCTATAGGTTAAATGTGATCTCCAGTCACCTTCTAAAAATATGAACTCCCTTTATTTTTATAGAAATCAACATTCTGATTAAAATGTCTTACAGAAATAAATATAATGTATAAAATCCATAAGGACCTTAAAAAATAAATTGGGAGGCTTAAAACCTAATTTTGAGATTTATCATAAGGTAACTAATAAAGACAGTGCACTATTGGCACAAAGATGGTAAAATAAATCAATTGATCAATAAATAGACTCACATATGTATGGCTAATTGATTTTTGAGAAAGGTGACAAGGCAATTAAATGGCGAAAAGATAACCTTTCTCAAAAATCGTGCTAGGACAATTGGTTGGTCTTATGTAAAAATAGGAACCTTGATTAATTGATTCATATCTTATTACAACTAATACAAGTGTATTCAAAATGAGTGAACAACCTAAACATAAAAAGGTTTTTTTAAATAAAATTTTTAGAAGCAAACAAAGGAAATATACTTGTGACCTTAGGCTATTTTTTAAAAAGATTCAACTGTAAGAGCACAATCTATAAAAGAAAAGAAATGATAGATTGAACTTTACACAAATGAAGAACTCTTTGAATGACATTGTTAAAAAATGAAAAAGACAAATTACATGGTGGAAGAAAATATTCACAAATGGTGTAAAGAATCTTCAAAACTCAATGATAAGGAAATTAACAACCCAGGTTAAATAATTATATTATTAGTCATTATGGTAGTGCTAATTAAAGCCATAGTGAGACACTACTACACACATATTAGAATATGGAATATTAAAAAAACTGACTCTCAGTAGTTGGCAAGGATATAGGACCACTGGAATTCTTATACATGATTGGTGCGAATGTAAAATGGCACAGCCTCTCTTAAAAACAGTTTGGCAGTTCTTAAAATGTTCAAGTCAAACATATATCTAGCTCATAACCCAGACATTTTACTCTCAGGTATTTATTTAAGAGAAATGAAACATATGTCTATACAAAAGTTGTACATGAATGTTCAGAACAGCTTTAATTGTAATAGTCAAAAAGTGTAAACAATACAAGTGTCCATTAACAGGTAAATGCATAAATAAATTGTGTTATATCCATATTATAGAATGCTAGTCAGTAATACAAAGAAGTAATCTACTGATATACCCAATATGGACAAGTTTAAAAATGATTATGCTAAGTGAAAAAAAGTCCTTAATGATCAGTGATGATGAGCTTTTTTTTTCATATGTTCGTTGGCTGCATAAATGTCTTCTTTTGAGAAGTGTCTGTTCATATTCAAGTCAGGAAACAACAGATGCTGGATGTGGAGAAATAGGAAAGCTTTTACACTGTTAGTGGGAGTGTAAATTAGTTCAACCATTATGGAAGACAGTGTGGCGATTCCTCAAGGATCCAGAACCAGAAATACCATTTGACCCAGCAATTCCATTACTGGGTATATACCCAAAGGATTACAAATTATTCTGCTGTAAAGACACATGCACAGGTATGTTTATTGCAACACTATTCACAATAGCAAAGACTTGGAACCAGCCCAAATGTCCATTAATGATAGACTGGATAAAGAAAATGTGACACATATACACCATAGAATACTATGAAGCCATAAAAAAGAATGACTTCATGTCCTTTGCAGGGATATGGATGAAGCTGGAAACCATTATTCTCAGCAAACTAACACAAGAACAGAAAACCAAACTCTGCATGTTCTTACTCATAAGTGGGAGTTGAACAATGAGAACACATGGGCACATGGAGGGGAGCATCACACACCAGGGCCTGTTGGGAGGTGTGGGGGATAGGGGAGGGATAGCATTAGGAGAAATACCTAATGTAGATGACTGGTTGACGGGTGCAGCAAACCACCATGGCACATGTACACCTATGTAATGAACCTGCACATTCTGCACATATATCCCAGAACTTAAAGTGAAATTTAAAAAAAAGTCAGGCCAAACACATACTGTATGATTTTACTTATATAAAACTTTAAAAAATGTTAAATGTGTCTATAGTTGCAGAAAACAAATCATTGATTTACCCAGGATAGGGTATGATGGGGTGAGGGGTAGGAAGAAAAGATTACAAAGGGGCATAAGGAAACGTTTATGGGTGATGGATATGCTTATTATCTTAATTGTGGTAATGATTTCATGACTGTGTCCTCATGTTAAAATACAAATTATACCTTTGACGTGGGAGAAATGTATCTTATGTCCATTATATCTCAATAAAGCTGTAAAACAAACACACAAATAAAACTCAACGTCAAGAATATTCGTTCCTGTGATCAAGACTGGGCTCAGGCACACTGCTTGTCTCTGCTTCCTCCTGGTGTCAACTGGGTTCACTCTTGAGGTGGCAATCAGCTGGTGTCTTGACAGGGCTGGAGAGTCCAAGATGGCCTCACTCACATGTCCAGTGCCTTAACTGGGATGGCTAGAATAAATGGAGGTTGGCTGGACTTCTCTTTCTCCTCATAGTCTTCCATCTCCAAGAATTCTATCTTATCCTCAAGAGGATTGCCCAGGCTCCCTGATGCAGAATCTCAGACAGCAGGAGGGTGAAAATAAGAGCTGAAAGTCCTTTCAAGATTTAAGCCTATAATTTATACAATGTTACTTCTGTCCAAGGAAGTATTCTATTGGCCCGCACAAGTCATAAGGTCAACCCAGAATCAGTTTGGGAAGGGACTATAAGGTTATGATTTATTTGGGACTATTGGAAACAATCTATTACAATGTCTATAACTTTCAACCTAGTGATTTTTGCACACATACTTCTGTATCATTAATGTCACAGAAGTATATTACCATATGTAATAAACACAATTCAAAATTCAACATTAATTCAGTGATTGATATTTGTGGTTGGCAATTCCTATTTCTTTACTGTCTATACTCTGTCAAGTTCCTGCCTTATGAATGTTTTTTCCTCTTTAGAATAGCAGAAGGGAGGTGGTTCTTCAATTTTATTTCTATATTTAGGGCTATACAATATTTGCTGAAAGTTTTTTCCTATTCTTCAAAAACATGTAGCTCATATATACTTTCCCAGCTTTCATGAGTAAAAGCAACTTTCGTTATTTTTCCCTTGTCATGGTTATTTTCTTTTCTCCATTGCCATACCCTTTTTTACTGCAAAGAAAAAAATATTTCACTATTTGTAGATAATTTATCTTAAGTCTCTTAACTTAAAGGCCTCTCTATTGTACATTTCTTTTTTGTAGCCATATTAACTTTAGTAAAAACATTAAATTGCAGTATTTGAATTATATAAACTAACTCAAAAGACTTGAAGCATTTAAAGAGCCTGTATTGATTTACCTTCTATGAAAAATTGCTGAGTCAAGCACTTTATATTGCACACAATATCTGATAAAATTATGGTAGCCACAATAGACATGATAAAAACAATGGCACCAGGCTAGAAGAAAGGCAGACACAAGATAAATAGATGTATAACAATATACAGTCAATGCTATGGAATTTGCAATTTCTTACAGCCAATACCTATACAATGCCAGATTCTAGAAAACACCAAGATCTATTGAACTAGTTTTCTGTCTAACACAGTTAAAACAAATCATTACAGTCTGCCAAAACGTGAACAAGCATGACTCTTGGTTCTCTCTCAAACGATCAGTCCTGAAAGGATTATAAAAGCAAGAAAGAAACATGGACTCTAAGAATTAACAACGGTGTGGGAAGCCACAGAGGAGATTTACGACCACCCTAAATTGGTTTGTGTTTGGATGGTGAGTGCCTGAAAATTGCCACTGAATATTTTGATGAGAAAATGAATTAAGATAAATCTTTTTAACTTTCTGCTTTTGATTCTCTCTTTGTTTTTTAATCTTAGGATGACTATTTCCTGCTCTTTATTACTAGAAATTGGCAGCAACATCTCAGACTGGATAATGGCACTGGTGGAATAATTACCAGGAAGAAAAAAAATCCCCACTAAAGTGATGAAAACATGTGCAGATTGTCCAGTCTTTTGCTTTTGTACCACTTGCCTTTCCAGATGTCAGGGTTGGGATTTATTTCTCCCTATGGGTTTAAAAATAAAACTCTGATCAGAAAATTTGCCTGATACTGATGGAAAATAAGATGTAGTAATTTAGGCTTTCACACTAGACTCAGAAATAGAATCCGTTAATATGTTTTTTCCTACGGATCCATTTAAAAACATCTAAACATGATGAAAATGAAAGAATGGAGAGAAATATGCCAGGAAAATATAAACGTAAAAGAAAGCTGGGGAAGCAGTACCAATATCTGATGAAAATAGATTTTCATGTAAAAAGATATCATAACAATATGTTTCTTATAAAAGATACAATAGGGCAGAATAATATATCTATCATAATCATATGCCTGTCTAACAATATAGATTCCAAATATATCAAGGAAACAACAAACTAAACAGCAGGAAGAGATAAATCACCAATTATAGTTGTTTATTTCTAGACTACTTTGCTCTGAGACATATAGAACAAGTAGACCAGAAATACAGATATTGAAGATATGAAGAATACAATGAAAAACCTTGAGCTATTATGTCTATCTATATCTACCTCCCTACCTATTCTCCTTGACATTAAATATACATTCTTTTCCAGAATACATAAAATGTTTTTAAAACTAGGCCATACATGAGATCATAAAGGAAGCATAAATAAGTTCTTAAGTATCAGTATTTCATAGGCTTTTTTCTCCCACCAAAACAAAGTGAAATTTGGACAAATAAAAAATAACAGCGAAGAAAAACTCATATATTCTGAAAGTGAAATTACATATTTCTAAACACTATTTGGCAAAACTGGAAAATTATAAAGGAAATGTATAGATATTTATAACTTGATAATGAAAAATAATAGACACATAATTGGATAGACATAGAGTAGATACATAATTGACTTCCAAAAATTATATAAAGTCAGGATTTGTGGGAAACAGATAAAGCTAAACAAGGAAAAATTTTGATAGCTTTAAACACATATCAGAAGTGGGAAAAGATTAATGAGCTCAATATTCGACTCAAGATGTTGGAAATAGAAGAAGAAAGTGAACTCAAAGAAAGAAGAAGGTGGAAAATAAAAGATAAGAGGGCAGAAAAGGTGAAATAGTCAGTAGAAAGTATTAATAATTTCAAATTACATTTTAAAAAAGATTAATAAGATGGCTGGAAAATCTGATTAAGATAGAAAAAAGAGAAAGAGGTAAAAGGAAAAAAATGCAAGTAAACAAAATACAGAATGAAAATAGAAAATCACTGAGACAGCAAAGATTAAAAGAACAGCAAAAGACTATGAAAATTACTATTCACCAACAAGTCTGAAAACTGGATAACATGAATTAATTCATCCAAAAATAACCAAAAATTGGATCAAGAAAACCATGGAACTCAAATAGACAATTAGTATTAAACAATTGCAATGTTAATCAAAATACTCCCCTTTTAAAAATATTTTAGAGAAAATTTTCATGTTGTTGTGTGGAGAATTTGCACGCTCTTGGATGAGATGTACTAATATTATAAAATATCAATCATCCACAAATTAATTTATATATTCAGTGTTTTCTCAGTCCCAGTAGATTTGCTTAAGGAAATCAATACACTTTTCTCTACATTTACATATCACAAGAAAATCCTCACAGTGAGTGACAGGGGATATGTAAGACGGTGTCCTTTGCAGCATTATTTGTGGTGATGGAGTGTTGTGGGCATTCTGTGGTTGATCATTCAGAGAGTGGAAGGTAAAATGGGAGGAATCCACACTGGGGAGTATAATGCCACAGGTAGAATCAATGGAGAGCACATAGAAACATGAATGACTTTAAAGAGATAATACTGAGAAGAAAATAAGAGACAAAGACAATAAGAGATAAAATGAAATAGGCAAGACAACATCATTTTAATAACTTCAAAATATAAACACAAAACAATAACAAAAACTTATAGCAACACAATAAAACAAAAGTGAACACATTACATTGATTGGAATGGTTGCTTATTGCAATATTGGAGAGGTGCGAAACTGGAAGTGCGGTATGGAATTCGAAATAAGTGCATCAGTAAATGAAGCAAGAACACAGCCTTGCGTAGACCCAATGATAATGATGCTGTGGCATAAACTGAGAAGTTTAATTCACCCAGTCCTCTGAGCCTGAGATTCAAAAGAGATTAAAGCAAACAGCCAAGAAAAACACATGGAAAGCACACATTTAGAAACCAGTAACCGTAGGTTACTGAAAGTCTGCATAAAACTATTGAAAAGTAATTGCATGTTTTTCTTCTTTTTCTGTTTAATCTCCAGCCTCTCCTTTTCCTTGTTCTTTCACCTGAACTTGTACTTGTTAAATTTCTCAAATTGTGAATAATAATGATAACAAAATATGCAATAACTCCTCCTTGACTTTATGTCATCCCTAGGTCTAGTCTTTTCTCAGCAAAAATTCTTAGTAACACAGTCTATGGCCAATGCACTGGTTCCCTACTTTTTAGTTCCTCAATACTCATTGTAAGTGGATCCTTGATCCACTGGCATATACATGGCATTATTTAGATATTTTAATATAATTATATATGTAATCAATAATATATTTTGCTTATTCAATTTAGTGTATTTTAACATAGGAATATCCCATTTATTACTCTTGCTGTATTAGATAAGAAGTTTCTTGAGGTCATCTCATGTATTATTCATCTTTGCATCTCACACATCTTAGTACAGTGCCTTGCAATACTAAGTGTCTAAAATATTAATAGTAAATGAATAAACAGAGCTTTGATTTTAAATAAGTGAAAAGGTCCAGTGACAGACAAAATTGAGAAGTTGGCATATTTTACTTTGCAGTCTCAATCGATCTTTTCTTTGCTTTGTCTCATAGTTACACAGTCCAGGCCTATATTCTGGTCCCAACACTTATGGTCTAAATATGTTGAGAAAGATATTTAGCCTCTCCAACTTTCATTTCCTCATCTGTAAAATAGCAAACAATTATTATCTATCAACTAGAGCTCTTATGAGAAATCAATAAAATAAGCCTTAGATCATTGCCTGGCCCACTATATGCAAGAACTCAAACATGATTGAAAGTACTTTTTATTACATAGCAATTCTTTTATTCCTTTTCCCATCTTCTTTTTTCTTGCTCTCTACTTCCTGTCAAAATTGGAGATTATCAGATCTCAGTTATATAAGTTATGAGACAAGGTTGTCAGTCAACAGTCCTGGCTTCTGTGGAATATCAGTCCTGGAGTCTAGAGGATGGTCTGACAGGCCAAACTAGGCATAAAAGAAATAAACCCAGGAAATACCTATGCTGTTGAGATAAACAATAATTTGGTTTTGCAGAGTTAGGGGAGTGAGCATTTGGACTGAAGATGCTGTCAGTAGAACACAAGAGACATTTTCTCAGGCAGTAGGGCACAGCATTGATAGAATTTGAAGTTGAAAGCACACTGAAATTTAGACAATTTTAAAAATGTAGTGGCTTTCACTGGAAACTTTGAGATTGATTTCAAATCACATGAGGTTTGGAGATTCACAAGGGTAGGAGATTGGGGATTAACAGAGAATTCAGTCTAGAGAGAGACAAGGACTTAAGCATTGTCACGGACACAATTGGTTTCCAACTAAATATATATTCCTTCTTCTCCTTTGCTGAACAACATACAATATGGGAATGTATCTTTCTGCATGCAGTTAATGTTCCTCAGGTGAAGCTGACACACCGCTAGTTCCAGGAAGAGGCTTGACTGGGCAAAGGGTCGTCCTGACCATTTTTATATTGATTGGTGCCAGTGAGGCAACACACCGAATTTTGTGGCCTACCTTAAGAATCTGACCCAGTAATAGACTTAAGACTCCATTTGTGCTAATAAGAGACAAGTGGAGGCATGCTGGGGATTTGGGGAAAGAGGTTCTCTCATTCTCATTTGCTTTGTTGCCAGAAACAGTCCCAGTTTCCAGTTCAGGAAGATGTGGTATGAGATGTGAATCCTGGAAGTACTATGCCATTTTTCCCTTTACTGGGAAGTCAACCATAGTAGAGAATGCTATACTGTTACCAAAACCGATTTCCTGTTTTGCTTGGCATTGTAAGATATTTTCTATGCATTTTGTACTTAGGGATAGCACATATCCATATAACTAAATTCTATTTTCGTCACTTCTGGGCAAAGTGATAAGAATGTATGCCTCCCCTATGCTCTCTTTTGCTGTACACTAGTTGAATGAAGAGAACTCTGAGCAATTATAAGAGAGTGTAACTACATGTTGGAAAGAGCCCGTGTTCCTAAATGATGACATAGAAGGCCGTTACCACCAGAAATATTCACATTGGATGATGATGTGATTGAGAAGTTAATTTTTGTTGTACAAATGCTGTAATAATTCAAGATGTACCCATTGCTAGCAGTTAACTAAACCAGAATTAATCTCACACGGGGAAGATAGGATAGAGATAGAAAAGCAACTATGCTACATTTTCTTTATCCAGTCTGTCACTGAGGGGCATTTGGGTTGGTTACAAGTCTTTTCTATTGTGAATAGTGCTACAATAAACATACATGTGGAATGATAGGCTGGATAAAGAAAATGTGGCACATATACACCATGGAATACTATGCAGCCATAAAAAGGATGAGTTCATGTCCTTTGCAGGGACATAGATGAAGCTGGAAACCATCATTCTCAGAAAACTAACACAGGAACAGAAAACAAACACCACATGTCCTCCCTGATAAGTGGGAGTTGAACAACAAGAACACATGGACACAGGGAGTGGAACATCACACACCAGGGCCTGTCGGGAGGTGGGGGAATGGGGGATAGCATTAGGAGAAATACCTAATATAGATGACAGGTTGATGGGTGCAGCAAACCACCATGACACATGTATACTTATGTAACAGACCTGCACGTTCTGCATATGCATATGTATCCCAGAACTTACAGTATATTAAAAAATAAAAAGAAAAGAAAAAGGAAAGAAAAGAAAAAGCAACCATGTCCCCAGTGATACTGCTGAGCTGTTGAACCAAACAATCTCTGAAACTCAACCCAAATCTTCCAGTAATGGGGAGAAATAAATCTCTATTACTGTTTAAATGTGTGAGTTGGATTTTCTGTTTTTAGCTGAAAGGTAATTTCATGAAGAATAAGACAAAAACCAATCCATGGACACAAGTTACAAGGTTAAACTAAGTCATGAAGAACAAGGCAAAGATATATATTGCACAGAACTAGGTTGCAAGATGAGCTGGGTCCTAGCAACAAAGCAATAAAGACAATTTGATGTTAAACTGTCAAACAATGAATCCATGGATATTCGTATTTTGTATGCGCCTTAATCAAAATCATCAGACAGTAGGGTTATAGCTGTACCTGTAGGTGGAGTGGAGTTCAAGTGGTCCCAAGTGTAGTGGAGCCTAGACTATATAAGCAGGAAGCCAACTTCCTATTAGGCTAGGAAAATAAATTAGGGACTGGCTGGACTGCAGCAGATAGAAATTTTTTCCAAGTAGCTGAAATGGATAAAATGTCCTTTTAATGCATGTTCTGCACTAACATAAAACCAAACCTATAGGTCCATGTCAGTCCAAACCTCTTTACATCTTCTCCTTACTAGTCATATGTGATTTCCTGTTCAATAATTGTGAATATTTCACATTTTCTCTGGTAAGCCACCCATATTTTCCAATACATTTTATTTTTTCATTACTACAGAACTGTATTTTAAATATTTAATCTCTTCTATTACACACTGGAATGCATGTCCCCACTTCCTCTATTATCTTGGCCTCTACTAATGTTACTTATGAGAAAATATGTCATTGAAATAAATTCTTTTCATTGGTAAAAATTTAATGGTAATGTTATAGCAAGAGCTTTCATTCATAATGAGTACACCTTAATTATTTCAAGAAATTTCCAAAGATAACATTTTTTGCATATTTGGGGAGAATGAGTTAACAGTAATGAATCAATAAACAACATAATCTATTTGACATAAATAGACCATACTCTAATTTATATTCTAAAACCTAATAGAAATGGTTTACTATCTTTATTTCTACTCTTAAGTCTGTTGTTTTACCTGCAAATTATAATGAATTTTAAGGTTCTTAAAAAAAAAAGAGTTTGTGCTATCTGTGATTCTGGTCGCTCAGTATATACCTACAACTGCAGCTGCAGTGATCAAGACGGTAGCATTCAGAAATGCTCCTAAGAAGGGACTAGAAAGTATTCAAATTAAAACTTTTTCACAGTTAATCATGAATTATATTTGACTTCAAATGAGGAGATGACAAAAATTACTTTCAAATGAGGAAAATATTTGAAGTTTAATGAGATAAAATTTAATATACAGTCATCTGAATTTGTTGGATATGAGGGTAGAAGTAGAAATAAAGTTCATACAACTACCCAGACCACTTCTAACTTAATCAAAAAATGTATTCTGAGTATTTGCCAGTAAATAGTACTGTTTTTGGACCTCTAGTAAACTAGTAGACATTAGCTGTGATCTCTCCCTTGAGACTTCTTAAACTCAGTGATTTTATTAAGGATTTCATTCTCCCGTTGAAGACAGAACCCTTTACAATTGAGTGAAAAATTACATCAAATGTAACAAAAAGTATTGTTTTAGACAAAGTGAAGATTCTCTGGTAAGGTGAAGGCCTCATTTTTCTTATAAAAGTATTTATTTTTCTCCACCTGCAGACTGGACACTGTGACTCCAGCAGGTTACCACAAATCAGATAGTCATTCTATCTGATACTCATGCAAAGAGATTAATTATAATCAGAAGAAAAATGTAACACATTGAAATGATTACATGACAGTAAATAGACTGTTCCAAATCCTACTACTGAATAAGTAACTGCGTAAGGAATCCTTTATATTACTTTTGTAAATAATGGCAAAAAATATTGTATTCATATAAATTTTCTTTGGATTGAAGGTCTAAAATCCTAGATGGATATATAAATAATTTTTCAATGAAAAACCAACATATTGTAGTGTACTTTAATAGATTTGAGCTAATCTGAAAGTGACTTTGTTAAAGATATTAAAGTAGACAGATTGCTGTAAAGGAAATGTTAAAACTTAGTCTTAAGTAACAAAGAACTGCCTACTACTCTGCTTAACCAAACACAGGGAAATAATATTTCTAGCTAAAGGTTTGAGAAACAGAAAAAAATCTAGAATACTTTTCAAATATTAGCCTGATAAGTAACATTTTGACAGAGGGAAAAAAACTGATGCCTAAATTAAATAAAACCTTCACCTACATTGATTCATGACCTTGTCCTCAACTAATACAAAGTACAGAAAGCATTATAAATCATATTGTACTGGATGAAATTGATTTCACTATCACAGCTTTCCATTTTTTCCATACACAGAAGGAAGAGTTAGGGATTTAAACATAAACTACAAAAATTAAAGTATCTCTATGATTTTGGAATATTAGTATATCACACTGCTAAAGTCACGGTTCCTCAATGAGATGGCATATTTTACATTTTGCACAAGCCTTTGGTTATATTCATTATTTTCCCAAGACAATGCTGTGAACGCTATATGGTCTAAGGAGTAGAAAAGTGTGACTTTAAGAATAGTTGTACAAAATTGGAGGCATTTACTTTTCTGAAGGAAAGGGTCCCTGAAAATTTAGTTACATTGAAATTATTATAGCTCTTTTGCTTTCTCATACCTTGAGATGAAGAAATTGCAAACTTCAATGTTTTTCTGAGAAACAAATAGTAATCATCCCATACCTGTTTTAATTGTATGTCATCCTTTGAAGGAAAGATACACAGAGCTGGTTTGGCACCCACATTGAGGCCATGGTGTTCTTCTGTTGAATGTAAACAATATATAAACAATCCCAGAGATCACCAGCATCAGATAAGGCCACTCTGACCCCAGTAAAGTGAGACAAAAACAAAACCAGATCCTAATCATGTTTGAACACAGATACAGACTGGGTCAATGTAAACACAAAAAATTACCAAAACCTCCCTCTCCCAGCTAAGATGAATGACTGCCTTTTTAAAATTTAAAACAATTATAGCTTTATCCTCACTCTTTTGGCTTCAGAGAAAAATTTGTTAAGATATTCATTCATGGAATGACTCCTTCCTGACAGTACCCAATGCGGAGAAAAACCCTTTTCCTTGAACTCTTTCTTCTTAGATCTCTCCCAGATCATCTACCACAAGCCCTAATCTTACAATAAATTATTTTAAGATCATTCTTACTGAGTGTCTTCGTCTATTTGTGACACTTTAACAAAATACTTAAGACTGAGTCACTTTTAAATAATGTAAATTTCTCGTAGTTCTGGGGGTCAGAAAGTCCAAGATCAAAGAACTAGTAGATTTGGTGTCTTGTGAGGATTACCCTGCTTCATAAATGGCACTTCTTGCTGCATCCTTACGTGGCAGGGATGGTAGAAGGGCAAAAGGAACCTCGTTAGTTCCTTTGAGCCCTTTTATAAGGGCATTAATTCATTCATGAGATGAAGCCCTCATGACTTAATCACTTCCCAAAAGGTGCTACCTCTTAATACTGTTACATTGGAGATTAAGTTTCAACATGAATTTCAAAAGGGACGCAAACATGTAAACATAGCACTAAGATGCCCAACAATTCCCATGGTATACGGTCTCCCTTGCTGCAGCAAACATCAGTACACCCAGGTTTTACCGCAGGTGTGTTCATGGTGGTTGTTTGACTCATGGACATAAGCTTTATGCTATTACTCTCAGTTTGACATAGATGCTATTAATATATTTGACATAAATAGACCATACTCTAATTTCTATTCTAAAACCTAATAGAAATAACTTATTCTCTTTATTTCTACTCTTAAGTCTATTGCATATTTCACTTTACAGGTTGATAAAATCTTTCATTATATATAAATTAGTTATCTTTGTATGACTAACAAATAGCCTTCGCTCTGAATATTAGAAAATAAAATCAATATTTTGAAAAGTTGGCTTAATTAACAAGTATGGTATCGTTGCAAGGTAAGGAAAAATAGTAAGTGACCCCTCACTGTGTCATCTTAAAATATGCGTATACTAAAGTGCACGAACTGCTTTCAGATATTTTTCATATTCAGCTGGGGGCAGAGTCCGTTGATCAATGAATGCAACTATTCACGTTGTGTTTTAAGTCTTCATAAAAGACTTGATTAATGTAAGGCAAGTTGAAAACATAGAAATCAAGTGGTGGTTTGATACCATTTGATGGTATTGTTACTGGTGGAAAGTATTCGAGTTATGGGTGGTGAATCCATACGGGTCTGCAACAACCTCAGTTCTTGCCTTCTCAGAATAAAGAATTCGACTGAGGAGCATAAGGCAGAAAAAGAGACCAACGCAAGTTTTAGAACAGGAGTGGAAGTTTATTTAAAAGGGCTTTAGAAGAGGAAAGAAAGGAAAGTAGCTTGGAAGAGACTCAAGCGGGCACCTGAAGGTCAAGTGCGGTGTTTAACCTTGATCCCAGGACTTTATTCGCTGGCCCCTTTTCCATGAATTTTCACTTAGGGTGGGCTGTTCACATGCGCAGTGCCCCCCTTACCCTTGGGAGGTGAGCATGCGCAGTGTGTTTCAGAAGTTGTACACATGCCCATCTGAGTCTTTCTTCCCTTTTCCAGCGGTGTGTTCCCAGAAGGTCATGCTCTGCAGTTTTTGTCTCTTAATGCACATGCCTGGGAAGTTACTTCTCCCTGGTGTCTGCATTCATTTAACACTTTAGTGCAACAGGTGTGGACCATCAGGAAATGGCCTCTCCCTGGTGCTGGCTGCCAATTTAACACTTTTAGAGAGGAAATGTGATAACTGCCAAACTATCACCTGACATTTCTAGTGGGTGGGGGAGAGTCCTCTCCTTCCCTGCTCATGCCTGTCTAACTACCTGTAACAGTATTAACTCCAAACAATATAGAGTGCCTAAATCATGCTTTGCCAAATCACTCACGACATACCAGCTGGTTTCCAAATGATTATACACAAAGAACACAAGCAAAAGGGAGATCAAATAACCCTTTGATTCATATCTGAACAGGCATCTGCAGATTGTGGGTAAAGGTTTGATACACAGAGTCTACACAGGTTCTAAGTTTAAAGCTTGCAAGAGATCCTGCTTTGCTCTTAAATATTAATATTGAGACGAGACAAGCATGTCAATATGTGTCTCAGTGGCAAAATAAATAAATAAATAAATAAATAAATAAATAAATAAAAAGATGAATGGTGTGGACAGAGAGAGAGAAAGTCTTGAGAATATTACTCAGCTCCAAGAGAGAGGGAGAGAAAATACTTGAGAGACTGTGTGAAACCCAGATATCTCCATGTGAGAGACAGATCCCGTGTCCATTTCCTGATACAGCTGCAGTGTATCAGAGACAATTAAGACACAGTACCCCACTTCATGGTAAAATATACCACAAATGATCAAATTAATGCTTTATATTCTACTCCATCATGTTAATATCTCCTTTTCCTTTAGAGGAGCAAGCAATTTGGAGACCAGATTACCTATGTTCCCAAACCTCAGCTCTATCTCTTATGTTCAAATACTAGCTGGGTGTGTTTGGACAAATTATTTAGGCTTTCTATGCTCTTTCGTCATGCATAAGCTTAGAATAATAAAATTACCCATTTCATGGGGCTGTTCTGAGGATTTTGTGAGGATTGGTTTTTGGAATATGAGATCCTGAAGTGTATCAAGATAATTCTGTTCTTTTCATCTTACGTCTCGTTGTCAATGTATACAACTGCTTATTTTGTACCTTCCTGGGTAAAGAGAGCCAGACACTTTAGTCTATACCACAAAAAAAAAAAAAAAAAAAAAAAAAAAGCATCAGAACAGACACTAATTAGACTATCTCCAAGGTTCCAGCATATGCTAGATTAAAATATCACTCCCTAATTTATTATGAATTTCAAAGTATGCCTATCCACATTTTTCAGTCATGTTCATTAGGAGAGGTTTTTCAATTAGTACTACATGGTGGCTTAGCTCAACAATAATGTCAGTTAAGAAAAATGCCTCCAATTTGTAACTCTCCTTCTTACTAAGGTTTTACAGAAAAATTAAATTTAAAATTAATTCCTTTTGCAGATTTTAATAAAAAGAAATTAAAATTTAAAAGCACTCTACTTCCAAATTTTCTCATTCTCTGCAAATAGATTTAACTGGGGGCTTGGTAGAATTTTAGTATTTTTCTCAGTCAACCTAACTAGAATCAATAGCCAGCACTGTAACATTTTCAGCGTTGGATTAATTCAATCCCAAGTCTTAAGTACTCTCATTTTTCAGTATCTGAAATGGTTAACACAGACGAGGCTGGGCATGGTGGCTCATGCCTGTAATCCCAGAACTTTGGGAGGCCAAAGCAGGAGGATCACATGAGGTCAGGAGTTCGAGACCTGGCTGGCCAACATGGTGAAACCCTGTCTCTACTAAATATACAAAAATTAGCCAGGCATGGTGGCATGCACCTGTAATCCCAGCTACTTGAAAGGCTGAGGCAGGAGAATCACTCGAACCACAAGACTATTACAAAACTAGTCCTCTACCTAAGAAATTCATAAGAAAAATGCAAGTTCTTATAAAAAAAATGATTCCAAACAAGATGATGGTATCAGACAGGACTTCAACACTGACTAGCTTATAGCAGAATATGTACTGTACTGTCCTGTGTAGCAGAGCAACTTATAATGCTTGTGGATCTAGGGGCCCAAATGATGTAATCAAGCCTCTTTCTCTCTCTCCTTTTGCTTTTGCTTGGGTTCTGCGTTCTTCTGTGCAGACTTCATTCACAGACAAGCCTTTCAAAATAGTGTTTCCCAACAACTTGAAGTTGACATAATTCTCCAGAGTGGCATTTTCAGGGGAAAGATATATGCGCTGCCTGAGTTCAAAATGAAATAAAATAAAATCCTAGGATTTAGCCTTATTGGACTGACGTATCCCAATATCACATGCACATCAGAGATCAGATCAGATATATGATGTTTTCTGGGAAAATGGAAGGACAGAGAAAGGATAAAAGGAAAATCTTGTTTTAACATTGTCCAGAGTATAATATGTGCATACCAGTTGTCCAGAGTTCATAATTTAAACAGTTCTGTGGGGAAAATTCTGTTGAACAATTAATTTTACTGTCACATGCTTGTCACTGCGCTCTGTAGAAATCAAAGGTTTTTTTGTTTGTTTGTTTCTTTGTTTTCTTGTTTGTTTAGTCCTCTGCTTTCGCTGTGAAACTTTCACAATCCTTGCCTCCAGTATCCCAGTAGGAATCCATATAACTTCTGTCGTGGACTTTTCTCGCAAATCTCATGGTAGCTAATGCTATTGTGCTGCTGCTGTCGGCATTTCTCAAACCCATACGTTAGAGGCTAAATTTGAAGCAATAAATTTTGTCTATATTAGTCCTTGAACATAACATATTAGTCCTTGAACATAACCTATCATTTTTAAAGGAGACTTTTTCTTAAGACTTTATAAAGTCTTTGTTCTCTCCTTATTTCTGACTGTAGCCTGACCTGACTTTCAACAAAGAATCAAATCATTTTCTTAGACTCAACTAAGGAAATAGAGGAAAGGAAAAAGAAAAAAAGAAAAAGAAACCCACATATAAACATTGAAAATAAAATAAAAAGCTATAGACTCTGGGATTTCCAATTTTATGCCACACACCCATTCCAGTAACTAACAATACAGATGCCAAAAGTCTTTTTACACTTAATCTCTGTTTGAGATTTCTCTGGCTCTGGCAGGCTTGTGTAAGAAAAAATGTTAAATTAAAAAAAAAATTAATTTGTTGTTGTTGTTGTTGTGAGCATAACCAGTTGCTTAGCAAGAACAATTCCTTCTCCTTGTCTCCAGAGCCCCTGAAGAAGAAAAAGAAAATAAATATTTATCTCTGGCCAAGATGTCATCCCTGTTTACTCACTTTAAGGTTCCAAATAAGCCTACTCAATAGCCAGATCATTTTTCCAAACAACAAATACCAGCTGTCATATTTCCACAAATCTTTGATGTCCTGATGCAGTAATCTACTTCCAAATGCTGGCCCCCAGGTAGCTCCATACTTGAGATTGAGAAAGTAGGAACTGACATTGGCTTGGATGGTATTTTGATAGTATTAGAATGTCCAAATCGTGGTGTTTTGTGCAAGTAGCAAGTGATTCTGCATGATTGTAGCTTAGAGGGTGGCCAGTGTTGGGATGCTGAGTCTAAAAAAGTATGCTGAACTTGTACTTTTGTTACTTATGCCAGGCTGCATTTATTTTACTTATGCCACTTATGTTACCTGTGCCTGCATTTATGTTACTTCTCTAGATTTTACTCTGTAGGCATTGAGGATTTATGTAATGAAAGATGTGACATATTTTTATTAAATTCAGTATTAAAAACCTATATCTCAACTTTTATTCAACATTTATGTCCCCTATTGGACATTGCTTTCAGTTTAAAAGACTGTGTGAGCAATAGAAATGCACGAGTTCAGAATTATCTTTTGGTATTTGATGTCTAATCCAACTGGGAAGGGGAAATTACTCTCATTAGAGCCACCTTGTTATCTTATGAAAGTATCTCAAAACCTTATTGGTAATATTTTTAGACAAGTCTTGAGGCTCTTACTCAACTCTAAGAGTTAATTTCTAAGAAAGTATTACCAACTTCTGCTGATTTTCAAGCAATTAAACAGTGTAATTTGAGCCACTGAACTTAAATTGGATCTATGTGCCAACAATATAGAACTACAGTGTCTTTTTAAAATGATCCTGCATACATGGGTTTCATTAGATCACCCTGTAAATGCATCACTAAGAGTGTTAGTATTGATGCTTCTTTGGTGACAAGGAACAGGAATCCATTCAAATAAAGAGGAAATGTTTTGAAGGGATATGAGGGAAAAGCACAATTGAGCCTCGTTGAAGTCATAATTTGTGAAGCCACCAGGGCAGCTACTTTTTTCTTCTCTCTAGAGTCAAATTATTTCTCACTCTATTTTCTTGGTAAGTCTCCTACTTCTTGCTACAAAAAGAACTGTCATTCCTGATAAAAATCTGCATGACTTGTGAATCTACATTCTTTGAAAGCCAAATTTCAAATTCTTACGGAAGTTCTGATTGGTCACTGATCATTCATTGCGTTGTTATAGTTGGAGTATGGTCACATGCTACTTGTGAAGCTAACTGGACTCAGCTGTACATCAGGCATTGCTGGTGGTGAGAACTTCCTAGTGAAGGGAAGCAATGTATGGGATAGCCTCTTATTGTGCTTGATCATTTCTTTTTAAAAAGCATTTAAAAAATTGTTTTGTAGACATAAAGAGTCTCACTTTGTTGCCCAGGCAGGTCTTGAACTCCTTGCCTCAAGGAATCCTCCCACCTTGGCCTCCCAAAGTGCTGGAATTACAAGTGTGAGCCACTGTGCCTGGCCTATATATATATATTTTTTAAACAAATGATAACCAAATGAATAGGTCACGATGACTATTGTAGAATTGACCTAACCTAGTGCCAGAATTTATACTACAATTAAAGATTAATAAACACAGCCTTGAATATTGGTCTCATCTTTTCTCCTTTATTTCAAAAATCAAGTACGTTAGATAAAATCAAGAGAATGAGAGTCATTTATAATAATGTTATTAACACTTAAAGCTCTAAATAATTTTGCCCTGAAATTATATCAAATTTTATTTTAGTATTTAGAGTAATTATTTTATCAAACAATTGTAATCTGAAGTTTAGAAAAATGTTATGAGATAAATTTATAAAGAAAAGTGGTAACAGCTAAGAGCAAAACCAGCCTTATCACTATGGTAACTAGATTTTTACACATTCATTAATAGTGTTTCCAGAGTAAAGGACAAACAGAAAGTAGTAGATAAGAGATATTTACATTTGAAACAAGATATGTAACTCTAATGTTTTATATGCTACAACGCCACTAAAAGAACCATATTCACAAAAATGTTATTTTTCCTCTCTTTTCTGTCCTTTGAGGCATGTCCAATTAAATAGTGAGATATGACAGTGTATGACTGGAATATGCTGTTATAACAGCAAAATGACAAGATTCTGCATGCTTGATTGCCTATTACTTCTTATTTCCCTCAAATGCAAGAATGCGAAAAAACTTTGCATGAGAGACTCTTAACAGAATTAACTTGCTTTTTAAAATAATATCACTCCTTAGAATTAAGAACAAACACATTGAAAACTTATTATGTTTCAGATAATATGACAAATGCTTTGCTTAAAAGATCATAATTTACTTTAATAACAGCTATGTGGATTCCCATTGTAAAATGGGAATCCATTGTAAAATGGGAAACAAAAATGGGAAACAAAAATATGAGGAAACAGGATTACAAAATTTTAGTGGCAGAACACTGGGGAGCCTGGAGAAGAACAGAAATGAAATGAAAAATCCTAACGGTGACCAGAAGGAAATTTTTCAAAAGCAGCTGTTGCATGGAGAGAACAAGTTTTTGGCTAGGGTGACAATTTATAAATAAATGGTCTTGTTAAGCCAGGTATTGGCATTAGCAGAGATTTACCACACTTAGTCTTGAGGAACAAGCTACAGGAAATGTTAAAGCAAAGTTTTCAGCTCAAATTCCTAAATATTGAGATACACTTCAAATGGAAACGTTTTGGTAAAAGTGTTTATTTGGCACACAAATTATTCACACTCAAAGACAATCCCACAGAATCTCCTACTTGTACCATCTTTGGAAAATCACTAACACTCTTTAGTTTTTGATCCATTTATCTGAAGATTGTTTCTATGAGACCTGCAAGTCCTAATGTTCTGTAATTTGATGGAGACTTTTTTGGTTTATGTCAGCTCTGTCCTTCTCCTCTCCCAGCTATTTAGTTTCCTTATAAAGAATTCTGTTCATACGTCTGTTTATTAAATCAAGCATTGGCTTTATACCAGTCTTGAAGGAATTCACTTTTTTTCATATTTAAATAATTGAGATGGTGAGTGCAACTCTTATGAAACTAAATCTCATAAAAGTGTTTACATTTTCTCTGTTTCAAAAAGTAAATATGCCAATCTGAGTTTTTTTTTTTTTTTTTTTTTTTTTTCTTTAACAACTAGTAGCATGGAAACCTGGAATAACTATGTCGTCTGTACAATATTCTTTCCCAAGAAAATGAAGGTCACTTTGAACAAACAAATGATAGTCTCTGCCAGGTGGGAGTCTTCTGATTCATTAAAAGCAGAGTGAATTTGCAGCATGTTGAACTCAAAGGAATTGGCAAACAACTACAACTAAAGCGAAATCCATGGAATTTAGAATTAACAGTTTTAAAAAATACTTCATCAAATAATAATTTAAGAAAATAGAAATACAGCTAACTCTTCCTAATCGTAATGAAGGTATAGTGGATACTAAGTAGCAGGCAGTTGGATTTGATTTTAGAAGAAATTTTCATGTGCATTCTGTTATCTCCATTTACTATAAAACCACTGTACTATGAATTTGTCATAAAATGATTTTATGAGATAATCAGTAAAATATATGCCAGAAAAGCCTTGATATGTCTTAAAAGGCCAGACTGAAAGTACAAAATCTTCTTGGAAGTGGTGTTCTGTTGTTCTCAAATGTAGTTGAAAACTAATTTAATAAAATAGAAAAATCTAATTAAATCAGAAATGCTGTTTTGTCTTGCTGATATTGTATATCCATGATCTCAATTAAGCAAAGATTTAGACAGTCAGTCAAGAGTTACAAAAGATATTTCAAATATTTAATTTGAGATCATACTATCTTTAAGACCAACATCATACAGACATGCTTAGGGGAAAAATACATTTCCTTTCTGCAGTTTCCAGATACAATCAGTGAACATTTATCAGGGTCCAAATAAATGAATTAAATTTTTGTTTTTAAAGTATTTAGAAAAGTCATTACATATTACCTTATGCTGTTTGGTAGATGCATTTTCCTGAATCAAGAAAAGTATTTGGTTTATAGCAAATTACAAAATTTACTAAAGTCCCTCTTATTTTCCAAAGAAAACTTGTTAACATTCTATAGAACTAACTCTTAGGATCAAACTTTTAAAAATGCTGGGTAAGTTATAGTTACAAGGTTACTATATCTTCTTCTACATGGCACGAAAAGCCCACTAATAATTTATATCCATTTCCTTCTATACTCTCCTAATGCCCTATGCTATTAATAGCAACAAAGCCACTGGAATTATCCCTTTCTATACATTATAGATACAAAAAGCTCATTGTGGGGTCACTGTTTATTTCTCTGTTCTTAATATGTGCATTAGTTTGCTACAGCTACCATAACAAAATACCTCAGACTGGATGGCTCAAACAGCAGAAATTTATTTTCTCACAGCTCTATAGGCTAGAATTCCAATATTGAGGTATCGGCAAGTAATTTCTTTCAAGGGCTCTCTCCTGGACTTGCAGATGGCTGGCCATCTTGTCACCAACTTTTTCTCTGTGTGTGCAGTCCCATGATAGCTCTCTCTGCTTCCAAATTTCCCCTTTTGATAAAGACAGCAATCAGATCGAATTAGGGTGCACTTATGTGACCTCATTTAACCCTTAATTACCTATTTAAAAGCCTTATCTCTAAATATAGTCACATTCTGAGGTACTGGGGTTAGAACATCAAATTATGAATCTGTGATGTGTGCCCTCCTCCACCTCCACCTCCTGGTTGCTTTTAGATTTTCTCCTTATCAGTAATTTTCAGAAATTTGCATGATGGGTTTTGGTGTGGTTTTCTTTGTATTTATCCTGTTTGGACTTTATTGTGTTTCTCTGATCTATGAACTAACAAGTTTTTTTAAATTCAGAAAATATTTTGCCATTTTTTTTTTCAAATATATTTTAGGTCCTCTCTTTAGGAAATCAGATTACACATATGCTAGGGGAAAAATTTTTTGTAAACTGTCTGAGTCTTTTAATCATTTTTCTAGTGGGTTTTTTTTAAACCTTTTTAGCACCAATTTTTAAAAGTTGTCTATTTATTAACAATATTAATCCTTTTATAATACTTTTTGCATGTATTTCCTCCCAGTTTATCATTTATCTTTTGAGTTTGTTTTTGCTGCTGACTTGTTTTTTGGTATGTAGGCATTTGTTAAGGTAGTTGAACTTGTATTTCTTTTTTGTTTCTGATTTTGAACAATAGTTAGAAAGATGTTCCGATCTTGAGAATATAAAGGAATTTACATGTTTCCTTCTAGTGCTTCTATGATTTTCTTTTTTGCACTTAGTTTTTGTATTTATTTTATTCACTTATTTTAACATTTATTTTATATTCAGCGGGCTTATGTACAGGTTTGTTACCTGGGTATATTGCATGATGCTGGGGTTAGGGATAAAACTGATATTGTCACCAAAGTAATAAGCATAGTACCCAATAGTTAGTTTTTCAAACCCCACTCCACCTACTTCTTCACTCTAGTAATCTATAGCGTGCATCATTGCCATCTTTATGTTCATGAGTAGAAAATGTTTAGCTGTCTGAATGTTTCACTTATAAGTGGTTTTCTGTTCACATGTTAATTTGTTCAGGATAATGGCCTCCAGGTGCATCCTTGAAGCTGCAAAGGTATGATTTTAAGTTTTTTTTAATGGCTGCATACTATTTCATGCTGCATATGTACCATGTGTTCTTTTTCCCTCCCTCCCTTCCTTCCTTCCTTCCTTCCTTCCTTCCTTCCTTCCTTCCTTCCTTCCTTCCTTTTTTCTTTTCCTCTTCCTTTCTTTTCTTTTCTTTTCTTTTTTTTGAGACAGAGTCTCCCTCTGTCGCCCAGGCTGGAGTGGAGTGGTGCGATCTCGGTTTACTGCTCACTGCAAGGTCCGCCTCCCAGGTTCACGCCATTCTCCTGCCTTAGCCTCCCGAGTAGCTGGGACTACAGGCGCCTGCCACCACGCCCGGCTGTTTGTATTTTTAGTAGAGTCGGGGTTTCACCTTGTTGGCCAGGATGGTCTCGATCTCCTGACCCCATGATCCACCCACTTCAGCCTCCCAAAGTGCTGGGATTACAGGCGTGAGCCCCTGCGCCGGGCCTGTACCACATGTTCTTTATCCAGTCCACCACTGCTGGGCACCTATCTTGATTGCATTCCATGTCTTTGCTATTATAAATAGTGTTGCAATGAACACGTTACTGTATGTGTCTTTTTGGTGGAATGATTTACTTTCATTTGAGTATATAGCCAACAGCAGGAATTGCTGGGTGGAATGGTAGTTCTGTTCCAAGTTCTTTGAGAAATCTTCAAACCGCTTTCCATGGTGACTGAACTAATGTACATTCCCACCAACAGTTATAAGTACTGCTTTTCTCTGTAGCCTTATCAGCATCTGTTGTTTTTTGACTTTTTGGTAATAGCCATTCTGACAGGTGTGAGATGGCATCTCATGGTAGTTTTGCTTTGCATTTTTCTTATGATTAGTGATGTGGAGCCTTTTTTAATATGCTTGTTGGCTGCTTGTGTGATTTCTTTTGAGAAGTGCCTGTTCATTTTTTTTTGCCTACTTTTAAATGAAGTTACTTGTTTTTTTGCTTATTGAATTGTTTAAGTTTCTTATAGATTTTGAATATTAGACCTTTTCTGGCTATGTAGTTTGTAAATATACTCTCCCATTCTGTAGGTTGACTGTTTAAAACATAAAATACTTGGAATACATCTAACCAAGGAGGTAAAAGATATCTACAAGGAGAGCTACAAAACACTGCTAAAATAAATCATAGGTGGCATAAATAAAAGGAGAAATATTTCAAGCTCAGGGATCAGAATAATCAATATTGTTGAAATGACCATACCGCCCAAAGCAATCTACAGATTCAATGTAATTCTTATTAAACTACCAATGTCATTTTTCACCAAACTAGAAAAACACTATTCTAAAATTCATATGAAACCAAAATAGACCCCGATTACCAAAGCAATCCTAGAGAAAAAGAACAAAGCTGGAGATATCACTTTACCGGACTTTAAACTATAAGGCTACAGTAACCAAAACTGCACGATACTGCTACAAAAACCGACACATCAACCAGTGGAACAGAATAGAGAACCCAGAAATAAAGCCACACACCTACAACCATCTCATCCTCAACAAAGTCAACAAAAGTAAGTGATGGGAGAAGAACTCTCTGTTCAATAAATGGTGTTGGGACAGCTGGTCAGACATATACAGAAGAATAAAACTATTTATCATCATATATACAAATTAACTCAGGATGTAGTAAAGATTTAAATGTAAGACCTCAAACCATAAGAATCCTAGAAGAAAACCTAGGAAACATCATTCTTTCTGGACACCAGTCTTGGGAAAGAATTTATGACTAAGTCTTCAAAAGCAATTGCAACAAAAACAAAAAATGACAAGTGGGACCTAATTAAACTAAAGAGCTTCTGCACAGAAAAGAAACAATCAACAGAGTAAACAGACAACCTACAGCATAATTGATTTTTTATTTTGAGTTTACTATTTGGATTTTGTGAAGTATGCTTTCAATTTTATGTGTTTTTTTCTACTGATTATCATTTGACCCAACACCTTTTATTAAAATTTCATCTTTTTGCCATGTTTAATATATACTGAATTTTTATATGAACATGGTCTATTTCTGATTTTACTATTCCCTTTCATTAGCCATCTGTTTATTAACTTACCAGCAACAGAGTGTTTTAAGTATGGGGGCTTTGTAGTATTTTAAATAATGGTTAAACTAGTCATCTGCAATTGGTCTTCTGTTTTATGATTTTATCTTTTTTATCTCATAAGAACTTCAGAATCAACTTTTCTAACTCCAGGGTAAGAAATAGTTCTATTTTTGTTGATATCATGTGAAATTTATAAATTATCTAAAGGAGATAATTATGCATGGTGCTTTTGTAATGTTGCATCACAACTGATATCTTCCAATTTAGTGAGGCTTACTTTTCTGTATTTCACGAATGTTTTAAAGTTTTCCTCATGTAGGCTTTGTGTATTTATTATGTTTATTCATAAATATTTTATCTTTTATGTTGTAGCAATTACAAAAGTGTTTTTTATAACATCATCTCTTTATTGTTCATGTACTTGTGGACCAGTGATTTTGTGTGTTAACTTTTTTCCTGCTACTTTAATTAATTCATTTATTATTTCAGTTCACTATCAGTTTCATTGGAAGGTATTGAGAGGCATAGCTTGATGGAGTTTTTTGGGAGCTGGAACACACAAGAAGCAAAGTAATATTGCTTGAAGACATTAGAATGAACATCAGTTCTCCTGAATCCAGTACTAGATGGCAATCTAGAATCATGAAAGCTGAACTAGATGGACATTATCTGTGAGAGGAGAGTGGTCTGAGTTATAAGTTATACAGTTAGCATGCCTCTCCTTTTGGAGATTTTAGGTATTCTTTGTCTACAAGGAGAGGAACTTCGAGATGTGTCTATATTTTCTTGCCCTTGTTAAGCTTTGTGGAGATAGAAAACTTGCAACTTGAAGGTTCCCCTTGGGCCTCTGAAGGTTCGTTAAAAATTACTGACATGAAGCGGATTAGTAGGAGAAAAGTGTACAAATTTATTTAATGTGTATACATGGGAAAATCACTGAGTGATTTCCTATCCCATAGCATGGTTCAGGAGAAGATAAATTCTGTTGAGTGGATTACTAGGAAAGATAAATGGATCAGGAAACAGAAATTAACTTGTACATTATCTTGTGAAAGGTTTTCTTCAGGTGTGGTTACACTTTTGGTATTACAGGAAGAGGAAGAAAAACATTTTTTTTTGGTTTTGTTTTGTTGGGTCTGATCTTAGGTAGATAAAGGCTTTGGGAGAATCAGAGGGAAGGGGAAGGCCAGAGACAGCTTGAAGCTTCTTCAGTTCATCATGTCAAAATGCCACATTTTGGGGTATCAGTTTCTGTATTAGTCTGTTGTGCAGTGCTATAAAGGAATACCTGAGGCTGAGTAATTTATAAAGAAAAAAAGTTATATTTGGCTCATGGTTCTGCAGGCTATACAAGTATTGCACGAGTTTCTGCTTGGCTACTGTTGAGGCCTGACAAATCTTTTACTCTTGGCAGAAGGCAAAGGCGGAGCAGGTGTGCTCGCAGGCATGTCACGTGGTGAGGGAGGGAACAAGAGAGTGGGGGAGGTGCCAGCCTCCTGCTCTTGAGTGAACTAACAGAGCAATAACTCACTCATTATCCTGGGTAGGGCACAAAGTCATTCATGAGGCATCTGCCCCTATGACCCAGACACCTCTTACCAAATTCCACCTCTAACATATTGGAAATTACATTTCAACATGAGATTTGAAGGGGACAAATATCCATACTATATTAGTTTCTGTGCCCCAATAAGATCCATGAGTCTTGCAGTAACTACTGAATTATTGTACTCATTTCTATCTCCAACAGATGAGGGAAGTTGAAATAGAGTCTCCTCCTACAAGTGCAAATGTTCCTGAAAAGGGTAAAGGTCATATATGTAAAGCTGCTCTGATGAGCAATCAGTCAACAACAGTCTGCCAGGAAAATGGACTGCTTCTAGGATGATGCCTTACCACCACTACCTTTCAGTATAAGGTCCGGCCTAGAGTAGAGGGGGAAACAGATATGGAGAAAGTGATCTAAGTCCAGCGCAATTGTGCTGTTCCAGGTATCTCTCCACCCTCTGATCCCTGGGTCACTAACCAACAGCTGAGAGATGATCCCTTGTGGAGGATGGCTAACCTCACAGCATGTACAGGATTAGGTAAGCAGTCCAGCCCATCTGCCAGTGAGTGGTATTGTCATTTTGTCTAGTGTAAATAGTATTTGTTTCTGCTGTTTATTGTCCCCTTTTCCTGCAGGCAGTAAGGAATATAGAATATCCTTTTGGAACCATGCAACATGTTGTCTTACCAATATAGATTCAGTGACGATTGTGCAGTTAACTCTTGCTGAAAAAGATAAAACAGCAAAGGAAAAATTGTAAGATGGCTGCCAATGCCAAGACTCCCACAGTACTTTTGTCTTATTTTCCATTACCAGTTTCGAATGTTTTTCTCTACCAAACAGTCAAAAAGGGATGGTAGAGAGGCAGGAAGTGAGAAGAAAGGGATGAAAAATAAAGACCAGACCAGTCTGAACCTGGAATTGATACACTATTCACTCCTCTGTCACTCAGTTTCATTCATTAAAAAGTTAATTATGAATTAAGTAAGTGAATTAAGGAATGAATGAGGAGCTCAAAGCTGAGGTTATAGATATAAGAGATGCTATGTAATTAATAAGACATTGTCAAATAACAAATAATACACTAATAGAATATTTTTATATTCTTTGCAATGGATTCATTCTTGTTTTTCCCAGAAACAGAACAATCCATAGTGCTAAACTTCTTTGAACCAATGTGAAACTCTCAAGATGATTATATCGAAATACCTCATTTATATTGTAAAACTGTAACTCAAAATTACTAACCCTTATTTTCCAATACACACACTTTTCATAGTGAATAACAACCCAAGAATTTCAAAAACATGGTTTTCCATGATTTGGAATCACGAAGTTCCTACAAATCTGTGTGTAGTTTTCATATATATTCATGTCTATTTACATATGCAGCCTAAATCAGGTATTTCCTAATTACGTCGTTTGCTATACTTAGCTTGGTTTTATGCTTGTTACATGAACATATTTTAGAATTAATACTTTATAAAACTCCAGAATATGGTTCTAACTAATGATTTGGTTATGTGGGATTTTGTACAAATTTCATTATATTTTCTGCTGAATTCCTACTAAAAAGCATCATCTTAAGAATGAAACAACGTTCTAACACAATATGCTACAAGGCAATTTTTTTCTAGTGATAAGTAGTATGCCATCCCAAGAGAATGTTTATCACAATGTTGTGGAGAGAGCTTCCTGTAAGTCAGTCAGAACACAGAGCTAGCCATTCTGACTTCCACTGCAAGCCTTCAACTGAACTATAATCTTCCTTGCATTGTAAGTCCTCCTTACATTGCACACAATACCAGGGGCAATATCAGAAGCTTTAGGGTCTCTATTTGGATTCAGTTTTCCAGCTTTTTTTTCCTTTCTGAATTCAGACATCACTGTACAGACTTCCGCTGCCAATTCATGATCTAACTTTGCTTTGGAATTTTATGTTTTGGCTTCGTTTCATTGAAACAAATGTAAGCATAAATAGTTATGAAAAACCATAATTTACATGCATTATTTTTGTAGTGCTCTTTGGACCAGGAAAGAAGTTACTGGAACTCCAAAAAAAATATTTAATTTTATGAAAGTGTAAAGCGATACCTGGCAGAAATTTGGCCCTGATTTTTTTTACACCAAGTTTATTAAGATATAATTTGTATATCATAAAATTTTCCTATCTGATATGGTTTGGCTATGTTCCCACCCAAATCTCATCTTGAATTGTAGCTGCCTTAATTCCCACTTGCTGTGGGAGGGACCTGGTGGGAGGTAATTGAATCATGGGGGTGGTTTCGCCCATACTGTTCTCATGGTAGTGAATAAGTCTCATGAGATCTGATGGTTTCATAAGGGGGAACCCCTTTCACTTGGTTCTCATTCTGTCTTGTCTGCTGCTGTGTAAGACTTGCCTTTCGCCTTCCACCATGATTGTGAGACCTCCCAAGTCACAGAGAACTGTGAGCCCATTAAACCTCTTTTTTCTTTATAAATTACATAGTCTTGGGTATGTCTTTATCAGCAGTATGAAAATGAACTAATACACTATCCTATGCGTACAATTCAATAATTTCTAAAGTACAATTCATAGAGTTGTGCAATAATATAGAAGCTTTTTTTTCTGATACAATTCTACATTCTCCTTCCTATGTTGTGCTACGGTTGTCATGTATACTACATGTTTATACATTATAAGGGCAATGATACAGTTTGATAACATTTATTTTTATATGGTTGTCTTCTAAATTAGTTAAAAGATATATATATATATGTACACATACATGTAAATATATATGTACTATTTTATATTACCTTTACCATAAACACTATTTTTTCAGACATATGTGAGTTACTACTTAGTATAATTTTTTTCAGCCTTAAGGACTTCCTTTGGGATTTATCATAAAGCAGGTCTGCTAAGAATGTTTTTATTTCACTTTCATTTATGAAGGATAGTTTTGCTGAATATAGAATCTATGATTGGCATTTCTTTATTTTAATAATTTAAATATGCCATTCTCCTGACTTCTGACCTCCATTGGGTCTGAAGTACTCTGAATTTTATTGTAGATAGCCTGTATATTTTAAGTCATATTTCTCTTGGATGTGTATGTGTTTTTGTTTGTTTGTTTGTTTGTTTGTTTTAGCATTTTTTGTTTTGGGATTTCAACAGTTCGACCACAATATATTTGGGTACATGTCTCTGAGTGTGTTCTACTTGGAGTTTTTGAGATTCTTAGATGTGTAGTTAAATGTTTTCAATCAAGTTTGGGAAGTTTTTGGCTATGAGTCCTATATATATATTTGTTCTTTTATCACCTCCCCTTCTGGAACTTCTATGATATACCTATGTATGGGTTCACTCAGTGATGTCCCACAGGTCTTTAAGGCTGTGTTCATTTTTTTTCACTCTTTACTCCTCTTTCTTTGGTTCTTCAAATTGGACAATTTCGACCGATCTATTATCATGCACAGATTCTCTCTTCTACAAATTTAAAGTAGCTTGGAGCCTCTCTGATATGTTTTATTTCTGTTCCTGTGCTTTTGAAGCTCAGAAAATTTTTTTTGAAAAAATAATTTCTATCTGTTTTTTCATTCTTTATTTGATGAGTAAGTTGTTCTTTGATGAGTAAGTAATAATACTTATCTTTAATTCTTTAAACATAATTTCATTTAGTTTTTGAACACACTTGTGACCACTGCTTTGACATTTTTGTGTGCTAAATACAGCATTGTGGCTCTTTTCAATACAATTTATATTGGCTGATTTTTTTTTTCTGTGTACAGGTCACCCTTCTCCATTTCAAGTATTATAATTTTTGTTGAAATTGTACATTTTAGATAATATGGCAAGTCTTTGTTGTTACAGAATTGTAAGATGATCTTCAGAATTCCTACTTTCTATTGTACATGTCCTGAATAATCTCCTTGAGTTTGAACAGAACCTATGAACATGATGGATGTCACTACCATGATTAGTTTATATTATATAGTAAAGGTAAATAGATTTTTCCAAATGAAATAAAGATTTCTACCCAATTGACTTAGAGTTAATCAGCACTGAGATTATCTTAGGTGAATGTGACCTATTGGGAAGTCCTTTAAAAACATTCAGAAAATTAGAGACTTGAAGTAGCAAATCTCTCTCTCTCTTTCTCTTTCTCTCTTTCTCTCTCTCTCTCTCTTTCTCTCTCTCGTTCATCCTAAGAAAGGAAGCCACCGTGAGTTCTATGGTTATAAGAAAATAAATATGTTCTGCTAACAGTCATATAAGTTCTGAAGACCTAAGCCTTAGATTTGACCTCAGCCCTTGCTGACCACTTAACTATAGCCCTGCGAAACCCTAAGCAAAGGAATCAGTTAAGCTGTGCCCAGACTTCTGACTCATGGAAATTGAGATGATAAATTTATGTTGCTTTAAGTCACTAAGCTGTAGTAATTACAGCAAAGAAAACTAATACTTTCTTCCCCTAAAGAATTGTCTCTGATTTTGTGTGTGTGTGTGTATGTGTGTGTGTGTGTGTTGGGGGGTATTTTTATTTAGTATTTTCTATATTAAATAGTCGTGTGTGTGTGTGTGTGTGAGAGAGAGAGAGAGAGAGACTGAGTTTCACTCTGTCACCCAGGCTAGAGAGCAATGGCACGGTCTTGGCTCACTGCATCCTCCGCCTCCTGGGTTCAACGATTCTCTTTCCTCAGTCTCCTGAGTAGCTGGGATTACAGGCGTGTGCCACCATGCCTAGCTAGTTTTTGTGTTTTTAGTAGAGATGGGGTTTCGCCCTGTTGGCCAGGCTGCTCTTGAACTCCTGACCTCAGGTGATCCGCCCCCCGCTCGGCCACCCAAAGTGCTGGGATTACAGGAGTGAGCCACCATGCCCAGCCAATTGTGTAGTCCTTCTTACACACAATGTGCAGTTGCTGATGTTACGGCTCTGATTTATTAACTTTTCATTACTAATTTAATTTTTAAGCCTGGATTTTTAAGGATTGCACCTTGGTCAACATATCTTAGTGGTCACTTAATGATTTGTTAGAGGTCATACATAAACAACTTGAACTCATAAGCCTTCTACACTTAACCAGTGGATCTTTGTGTGGATTGGGGAACACACTCAAAGTAAAGGCAGTTTGCAAGTCCTCCCTCACTTTTACCTTCTGTCAGATCTCTCCATCACACCTCTCCAAACTAAATGTCAATGAGGATGTGGTGGACCTAGGATTCTCACATATTGCTGCTGAGAACATAAAATGATTCATCTATTTGGAAAATAGTTTGGCAACGTCTTAAAAAGTTAGACATACATTTACTATTTGATCCAGGCATTCTATTCCTAGATATTTAGATAAGAGAAAGAAAAGCATATATATCTACAAAGACTTATGCATGAATGTTCAAGCAGCTTTATTTGTAATACTTTAAAACTGGAAACAACCCAAATATCCATCAACTGGTGGAAGGACATAATTCTACTCAGCATTTAAAAAGAGAGTGAACATGTCACAACATGGTAATAATTATGCTGGATGAAAGAAGATAGTAAAACAGAAAGTATACTTTATATTGTCATTTATGTAAAGCTCTAGGAAATTCAAACTAATATATGGTGATAGAAAACAGATTAGTGGTTACCTGGTTACTGGGAGAGATCTAAGTGGGGAGTGGCAGAAGGAAGAGATTACAAAGGAACATGAGGAAACTTTTTGGAGTGATAGATATGCTTAGCATCTTGAGTGCATTGACAGTTTCACACATATATACCAGGCTTAAAACAAAGATAAAGTGAGTGAAACTCACTTTTGAGACTCTGGCACAAAATTTTAGTGGATAAAGGTGGGGGAGGAAAACATTCAGTAATCAAGATAAATAATATTTTAATGCAATATTATAAATCTAAATTATTTTTAGAAATGTAATGAACAAAATATTACAGATTTAAATGAAGACAAGGTCTGATTCTATACTTGCAGAGTGTATTTACTCAACTTACCCTACTCCAAACTCTGGTTCTAATGAAACTCTCTTTATAAAAATAAGTAGATGGCTCACAAGTGATGGTATGTCAGCTTCATTTTTTAAAAAATATTAAAAATGATTTAAAAAACACATCATTTATCTTGATTAACTGGTTTTGGTGCCCCCTCAAAGGGGCATAGTAATAAAATTACACCTGACTAAGAATGAACTCTCTGCTTTGAGTAAAATGATGCACAGAAAAGCAGATTTCAAAGAGAACAAGTTACATTGAATGGTTAAAATGTCTATTTTGAAATCTATATTTAGATATTCTAAAATAGCTGCAAATAACAAGATAGGTACTTTAAAAACATTTGTCACTATATTTTAAAACATGATGCTAAATTTTCCCCATGAATTAAGGTATACCATTCTGTCCTTTCTCACTTTATTAAAAATTACTTAAGCTGACTAAAATTTGCGTGCTTAATGTGAAATTTTATTTATCATTTTGGAAGTATTTAGGGACGGCAACTAATCTGTTCAAATGTCACATTGTAGGACAACAACAAGTATTTAAGAATATGACGACAAGATTTTAAAATCATTTAAGCTGTGGCCAGGCACAGTGGCTCACGTCTGTAATCCTAGCACTTTGGGAGGCTGAGGAAGGCAGATCGCTTGAGGTCAGGAGTTCGAGATCAGCCTGGCCAACATGGTATAACCCCATCTGTACCAAAAATAAAAGAAAAGTACAAAAATTAGCCACACTTGGTGGCACATGCTGTAGTCCCAGATATTTGGAAGTCTGAGGTGAGAGGATCACTTGAACTCAGAAGGTTGAGGCTGCAGGTAGCCATGATAGCATCAGTGTACTCCAGCCTGGGCAACAGAGTGAGACCCTGTCTCAAAAAAATAATAATACAAATAAAATCATCTAAGCTGAAATAGCTGAAAGGAAGAATGGAAATGAAGATATCCACATTTTAAAAAATAGCAGTAAAGTTCTGTGACCAACTGAATATAATAGGAAGAAGAAAAGTTTGGTGGTTTTGAGGACACACTTGGGAACTAGACACATTTGGGTTAGAACCTCAAAGCTCACAGCTTGATCTGCCTCTCTCTAGCTGTGTGACTTGGAGTAAGTGACTTAACCTCTCTGAGCCTAATTCCTTTATCTAAAATATAGGGTTGTTAATAGGACTTATAAGTTTGTAATGTTACTTCAATGTCATTATGAACATAAAGTGTTTAGCTTAGGGCCTGACACAAAGGAACTACTCAATGGAAAATAGCTGTTATTATTACTAAAATATTAGATAACAGAAAAAGAAAGCAAGAAAGGCAAACAGCCTTGTGATGAGGAAATCCAGTGATTTATTATACTCAGGAACAATAACATTTGCAAGGGAGCGTAATATGATGAAAGCATAAACAATGACTTTAGGAGAAGCCATGATGCCCATGTCATAGTATAATGGTAACAAACACAGGCAGAGGACAGTACTCTTGAGCAAATTGACCTTTGCTCTGTGTGCCTCAAGCCCAGGAAGGTTTTGGGAAGCATGAAAACATCTTGACACGTGAGTTTTAAGTAGGAAGTACCTAGGCTATCTTACTTTGAAAAGTGTAAGACAGATATGGTTCCAAATGCAAACTTTCTTGCACACACCCAGTCCTTCCAGTCCTTCCATCAGCAGCATGGTCATAGTGGCTTTGATGTCTGTGAGTTTTGTTTGTATGGACAATGACAAGAAGTCCAGTGTGGCATGTTTTGATCTCTGGGGTCTTACAAAATCCAAAATATCACCAACTGTTTATGTAATGCTGTATTTATCATGGTTTCTCATGAACTTAATTATAAAATCTGTTGTTTTTCTGTTAGCTTTAAAATGAATGAAACCCTTGGAAGGAGGAAGAATAAAGGAAACATTAATAGGTTGGGTGTCAGCGTGCATGATAATAGCACAATGTCATGCTGATCTTTTTAATTACACAGTAGAAACTCAGCTTGTCACATTCGCAGTGCTTAATTCATGGCTGTGGATATATACTTCACAGTGAGGATGAAATCAGGCCAATCAGCCAGTATTTACAGGTCTGCAAGGATTCCTGATTTTCATATAAAGACCTAAGTTTTGGTATATGAAAAAATTAGAACATCCAAAACTCCCAATGAAAGCATTCTGTGCATACATTCACAGTTGAATTAAGGTGGTTGGATTATTTCTGTTTATGGTTAACAAATATTTAAGGAAATGGCAATTTTATATTGTTAACCTTTCCCAGAGAATTTTGCAATAGTTAACTAATGGCTTTTTCGTTTGACTGATTACCTCTAGGGCCAAAGCAATGGAAATATACTACTCAGATTAACACTCTTCTAACATAAGATACCACATAAAAATGAGAATTCAAGAACTGTAGCACATTACCCAAAAGTCCAAGATGATAAAGAATGAGAAGTGCAAATATTCCAAAGTCTGTTCTTCTGTTTATGTCACTTCTTTCTGACACATACACATTATTGTACAATATTTTTGTAAATGGATTTTATGTTTAACAAAAATTTAAAACTGCTTAATAAGTTAAATAATGATTATGAGCATTATTACAAATCATCTCAAAGATCTAATTTTCATGTCAAATACGCAGATATTTTATACACGTTTACGAACAGCAACTTCTCATAGGTGTGGTTTTGTTAAACCCTTTTGCTACTTTTTTAATTCATTGGCTAAAGCAATATAAACTCAACATGTTTAAAGCAAGCCCTATTATTCTCACACAATCTCACACAAATAGAGTTCTATGAGATCAGAATAAGCAGCTTCTATTTATTTTTTATAAAATTCTTTCTTGACGGAGTCTCCCTTTGTCACCCAGGCTGTAGTGCAGTGGCACAATCTCAGCTCATTGCAACCTACACCTCCCAGGTTCAAGCAATTCTCATGCCTCAGCCTCCTTAGCTGGAACTACAGGTGCATGCCACCACGGCTGGCTAAGTTCTCTGTATCTGTGGTAGAGACAGGGTTTCACCATGGCTGGCTAAGTTCTCTGTATCTGTGGTAGAGACAGGGTTTCACCATGGCTGACTAAGTTCTCTGTATCTGTGGTAGAGACAGGGTTTCACCATGTTGGCTAGGCTGGTCTCAAATTACTCCCAAAGTGCTGTGATTACAGGTGCAAGACACGGAGCCCGGCCTATTTATTTTTTAAATGGAACAGTGGTTTATCTGTTGCCTGAATTTTGATCAGAATAAAAATATGCTGTGTATTAAAGAGAATAATTTATAACAGGAAGATCACGTAAGTTAGAAATCAGGATCATTAAAATGAAGGTTCAGTGACCAAGACAAATCATAAGGCTTTTCTATTTCTATGGCTACTTCTCCTATTATTATGTATGTTTCCATAATAGAAACAATTAAGAAATATAAAATAAATATTAAAGGCAACTAGAAATAGAAGGTAGAGTGAGTGAAGATGATGCTGTCTTTATCTCAACACTCTAGAAATGAAGGTGGTGGCAATAGGTTTTGGGATTAGAATGTATGTATTCATAAACCTAGAGGAAATCATCTAATTCTCCTTTATGGACTGTGCATATGGGTCCTATCCTATCAGTCTGGATCATATCTGTTGTTCTGCCACTATCTTACCAATCTGTTTCCAAGAAATAAATCACATCACCATCAATATACTCAGAAAAATTATTTTTAAAATTATACTTTTAAGTGTGTTTCTATTTGTAAAACAATGGTAACAATTTAAATTAAGATTATAAGATAAATATTTAAAAATAGGGATTGCCTGGGAAGTAACATCAGCAAGGTGATGGGATAGGAAACCTCATGTTTCTCTCTCCACCACAGAAAGTTCAACTAACAGCCATACACAGACAGGAATGCTTTGGTGAAAACCCCAAGACTTAGAAAGAAGCCTGAGACATCCACATGGATCATAGAACTGAATAAAAATCACATTAGAAGAGTAAGAGAAATGGTTTCACTTCGACTTTGCTGTCCCTTCCACTCCCTCACAAGGAAATTCTCCAGTGCCCATTGTTTAGATTAGGGGGAAAAGAAAACTGGAAACACACATCCAACTCCCCTAGCATTCTGAGGAGCCTCTCAGGAATCCCACTTCAATCTCACCTTACAGTAAACACAGAGGGTAACAGCCTGGCTAAACTACCTGTGGTCAGATAAAAACAAAGAAGGAGGCACTGCTCACAGTGACAGCATGCACATCTTGGTGGTAGCTCCACATTACTGCTAGCAGAGGTGTCAAATCAGAAATACGTTGACACAGCCCACGCACAGGGACAAGCTGGTCACTTCCAGAAATATGGTGAAAAGTTCAATCCAGCTTGAATTTCTAGACTACTAACTTCCATGCCTAGCCTCAGACCATATCCCAAGTTCTGGCCCAGAGAAGGAGATGCCTGCCACAGAGTATTTCACCAAAGCACTGAGTATAAACTTGTGCCATCCAGGGATTTAAATGCTGGCTTGGCTCGACATTGAAGTCCACCTCAAGACCCCATGGCCTGAAACTGTACTTTTCAGTAAAGCACAGGGGCTAGACTTGTGCCACCTGGGCCTTCAAACAGCAGCTCAGCTCACTTTCAAATATCACTCAAAAACTCTACCCAGGCAAAAAGGCAAACCTCAATCATGCCTTTCTACTGAGCATACCAGTTGTTCTCAATTATACCAAGCAGCAATTCTGCTTAACCTCGGGATCTATCCTGCTTCCCTGCTCAGATTTAAGAACTCAAAAGGCAGTACCACTGTATTAAGAAGTATGTCATGCACTCGGCACTATTAGAGGCAATTTCAGTGTCTAACCAGTAGCTCTAATTGCAGAATGTAGCCAATGGTCTTATGAGACAGCAAAGCTCAGCTAGCAGCCACATCTGACCTCAGAGCAAAGGTCAGATGGCCTTTATCAGGTGCCCCATCTAGAATTACATGCTAGAATTAATAGTGAAGGTATAATAGCCTTGCCAAAAATGTCTGTAAGGACTAAAACAGGTGGCTGTCTCGTCAAATATACATATACCAATGTAAAAACATAAAGATTATAAAGAATCATGGAAATAAACCTTCAACAATGGCCTCTAAAGAAATGAAGATTTATAAATGAAGACAAAAAATTAATAACAGTTCTCTTAGGGAAGTTCAATAAATTTAAAAGTTATAAAAATATATGGAAATGTAAATAAAATTTGGAAATCAGTCACAAATAAAATGAAACATTTGAAAAGAATTGAAACAGTAAAAAATAGAAATCCTACAGATGAACACAATGACTGAACTAAAAAATGTAATAGAAAGATTCAACAAAAGTTTTGAGCAAACAGAAGGAAAAATCATTGAGCTCAAGACTGAAATTTGACAGAGACATTTGAAATTATTCAGTCAGAGGAGCGAAAAGAAAACAGAATGAAAAAAGAAAACAGAAAGCCTATGGATTTATGGCATACCATCCAGAGACTTAACACTCACTTAGTAGAATTACCTGAAGAAAAAAATGGAGAGAAAAAGAGCCAGAAATTATATTTTTAAAAATAATAGCTAAAAGTTTCTCAAATCTGGGGGAAAATGCCCTCATTCAGATAGAAGAAGTATAGATATCTCCAATAAATTCAACAAAAGGAAGAGTTTATCAAGGCATAGTTATTGAACTATCAAAAATGAGAGACAAAGAATAAATTCTGAAAGCAGCAAAAGATAAGGAACATATCACATAAAGGGAGTCCCAGTGCAGTTATCAGCAGATTTCTCAGAAGAAATACTGCAGACCAGGAGAAATTGGGAAAATAATTCAAATTACTAAAGGAAAAATAAACCTGTAAACCAAGAATAGTTTACCTGGCAAAGCTTCCCTTCAGAAGAGAGGGAGAATAGAAACTTTATCAGACAAACAAAAGCTAAGGGAGCTCATCACCACTTGGTTTGCCTTGAAAGAATTACTAAATATAGCTCTCAAAGCTGAAAAACAAAGACAAAAAAAATTTCACTAATTAATAACATAAAGTGTACAAAAACACAAAAGTCATTGATACAAGTGACACATAGTCATAGTCAGAATACTCTAGGTCTGTAATGGTGGTATGTACAATTTTAATTCTAGTATCCTGGTTAAAGGATGAAACTGCTAAAAACTATGGCAAAATACATTATCATTAAAAAATGATAAAATTATGTAATATTGACATCAAAAATCAAATTAAGGGAAAATAAAAAGAAAGAGTTGTTAGATATGATCAAAGTTAAGTGGTGTTTAGCTTGAAATAGCCTAAGTCTGAGATAATTTGTGTAAGCCTCATGATAGCACATCTATAGATGTGCAAAGTAAAAATAGAAAGGATTCAAAGCATACCTACAAAAACCATCAAACCATCAAACCAAAAATCTATCAAAGCACAAAGGAAGGCAGCACAAAAGAAAAAAAAAAAAAAAAAAAACAACTACATTCCAAACAACCAGAAAACAAATTATGAAATGGTAGTAGTAAATCTTTACCTAAAAATAATAGTTTGAATGTTAAATGGATTAAATTATCCAATTAAAAGGCATAGAGTGGCTGAATAGATTTTATTTAAAAGACCCTACTATAAGTTGTCTACAAGAGACTTACCTCACCTTTAAAGATGAACATAGACTGAAAGTGAAAGAATGAAAAAGGATATTTCATGTAAATGGAAATCAACAGAGAGCAGGGGTAGATGTATTTATGTCAGACAAAATAGATGTTAAGCCAAAAACTATAAAACAAGACAAAGACAGTTATTATGTAAGGATAAAGCGGTCAGTTCATTAAAAGGATATAACAATTCTAATAAATATGCACCCAACATTGGAGTACTTAAGTACTTAAAGCAAATATTAACAGACCTGAAGGGGGAGATAGACTATAATACAATAATAGTAGTGGACTGCAATATTCTACTTTCAACACTGAACAGATCATTCAGATAGAAAATTAAAAAGGAAACTTTGGATTTGAATATACTTTAGATCAAATGGGCCTGGAAGACATACACAAAAAATTCCATCCAATAGCAAAAAATTACACATTTTTCTCAAGAGCACATGGAACTTTCTCTAGGATAGACCAGTCTTATCAAATTAAAGAGGATTAAAATCATATCAAATTTTTTATCATAATATGAGCTAGAAATCAGTAACAGGAGAAATCTTGCATAACTTACAAATACATGGAAATTAAAGAATATGTTACTGAATAACTAATGGGTCAAAAAGAAGTCAAATGGGAAATAAAAAATATATTGAGACAAATAAAATGGAAAAAAAGCAACATAACAAAATATACAAGATAAAGGAAAAGCAGACCTAAAAGGAAAATTTATAGCAATAAATGCCTATATCAAAAAAGAAAAAAACTCAAGTAAACAATGGAAAAAATAAACCCATGATTTGACTTTTGAAAAAGTAAACAAAACCAACACTTAGCTAGACTAAGAGAAAAGAGAGAAACAAATTAATAAAATGAGAAATGAGAAAAATATATAACAACTGATATCACAGAAATATAAAAACTGAGATTAATATGAACAATTATAAGCCAACGAATTGAATACCCTGGAAGAAATAGTTGAATACATACATATATAGAGCCTACCAACACTGAATCAAGGAGAAATAAAACATCTGAACAGAACTTTAACAAACAAAGTTGAGTCAGTAATAAAAAACACTTCCATTTAATAAAAGCCCACATCTGATGCCTTCATAGGTGAATTCTTTCAAATATTTAAAGAACTAGGCAGGGTGTGGGGGCTCATACCTGTAATTCCAACACTTTGAGAGGCTGAGGCGGGCGGATCACTTGAGGTTAGGAGTTCGAGACCAGCCTGGCCAACATGATAAAATCCCATCTCTACTAAAAATACAAAAATTTGCTGGGCATGGCGACAGGTGCCTGTAATCCCAGCTACTTGGGAGGCTGAGGCAGGAGAATTGCTTGAACCCAGGAGGTGGACGTTGCACTGAGCTGAGATCGTGTCACTGCACTTCAGCCTGGATGACACAGGGAGACTCTGTTTCAAACACCAACAAACTAACAAGCCAAAAAACTAATACCAATCTTCTCAAACTATTCCAAAAACTTGAAATAGAGGAAATACTTCTGAGTTCTTTTTATGAGACCAGAATTACCTTAATACTAAAACCAGAGAAAGACTCAAGAAAAAGAAATTACAGGCCAATATTTCTGATAAATATAGATGCAAAAATCTTTAACAACATATCAGCAAAGTGAATTCAACAGTTCATTAACAGGACAATTCACCAAGATCAATGAGAATTTATCCCAGTGATGCAAATATGGTGCAACATGTGCAATCTATAATTCTGATATCCTACATTAGCAGAATGAAGGATAAAAATCTTATGATCATCTCATTAGAAGCAGAAAAACATTTGACATATTCAGCATTCTTTCATGATAGAAACCCTCGAGGAAATATGTGCAGGAATATATTTAGCCACAGAAGTGAAAAATTTACACACTAACCTCCTTAAAACATTGATGGAAGAAATGTAAGACACAAATAAAGGAAAAGATATTTCATGTTTATGAATTGGAATATTTAACATTGTTTCAATGTGCATACTAACCAAAGTATTCTACAGACTCAATGCAATCCCTATCAAAACTCCAATGTTAGATGAGTGCAGTGGCTCATGTCTGTAATACCAGTATTTTGTGAGGCCATGGTGGTAGGATTTCTTGATCCCAGAAGATTGAGACCAGCTTGGGCAACATGGCAAAATACAATTTCTACAAAAAGAAAAAAAGAAAAGAAAATTAGCTGGGCATGGAGACACATGTCTGTAGTCCCAGCTACTCCAGAGGCTTATGCAGGAGGTTCCTTTGAGCCCAGGACACTGAGGCTGTGGTGAGTCATGTTCACACCACTGCACTCCAGACTGGAAAACAGAGGGAGATTCTTTCTCAAAAAAAAAAAAAAAAAAAAATCCAATGGTCATTTTTCACCAAAATAGGAATAAACAATTCAAAAATTCATATGAAACCATAAAAATCAACAAATAAAGCAATCTCGATCAAAAAGAACAAAGCTGGAGACATCACACTACCTGACTTCAAGCTATACTGCACAGCTATAGTAACTAAAAGTGCATGGTACTGCCATCAAAACTGATATATTGATCAATGGAACAGAATAGAGAGCCCAGAAATAAACCCACACTTCTATGATCAACATATTCTTAACAAAGTACCAATACTACACAATGGGAAAAGAACAGTATTTTCAATAAAGGATGTTGAGAAAACTAGATATACACATACAGAAAAAAAATGGAACTGGATGTTTCTACATCATAACAAAAATTAACTCAAAAGGGATGAATGTTTAAACATAAACCCTCAAGCTGTAATAATACCAGCAGAATACATAAGGGAAAACTACACAACGTTGGTCTGTGCAATAATGTTTTTAAAAAATTTGACTCCAAAAACCTCAGGTAACAAAAGCAAAAATGGACAAATGGGATTACATCAAATTAAAAAGGCTCTGTACAGTAAAGAAAACAATTAAGAATAAAAATACAACCTACAGATTGAGAGAACATATGTGTTAACCATACATCTGCTAAAGCACTAATATCCCAAATATATAAGAAATTTATACGTTAACAGCAGAAAAAAACTAATTAAAAATGAGCAAAGAACCTGAATAGATATTTCTTAAAAGAAGACATATAAATTCTCAAAAGATATATGAAAAAAATGCTCCATATCACTCATCATTAGAGAAGTACAACTTAAAACTACAACGGGATCACATAACACTTGCCAGAATGGCTAGTATGAAAAAGATAAACAATAGCAAGTGTTTGCAAGAATATGAAGGAAAAGGAACTCTTGCACACTTTTGGTATAAATATAAATTAGCACTGCTGTATTAGTTCATTATCATACTGCTATAAAGAACTTCCAGAGACTGGGCAATTTATTAATATAAAGAAAACAGGTTTAATTGGCTCACAGTTCTGCATGGCTAAGGAGGCCTCAGGAAACTTACAATCATGGTGAAAGGAAAAGCAGGCACTTCTTACATGGCAGCAAATGAGAGAGAGGAAGCGGAGGGGCAAGAGCCCCTTATAAAAAACTTCAGATCTCATGAGAACGCACTCACTGTCACAAGAACAGCATGGGGAAAACCACCCTAAAGATCTAGTCGCCTCCCACCAGGTCTCTCCCTCAACCCCTAGAAATTACAACTTGAACTGAGATTTGGGTGGAGACACAATGCCAAATCATATCAGCAGCCATTATAGAAAAGCGTATGGAGGCTGATATGGTTTGACTCTGTGTCGCCACCCAAATCTCATTTTGAATTGTACTCCTATAATTCCCATGTGTTGTGGGAGGGACCCAGAAGGAGATAATTTGAATGATGGGGACAGTTTCCCCCATACTGTTCTCATGGTAGTGAATAAGTCTCACAAGATCTGATTATTTTGTCAGGGCTTTCCATTTTTGCATCTGTCTCATTTTCTCTTGCCACCACCATGTAGGAAGTGCCTTTGGTCTCCCACCATGATTCTGAGGCCTCCCCAGCCATGTGAAACTGTAAGTCCAAGTAAACCTCTTTTTCTTCCCAGTATCAGATATGTCTTTATCAGCAGCATGAAAATGGACTGATACTGCGGTCTTCAAAAAAGCAGAAATGCAATTACAGTATGATTGAGCAATCCTATTTGTGGTTTTATATCTTAAAAGAAGACATTCATACGGCCAACAGACACATGAAAAAATGCTCATCATCACTGGCCATCAGAGAAATGCAAATCAAAACCACAATGAGATACCATCTCACACCAGTTAGAATGGCAATCATTAAAAAGTCAGGAAACAACAGGTGCTGGAGAGGATGTGGAGAAATAGGCACACTTTTACACTGTTGGTGGGATTGTAAACTAGATCAACCATTATGGAAATCAGTATGGCGATTCTTCAAGGATCTAGAACTAGATGTACCATATGACCCAGCCATCCCATTACTGGGTATATACCCAAAGGATTATAAATCATGCTGCTATAAAGACACATGCACACGTATGTTTATTGCGGCACTATTCACAATAGCAAAGACTTGGAATCAACCCAAATGTCCATCAGTGACAGACTGGATTAAGAAAATGTGGCACATATACACCATGGAATACTATGCAGCCATAAAAAAGGATGAGTTTGTGTCCTTTGTAGGGACATGGATGCAGCTGGAAACTATCATTCTCAGCAAACTATCACAAGAACAGAAAACCAAACACCGCATGTTCTCACTCATAGGTGGGAACTGAACAATGAGATCACTTGGACTCGGGAAGGGGAACATCACACACCGGGGCCTATCATGGGGAGCGGGGAGGGGGGAAGGATTACATTGGGAGTTATATCTGATGTAAATGACGAGTTGATGGGTGCTGACGAGTTGATGGGTGCAGCACACCAACATGGCACATGTATACATATGTAACAAACCTGCACGTTATGCACATGTACCCTAGAACTTAAAGTATAATAATAATAAAAAATAAAAATAAAAAAATAAAAAAAAAGACTTGAAATCTGTATGTCAAAGAGATGTCTGCACTCCCATGTTCATTGCAATATTATTCACAACAGTTAAGACAGGAAAACAATTCTTCATATCTGTCAACAAATGAATGGATAAAGAAAACATGATACTTTGAGTATCTCTTATCTGAAATGCTTAGGACCAGAAGTGCTTCCAAGTTTGAATTTTTTTTTTTTTTTTGATTTTGGAATACTTGCATATACATAATGAAATACATTGGGGAGGGGATACAAGTCTAAACATAAAATTCACTTATATTACATATAAACATTGTATACATAGCCTAAAAGTAATTTTACCCAATATTTTAAATAATTTTATATATAAAACAACATTTGTGTCCATTAAACCATCAGAAAGCAAAAGCGTTCCTATCTCAGCCATCCATGCAAACAATCTGTGGTTATTCACATCACCATCATTGCTGACTCTGAATTTCCATGCTACTGATAAGCACTCGTTTTTCTCACACTTATTTGCACATAAATACTTAACAGTAAAAAAACTGACATACCATTAATATAGTGAAAAAATAATGTGTTCAGGGTAGCTAAGCAACACAGTTGCATCACCAGAATACCTGTATTAGCTGTTAAATAACAGCAACTGCAAGCGACAGCAGGATTTTAGTCTCCACCTATAATACTGTATTTTTATTAACAGGATACTATATAACGTATTTTTTAGGTGAGAAAAAACATCAGAAGCAGTTGAGGGATGAGGAGGCATTCAGCCAGAAGGCATTTAAAAATGTTTTCTCCAAAGTCATCTGCCTTATTAACAGTGGTATTTGTTGTCAAAGTCTCTCTTTGAGTTTATAAACTAATATCATTTCTTGTTCTGTTATGAATGCATACTGCCCTAGTCCTTCAATAAGCTCATTATATATTTGACCATGTAATTAACCTACAGGCACTTCTGCAGTAGTTATCATTGTTAAATGTCATCTTCATTATCACTATTACCGCAATCACTTTGACTCAGAATCATTTTGGCTATTTCACCATCAGTCAATGAATGAATAAGTGGAGCCTAATTCTCCTTTCTTTTTCTTTCTTTCTTCTTTTTTTTTTTTTTAATTATACTTTAAGTTCTAGGGTACATGTGCACAACATGCAGGTTTGATATATAGGCATACATGTGCCATGTTAGTTTGCTGCACCCATCAACCCATCATTTACATTAGGTATTTCTCCTAATGCTATTCTCCTTCCAGCCCCCCACCCAGCGACAGGCCTTGGTGTGTGATTTTCCCCGCTCTGTGTCCCAGTGATCTCATTGTTCAATTCCCACCTGTGAGTGAGAACATGCGGTGTTTGGTTTTCTGTCCTTGTGATAGTTTGCTCAGAATGATGGTTTCCAGCTTCATCCGTATCCCTGCAAAGGACACAAACTCATCCTTTTTTACGGCTGCATAGTATTCCATGGTGTATAAGTGCCACATTTTCTTAATCCAGTCTATCATTGATGGACATTTGCGTTGGTTCCAAGTCTTTGCTATTGTGAATAGTGCCACAATAAACATACGGGTGCATGTGTCTTTGTAGCAGCATGATTTATAATCCTTTGGGTATATCCCCAGTAATGGGATTGCTGGGTCAAATGGTATTTCTAGTTCCACATCCTTGAGGAATTGCCACATTGTCTGCTACAATGGTTGAACCAGTTTACACTCCAACCAACAGTGTAAAAGCGTTCCTATTTCTCCACATCCTCTCCAGCATCTGTTGTTTCCTGACTTTTAATGATTGCCATTCTAACTGATGTGAGATGGTATCTCATTGTGGTTTTGATTTGCATTTCTCTGATGAACAGTGATGATGAGCATTTTTTCATATGTCTGTTGTCTCTATAGATGTCTTCTTTTGAGAAGTGTCTACTCATATCAATTGTCCACTTTTTGATGGGGTTGTTTTTTTCTTGTAAGTTTGTTTGGGTTCTTTGTAGATTCTGGATATTAGTGCTTTGTCAGATGGGTAGATTGCAAAAAATTTCTCCCATTCTGTAGGTTGCCTGTTCACTCTGATGATAGTTTCTTTTGCCGTGCAGAAGCTCTTTAGTTTAATTAGATCCCATTTGTCAATTTTGGCTTTTGTTGCCATTGCTTTTGGTGTTTTAGTCATGAAGTCCATGCCCATGCCTATGTCCTGAATGGTGTTGTCTAGGTTTTCTTCTAGGGTTTCTACGGTTTTAGTCCTAACATTTAAGTCTTTAATCCATCCTGAATTAATTTTTGTATAGGGTGTAAGGAAGGGATTCAGTTTCAGCTTTCTACATATGGTTAGCCAGTTTTCCCAGCACCATTTATTAAATAGGGAATCCTTTCCCCATTTCTTGTTTTTGTCAAGTTTGTCAAAGATCAGATGGCTGTAGATGTGTGGCATTATTTCTGAGGCCTCTGTTCTGTTCTGTTGGTCTACATATCTATTTTGGTACCAGTACCACGCCATTTTGGTGACTGTAGCCTTGTAGTATAGTATGAAGTCTGGTAGCGTGATGCCTCCAGCTTTGTTCTTTTTGCTTAGGATTGTCTTGGCAATGCAGGCTCTTTTGTGGTTCCATATGAACTTTAAAGTAGTTTTTTTTTTTTCCAATTCTGTGAAGAAAGTCATTGGTAGCTTGATGGGGATGGCATTGAATCTATAAATTACTTTGGCAGTATGGCCATTTTTACAATATCGATTTTTCCTATCCATGAGCATGGAATATTCCTCCATTTGTTTGCGTCGTCTTTTATTTTATTGAGCAGCGGTTTGTAGTTCTTCTTGAAGAGATCCTTCACATCCCTTGTAAGTTGTATTTCTAGGTATATTATTATCTTTGTAGCAATTGTGAATGGGTTTTCACTCATGATTTGGCTCTCTATTTGTCTGTTAATGTTGTATAGGAATGCTTGTGATTTTTGCACATTGATTTTGATCCTGAAATTTTGCTGAAGTTGCTTATCAGCTTAAGGAGATTTTGGGCTGAGACGATGGTGTTTTCTAAATATACAGTCACGTCATCTGCAAACAGGGACAATTTGACCTCCTCATTTCCTAACTGAATATCCTTTATTTCTTTCTCTTACATGATTGCCCTGGCAACACTATATTGAATAGGAGTGGTGAGAGAAGACATCCTTGTCTTGTGCCGGTTTTCAAAGGGAATGCTTCCAGTTTTTGCCCATTCAGTATGATATTGGCTGTGGGTTTGTCATAAATAGCTCTTGTTATTTTGAGATACATTCCATCAATACCTAGTTTATTGAGAGTTTTTTAGCATGAAGGACTGTTGAATTTTATTGAAGAACTTTTCTGCATCTATTGAGATATTCATGTGGTTTTTGTTGTTGGTTCTGTTTATGTGATGGATTATGCTTATTGATTTGCATATGTTGAACCAGCCTTGCATCCTAGGGATGAAGCCGACTTGATTTTGGTTGATAAGCTTTTTGATGTGCCACTGGATTCAGTTTGCCAGTATTTTATCGAGGCTATTCGCATCGATGTTCATCAGGGACATTGGTCTAAAATTCTCTTTTTCTGTTGTGTCTCTGCCAGGCTTTGATATCAAGATGATTCTGGCCTCATAAAATGAGTTAGGGAGGATTCCCTCTTTTTCTATTGATTGGAATTGTTTCAGAAGGATTGGTACCAGCTCCTGTTTGTACTTGTGGTAGAATTCGACTGTGAATCCGTCTGGTCCTCGACTTCTTTTGTTGGTAGACTATTAATTACTGCCTCAATTTCAGAGCCTATTATTGGTCTACTCAGAGATTCAACTTCTTCCTGGTTTAGTCTTGGGAGGTTGTATGTGTCCAGGAATGTATCCATTTCTTCTAGATTTTCTAGTTTATTTGCATAGAGGTGTTTATAGTATTCTCTGATGATAGTTTGTATTTCTGTGGGATTGGTGGTGATATCCTCTATCATTTTTTATTGCATCTATTTTATTTTTCTCTCTTTTCTTCTTTTAGTCTTGCTAGCAGTCTATCAGTTTTGCTGATCTTTTCAAAAACCAGCTCCTGGATTCATTGATTTTTTGAAGGGTTTTTTTGTGTCTCTATCTCTTTCAGTTCTGCTCTGATCTTATTTGTTTCTTTCCTTTTGCTAGCTTTCAAATATGTTTGCTCTTGCTTCTCTAGTTCTTTTAATTGTGATGTTAGAGTGTTGATTTTAGATCTTTACTTCTTTCTCTTGTGGGCATTTAGTGCTATAAGTTTCCCTCTACATATTGCTTTAAATGTGTCCCAGAGATTCTGGTACTTTGTGTCTTTGTTCTCATTGGTTTCAAAGAACATCTTTATTTCTGCCTTCATTTCATTATTTATCCAGTAGTCACCCAGGATCAAGTTGTTCAGTGTCCATGTAGTTGTGCAGTTTTGAGTGAGTTTCTTAATCCTGAGTTCTAACTTGATGGCATTGTGGTCTGAGAGAGAGTTTGTTGTGATTTCTGTTCTTTTACATTTGCTGAGGAGTGCTTTACTTCCAATTATGTGGTCAGTTTTAGAGTAAGTGTGATGTGGTACTGAGAATAATGTATATTTTGTTGATTTGGGTTGGAGAGTTCTGTAGATGTCTATTAGGTCTGCTTGTTGCAGAGCTGAGTTCAGGTCCTGGATATCCTTGTTAACTTTTTGTCTTGTTGATCTGTCTAATATTGACAGTGGGGTGTTAAAGTCTCCCATTATTATTGTGTGAGAGCCTAAGTCTCTTTGTAGGTCTCTAAGGACTTGCTTTATGAAACCAGGTGCTCCTGTATTGGGTGCATATATATTTAGGATAGTTAGCTCTTCTTGTTGAATTGATCCCTTTACCATTATATAATGTCCTTCTTTGTCTCTTTTGATCTTTGATGGTTTAAAGTCTGTTTTATCAGAGACTAGGATTGCAACCCCTGTTTTTTTTTTTGTTTTTTTGTTTTTTTTTTTTTGTTTTTTTTTTTTTTTTTTTCCATTTGCTTGGTAGATCTTCCTCTATCCCTTTATTTTGAGCCTATGTGTGTCTCTGCACGTGAGATGGGTCCTGAATACAGCACACTGATGGGTCTTGACTCTTTATCCACTTTGCCAGTCTGTGTCATTTAATTGGGGCATTTAACCCATTTACATTTAAGATTAATATTGTTGCCGGGCGCGGTGGCTCAAGCCTGTAGCCGGGCGCGGTGGCGGGCGCCTGTAGTCCCAACTACTCGGGAGGCTGAGACAGGAGAATGGCGTGAACCCGGGAGGCGGAGCTTGCAGTGAGCTGAGATCTGGCCACTGCACTCCAGCCTGGGCAGCAGAACGAAACCCCGTCTCAAAAAAAAAAAAAAAAAAAAAAAAAAAAAAGATTAATATTGTTATGTGTGAATTTGATCTTGTCATTATGATGTTCATTAGTTATTTTGCTCGTTAATTGAGGCAGTTTCTTCATAGCATCAATGGCCTTTACAATTTGACCTGTTTTTGCAGTGACTGGTACCAGTTGTTTCTTTCCATGTTTAGTGCTTCCTTAAGGAGCTCTTATAAGGCAGGGCTGGTGGTGACGAAATCTTTCAGCATTTGCTTGTCTGTAAAGGAGTTTATTTCTCCTTCAATTATGAAGCTTAGTTTGGCTGGATATGAAATTCTGGGTTGAAAATTCTTTTCTTCAAGAACGTTGAATATTGGCCCCCACTCTCTTCTGGCTTCTAGGGTTTCTGTAGGGAGATCTGCTGTTAGTCTAATGGCCTTTCCTTTGTGGGTAACTAGACCTTTCTCTCTGGCTACCGTTAACCCTTTTACCTTCATTTCAACCTTGGTGAATCTGACAATTATGTGTCTTGGGGTTGCTCTTCACAAGGAGTATCTTTGTGGTGTTCTCTGTATTTCCTCAATTTGAATGTTGGCTTGCCTTGCTAAGTTGGGGAAGTTCTCCTCAATAATACCCTGAAGAGGGTTTTCCAACTTGGTTCCATTCTCCCTATCACTTTCAGGTACACCAATCAAATGTAGATTTGGTCTTTTTCCATAGTCCCATATTTCTTGGAGGCTTTGTTCCTTTATTTCTAGTCTTTTTTCTCTAACTTTGTCTTCTCACTTTATTTCATTAATTTAATCTTCAATCACTGATACTCTTTCTTCCACTTGATCAACTTGGCTATTGAAGCTTGTGCATGCATCACGAAGTTCTTGTGCCATGGTTTTCAGCTCCATCAGTTCATTTAAGGTCTTCTCTACGCTGTTTATTCTAGTTAGCCATTTGTCTAATGTTTTTTCAAGGTTTTTAGCTTCCTTGTGATGGTTTCGAATATACTCCTTTAGCTCGGAGTAGTTTGTTATTATTGACGATCTGAAGCCTACTTCTGTGAACTCATCAAAGTCATTCTCCATCCAGCTTTGTTTCATTGCTGGTGAGGAGCTGCTATTCTTTGGAGGAGAAGAGGCATTCTGATTTTTAGAATTTTCAGTTTTTCTCCTGTGGTTTCTCCCCATCTTTGTGGTTTTATCTACCTTTGGTCTTTGAGGTTGTTGACCTACAGATGGGCTTTTGGTGTAAATTACCTTTTTGTTGATGTTGATGCTATTCCCTTCTGCTTGTTAGTTTTCCTTCTAACAGGTCCCTCAGCTGCCAGTCTGTTGGAATTTGCTGGAGTTCCACTCCAGACCCTGTTTGCCTCACCAGTGGAGGCTGCAGGACAGCAAATATTGCTGCCTGATCCTTCCTCTGGAAGCTTCGTCCCAGAGGGGCAGCCACCGATATGAGGTGTTGGCCCCTACTTGGAGGTGTCTCCCAGTTAGGGTACACAGGAGTTAGGGACCCACTTGAGGAGCCAGTCTGTCCATTCTCAGAGCTCAAACACCATGCTGGGAGAACCACTGCTCTCTTCAGAGCTGTCAGACAGGGATGTTTAAGTCTGCAGAAGTTATCTGCTGCCTTTTGTTCAGCTAGGTCCTGCCCACAGAGATGGAGTCCAGAGGCAGTAGGCCTTGTTGAGCTGCAGTGAGCTCTGCCCAGTTTGAGCTTTCTGGCTGCATTGTTTATCTACTCAAGCCTCAGCAATGGTGGACACCCCTCCCCCCGCCAGTCTGCAGCCTCACAGATTGATCTAAAATTGCTGTACTAGCAGTGAGCAAGGCTTCGTAGGCATGGGACCTGAGGAGCCAGGCACAGGAGAGAACTAGCTTGTCTGCTGGATGTTAAGACCTTGGGAAAAGCACAGTATTTGGATGGGGAGTGTCCCATATTTCCAGGTAGTCTGTCATGGCTTCCCTTGGCTAGGAAAGGGAAATCCCCCAACCCCTTGGGCTTTCCAGGTATGGCAATGCCCCAGCCGGCTTCAGCTCGCCCTCCTTGGGCTGCACCCACTGTCCAATCAGTCCCAATAAGATGAACCAGGTACCTATGTTGGAAATGCAGAAATCACCCGTCTTCTGCATCAATCACGCTGGGTGCTGCAGACCAGAGCTTTTCCTATTTGGCTATCTTGGAACGCCCCCCGAGCTTAATTTTCAATGTTACAAACTTCAATATCACTTATTTCAGCTTACTGAAGGACTCTGAATGTACATTTTTTCATAGATAAGGTCAGACATCATTTATTTCTCACTTAACATATGGAATCCTTCAAAGTCACCACCTTGTTCATCATCATCGCTGAACACAATCACAGGCCAGAGGTTGTTCCAGGCATGCACAACTGTGTCATTGTGTTCAAAGTGTTGGCAACAATATGTATGGAATCCTTTCATATTTCCCACTTGTTGATCTGAGGGTACCCTCTTTTATGGCTGAATAATTGGAGTCAAATTTGGGGAAAGTACATGCCATAAACATTACTTTTTATGAGTAGTTCAGCTGGAGGATGAGCAGAACAGTTGTCAAAGAATAACAAAATCTTGTAGTCATAATTCAGTCCTGTTTTCTTGCAATAAGCATGCACTGCTGATACAAAATGTCTCTGTAAACAATAATGAAAGCTGTCCCTGGTGATTCAAGCCTTTTTGTTAGCATCATAATTGACTGGTCAGACATTTGCTCCTTGGAAACAACAAGCATGCAAGCTTGTGCCTATCACAGGTTTACTTATGCATGCCTGCTGCATTAGCACAGCCTGGCATAGTTATTCTGTCTTTGGCATCCTTAATTCTTGTAGGGGCTGTCTCATCAGCAGTAGTCAGTGTCTTTTGGGGCAATAACACAAAAACAGTGATGTTTCATTAGCACTATAGACTTGTCTTGGCATCAGATTTCCACCAGCAATAACCTTGACAAACTTGTCAATGAATATTCCCACTGCTTTGTGGTCGGCAGCTGCTTTATCACCACAAATCTCTAAACAAGTAATGCTGTTTTTTTTTTTTTTTAATTCTGCAGCTAGACTCTTGAGTATTCACAGCTCCTTTTAACTTTCCATTTATCATGATAGATCTCTGCTTGTTTGTTTCATGATCGGCATACTATTAAATGGGATGTGTTCACTACAATGGTGATAGATCTAATTCTTCAGTACATGGTCCAGATCTTAATCTTAAAATCAGATCTTCCTTTTTAGCTTTACATAGTGCCTTTCTATTTTTTATTAACTTCTGTTCATCTTTTTCATCATAGAACTTTAACAGTTTATCCTTATGTTTCTTCAGGTATATATGATGACCATAGTCTTCTGTAAGATATTTCACACTTAAAACAACTATCAAGTTTCAGCAGCAGCTTGACTTTTTGTGTTTTATCTTTTTCTTACCACTGTTACCCATAGGAGTTTCTGCAGGTCTTTTAAACATTTTCAACAATATCTTTACACCACAGATCAGAGAATAAACAACCACCAAAAAATCACAATGAGTAACGCACGTAGATCTTGGCCCTATGTCAGGTATCATGGTGGTGAACCTGTTGATGGTATGCTGAGGCTGCACACATGCCATTTTAGTACCCTTTGTGGGTGTGCTTGCATGGGTGAATCTGTGCATATGTGGAAAAGATATTTCACACCTGAAGGGGGCCGGGAGAATCTTTTCACTTGGGGATGCTGAATAAACTGTGTTTTGTGTGCCTGCAATTTGACTGTGATTTGTCACATAAAGTCAGTTGTGGAATTTTCCGCTTGTGACATTATGTCACTGGCCAAAAGTTTTGAATTTCGCAACATTTCAGATTTCACATTTTCAGAGTATGGATTATCAACGTGTATATATGCATAATAGAGTACTATGCAGTCTTAAAAAAAGAAAGAACATTCTGTCATTAAGAACAATATGGATGAACCTGGAGGACATTATGCTTAATGAAATAAGTCAGGCACAAAAAGACAAAGATTGCATGTTGTCACGTATATTTGGAATCCAAAACAATTGAGCTCTTAGAAGCAGCGAGTAGAATAGTGGTTACCAAAGGTTTCAGGTATGTGGGAATGTGGAGATGTTGGTCAAAAGGTACTAAGCTGCAGTTGGTCATGAGGAATAAATAAATATTCAAGGTTAAAAATGTGAAATGAATTAATGTTGCATATCAAATAATATTCCTTCTATATGCCTTGTATTGGAAGTCTTTGATGTCTTTGTTTTCATCCACTTTTGCAAATGAAATTCACTCAACTACTCTGTAAAGCATGAAGCTATTATTGACTTCTGTGAGTTGAAGCCCAGTGAAATTAATAGCTGAAAGATTTTCTCAGAACAACTTTCATATCTTGCCTAAATTTTATATGTCTTTCTGCCTGACTTGTATTTTCATCTTATCTTCATTGTTCAGAAACTGATTCTTCAGAAATGACCCACAAAACCACTTTTACTAAAATTACTTTCACCTTCCTCAAGCAATTTTGAAGAACTTTAACCACAATCATTAAAAAAGTCATTTTTTATAAGTAAAAAAAATAGACACAGCTTAAATACTTAATTATTGAATCTGAATTGATTGGGTTGTGGGAAAAAAGTTTTTTAGATTAAGTCATTTAAGCGACTTCTGAGGAAGGTGTACATGAGACAGATTTGTTATCTATAAATAAAATTATTATAACTTGTACTCATGAGAAATATGGAAATCAAGTATGTGCAGTACTTTGAATCCCTATGTGTTTATCCAACAGATACCTTCTATATTCACAATAATTATTAGCTGCATATGAGATAAAATGATAAATCAGACATGGTCTCTGTTTAATAACATGTATAAAATTTTGAAGAAAATATAAATTTTTTAAAATTTCTAAATAATTTGTCCTCATGAACAATGTGCTATCCATTCATTGATACAACTGGTTATAAGAAGACAGGAAGAAACGGTTGGATTTGTAAACTCAAAGGGTGTTTGTATGTAAGGTAGTAAATTAATGCTAATCTTGTGCTAATTAAAAATAATAAGGCTTGACAAAATTTGCCATTTCTACCAAAAATAGTTTAAATATAAAGAAGAGAGAAAAAGAGCAATTACTGAATGTTAATTATTATGTTATCTTATTTAATCATTTTGTATATTGCAAAACTAAATTTTAAAAAGTCAATTGTTCACAGTGACAATAATAGTAATCAGCGGAGCAGGAATTGAAATTAATATGCTGGAATGATAAAATTGAACCAGAATATAATTCTCAAATATCCAACCTTGTCAAACCGGGCTATTTGTATATTAATTTTCTGTATCCTCTTCACTGTGACAGCCAATAATATAGTACATTATAGGTGAGTAGAAGGATGAAGAACCTTAAGATAACTTTGGGAAATTTCCGAGCACTGTCAAGGCATGATAAACACCTGCCATCCAAATGTCATTACAGGATTTTACTGTAGAGTTGGTCACTTAAGGGACAGTACAAGTATGGAAAATAGACAGATATTTTTGACATCTAGGGATATCAACATTCAGCTAGATTATTAACTTTGATTTATAATTTTCCTAGAGTATATTTTAATAAAGAAAATAGAGGCTATTACTGAGTAGGGAGACATGATGCCTTTTAGCTTCAGTAAATTTGATAGCTTTTATTACATCTAATTTATTGTCCAGCTATTCACTCTTCCTGAGAATAGAAGAAGATGACTTTGGCTAAATAAATTAGTCTTTATGGTCAGCAAAATAATGACCCCCTAAAGATCTCCATAATAACTTAAACTCATGAGAAATATGGATGTCAGGTATGTGCAGTGTTTTGAAGGCCTATGTGTTCATCCAATACATATCTACCATATGAACAATAATTATTAGATGTATAGGATATAAACTCCATATGACTTCTAAGTAGAGAGATACAGCATCAGAAGGGTTTGATTCACTGTTTCTGACTTTGAAGCTGGAGGAAGGAGGCCAGGAGACAAGAAAGGGAAGTAGCTTTAGAAGCTAGAAATGACAGGAAACGAATTATCTCCTACAGTGCACAGAAATAAATCAGCCCTGCCCACACCTTGGTTTAAGCCAAGTAAGATGCATATTATACTTCAGACCTACATAACTGTAAATAATAAATTTGTATTGTTTTAAATTACTAAGTTTGTGATAATTTCCTAAAGCATCAAAAGAAATATAAATAACAGCAAATATAAGAAATAGACTGATAAATAAATAATAGATCAATAAATGGATAAATATGCTAAGCATAAGCAAAAGAAGCAAAAGTAATATTGACTATATTTCTTGCACACTGCAATGGTGAATCCACAACAAATATAAAATATAACCTTTAAACAATGGTTTACCTTACAAAAGGGAATAAGGCTTCCTTACTTCAAGCAACTAAAACATAATGCATGTTATTGTGCATCCAAGTGCTAAGTTGTGTGATTCCAAGCAAATATATTTCAGAGAAAGATGTATTTGAAAATCAACACGAGCCTATGACTTGAGAAAGGAAATATGAGTGTTACATGGAAAATACGAGAAATATACTATTGACAGAATTGACCATGGAGACTTATGAAAGTTAGCATTAAAAAGTTTTGAATTCTCATTTCTTTACAATTCTCTCAGATTACAGATGAATAAAAGGTTTTTTTCTTAAAGTGGACAACTTGCTTTCATTGATAGTCAGGCCCTGAAGATTTAGGATGGAATCTGACACCTCATATGAACTCAGAGGACATGGTCCCAGGATCAACTAGAGATATATATTGGGGTCATAGGAAAAAGGAAGGTATTTCATGCTTAGTCTGAATATTGCCAGGGCTTATATTCAGCCAACATTCACCAGTGGATACAATATAGCGCTATATTTAACTATGTCAAGGATTCAAGTTGATAAAAAGTAGTTCCTTAATCCCCCTAGAGCCTTACTATTTCCTTGGTCACCTGGCTTCTACTTAGGGCCCTGAACTATCTCTAATCCAGCAGCAACTATAGGACTATCATATGGCACTGTGGTTATACTGGTTGTTACAAATTTTAAATAATATATTGGATGAAGGTTAGGTGATATACTAAATGATTTTTCAAGGTATGTTTGAATCCTACATTCATGTGATACTTAGAACAAACAGAGTATACATACTTAGCTAAAAGAACATATTGACTTATGTTTCTAGGTAAAATTTATTTGGGATCAAGTAAAGAAGTAGCTACATTACATTTACTTCTCAATAAAAGCCTATTGATTACCAGTATGGCAAAGCTCCTGACACAATTACTTTATAAATTGCTTAGCAATGACCTCGCAACAGTAGCAGGAGTTGGCAGATGCATGCCATTGAATTTTCTCAGGCCAAATAGTACAACTTCTTGGCATACTTTGAAAAAATTCTAAAAATGGCATTTTCCATGTACAAAGCAATGAAAATGGAATGCCTTTTCTGTTATCACCATATATGGAAGGAATTCAGTTTCTTACAGACATATACATTTTGTTGTGGTAGCTAGACACAACACCAACATGTGGTAAAGAAAGAAGCAGACATTTAAAATTATCTTACACAAGAGAATTTCAAAGACTTTTCCATCAGCAGTCATGCTGTGAGAATGTGTGACTATACTTCAGTCATGACCATACAACAACAATTAAATAGGGGACTTGCACCATATCCAGGTACAGCTGCTGTTCTCATCTATGCTTTTATCTATGAGGTCATGGTTGACTTACTGAACTAGCCAAAACTTAACATTTTCCGTGGAAAGTGGACAGACTGCCAGAAATTTACTTTATGATTCTCTCTGTCTCCCAAACCTATGCAAAATTTATCCATTCCATAGTATACCCAGTCTTCATCCAGATTTTCTACTTTACCTGAAATATTTGATCAGTATGTACAATGAACTGGTAGAATATGTCTGGAACTTATCATGTAGACTTTGCTCAGTTCTGAGAAACATTTGTCAAAACATCAAGAGGGAATGACCCAGAATTTTATTATTTGATCATACTCTGCCATTAATGATATATAAATTGCACTGTTGCTGAATTAAGATTTAGAATTTTCCTTACTACTTCTTATTAATGTACTTTTGGGCTAGGCAATATATTAAATTTTAAATAGGAATTAAAAATGTGTGTCTCTATATTTATATGTATAATTTTGCATTTTAATTCTAGCACCTATTGTAGTTTGACTTGCATTATAGTTAGTTGTATAAATGTATGTTTTCCTTATGAGACTGAGCTCCTTATGGATTAAAGGGCATAGTTTATGCACTTTTATTTACCAACAATATAGGATTTTTCTTGGAAGAAAATAGTAATCAGTTAAGAAATCTTTTTTTCAATTGAGTTGAGCTGAACTGAATTGCTTTTTCAAAACTTTATGATACAAATTATTTTGGGGCAACCTTCTACTTTGCTGGCTTTCTGTATTGCTTAAGCAGAGCAATGTGGTTGAGTTTAACATTTTTGAAATGATTTTTTTAGTGAATTCTAGGTAAAGCAAAATGTATTTTTAGAGATATTGTTGTTGCTTTTCCTCTTTTGTTACCATGATGTTATTCATAACCTCAAATAGAAAAATATGCTTATAGCTAAATAAATGACACTTTTTCTTCTGGCCCTCTAGAAAATGTCTAAACACAGAATAATATTCAAGGACATGGGTTGAGCTTAGTGTTTGTTGCTAATTATTGTTTGACTTTAGGCTAACTTCTGGAGACTTAAATTGCACTGAATTTTTAAAATGGTAAAACTGGTCTAGATAATGTCTAGTGTCTCTTGAAGCCCAAAGATCTTTTATTTTCTCACATGTCATTTTGCATAAGATATAGTCCAGTAAAACATAGCGAAAACAAGTTAGACAAGCCCTTCAATACCATCCCCAATTCCATCTCCCATTCAATTCCTCCCAATTACATCCCCAAAGAAATCTATATTTAAGCCTCATTATTTTCTTTTATACTTTTCCACGCGGTAGGTGTAGGCAGGTATTGAGACCCCCCTTCCTCAGGGAGACAAAAGAAAGCAGAGAGAAAGCAAGAGATTTGAACATGTGTATCTATCATTTAATGAATGGTAGAAACAGGAATAGATCAGATCTTTTTAGTCCATGTCCTTTATTTGACAAGTGACAAGTGACTTTTCACAAATATGGCCTTATTTCCTTCTTATTGCTCTACCTGAAAAAGTCTCTCCAATGTCATCTGACACAATTTTACCCCTCTTTCACAATACTTTCCTTTCTATGTTCCCTTATCCCCTTTAGGGTTCTTTTTATGTTTTTTCTTTAAAAAAATTTTTATTACTTTCTTTTTACATTACAAATTAACACAGGAGAAATACTAGAAGCAATACTAGTTATGATGTCTTTTTAGTAGTAATCAGGACAATAAAAGTTAAAGTAAGTACACATTTGATACCATATTTAACATCATGCTGTAACGTTCACATTTTAATGGACCTTAAACTCTGCAGATATACATAAATACTTTATTTTCCCTCTATTGATCGTAAAATACTACTTGGAATGATTTAATCAGGGTTGAGTTGAGACTTTTTAAAGTAATTGAATACTAATTACTAATCTGCTCTCAAATATAACTTTTGAAGTAAGAATTTGCTGAGTGCTTAAATCAGTTGCACTCAAGTTTGAGCAGTGGCCACTTCTAATGGAAAAAGAACCATATTATTGAAATAATAGAAACTTATAAAAGGAAAAGAAAGAAACAGGATTCAGAAGATTAAGAATCAATCGACTTGGGGGCCGGGCGCGGTGGCTCAAGCCTGTAATCCCAGCACTTTGGGAGGCCGAGACGGGCGGATCATGAGGTCAGGAGATCGAGACCATCCTGTCTAACCCGGTGAAACCCCGTCTCTACTAAAAAAAATACAAAAAACTAGCCGGGCGCGGTGACGGGCGCCTGTAGTCCCAGCTACTCGGGAGGCTGAGGCAGGAGAATGGCCTAAACCCGGGAGGCGGAGCTTGCAGTGAGCTGAGATCCGGCCACTGCACTCCAGCCTGGGGGACAGAGCCAGACTCCGTCTCAAAAAAAAACAAAAACAAAAACAAAAACAAAAACAAAAACAAAACAGTAGATTACATCTAACAGGGCTACAACACAGACTCCCTCTGACTAGAAGCAATCAGAGAAACTCAAGATAAAAGGAGACAAATACAAGGGCACTAGAAGAACATGAAGCATCTGGCAACTATAACTATAGCATGTGCTAAACACAGTTCAATTCCTAGCCAGATTACCATACATCCTCACATGAAGGCCCTATTTACTTTAATTTATGTTACCTGATACATGTTTGGCTTTCACCAAAAAATTATAAGGAAGGTCAAAAGGCAATACAAAATGCCATCTGATGAAACAAAGAATCATCATAATTAGACTCATGGCTGAGATAGATACTGAAATTATCAGACTGGGCATTTCAAATAATAGTAAATATTATGGTAAGGACTCTAATGAAACAGTAGATAATTTTCAAGAGCAGATAGGTAAAATAAGTTGAGATATGGAAATCCTAAGAAAGAATCAAAAGGAAATGCTAGAAGTAAAAAACCTAGTAAAATAAATGAATACTTTCTTTGATGGACTCTTCAGTGTACTCAACACAGCCAGGGAAATAAAGAGTGAGCTTGAAGATAAATCAGTTGAAACTTTCCAAACTAAAATAAACTGAAAAAGAATTTTAAAAGAACAGACAATCCAACAACTGTGAGATAATATCAGAAGTTAAAATATACATATAATTGGAATATCAGAAGGAGAAAAAGAAAAAATGGAGCAGAAGAAATATTTGAAGCAACAATGGTTGAGAACCTTCCAAAATTGATAGCAAACAAAAAATTATAGATTTTGGAAGCTCCAATAAGCATAAATATTTTTTAAAAATCCACAAAACCACAGATACATATACTTAGACATGTCATATTCAAGCTGTAGAAAACCAAAGACCAAAACCAAAACAAAACAAAACAAAAAAAACCAAACACATCTTTAGAGAAGCCTAAGACAAAATAAAGCACTTGATTTCTGGAGGAACAGGGATAAGAAAAATAGTACACTGCTCAGAAAAAAACATGCAAGGAAGAAGAGAGTATGACAAAATCTTTAGTATAGAAAGATAGGAACCACCAACTTATAAGTCTACATTCAGTGAAATTATCCCTCAAAAGTTAAGGAGAAGTACAAATCTTGTCAGATAAATGGAGGGAACTTTTTCCTAAAAGAAATGTTCAACGTTTTTTAAACTTTCAATTTGGGCCCATCATATAAGGAACTTGAATGTTGTTACTTTAGCCTAACAAGTAAAAAGCTGAACAAGCTCAAAATTCATCAACTTGTCCTAGAGCTGTCAGAGAATTCAGGTGTCAGGGCAAATCACTGACCCCAAAATTGGATTGACAGGTGCATGCAAGGAGTCATGGCTTATTGAAGCAGAAACTTCCACAGGAACTAGAACCAGAATAGAAAAACCTAAACTGTAATTGATTGCTAGAGGCTCATTGTAGACAAGTCTGAGAGTTCAAAACTCCAGGATGGGGAGCAGTGATGGGGAGCCCCCACATTTTTATGAGTTTTACCTCCAGGAGTTCAACGTGTTTCTCCCAGTGCACAGGGCAGAAAAATTCCTTCATGCTTCCATCATGGCGGGTAGAGGACTAAACACACTTGTAAAGTTCACATTTCAGAAGCACAAGCTAAAACTGAGTGCCTCTAATCATAGTTTAATCATAGTCTAATCATAGTCACTGACTAATCATAGTCACTAGAATTGCAAAGAATTTCTGTAGATACTGAACCCTCAAGAAGATAGAGCAGAGCTCTCTACTTCTGAAGTATGGGCTGCACATAAAAATTTCCTCCAAAGAGCAGAATATAGGAAGGGGGAAGAAAAAATAGTTAACTTTACAGTGAAGAAATCTGAAAACCACTATCTCAGCCAGGTCATCAAAGCCAACATCATCAGTGATAAATCATGTTGACAGTATGTACCTTCGATGTGATGTGATAAGAATAACACCTGACCTCTGTAAATTTTTTTCCCAAAAACCTATAATCCCAAACCAGGCATAAGAAATATCTCAGACAAATTCCAATAGGGACAAATTCAACAAAATACCTAGCCCATACTTCTCAAAACTGCCAATGTCATCAAAAATAAGGAAGTCTTTCCGTGCCTGGGTTATTTCACTTAACGTAATGATCTCCAGTTCTCTAAATGTTGTTGCAAATGACTGGATCTCATTTTGTTTTTAGTGACTGAATACTCCATTGTGTAAATGTACCACGTTTTATTTATTCATTCATCTACTGACGGACACTTAGGCTGATTCCAAATCTTAGCTATTGTAAACAGTGCTGCAAAATGTACACACCTACTATGTATCCATAAATTATTTTAAAAATTAGAAGTTTAAAAATTAAAAAAATAATAAAAACAAGGAAGTCTGAGAAATTGTAACAACCAAGAGAGCCCAAGGAGATATGACAACTAAATATAATGTGATATACTGGATGGAATTCTGGAATAGAAAAAGACCATTAGGTAAAAATAAAGGAAATCTAATTAAAGTATGGACTTCAGTTAATAATAATGTATTAATTGTTTCATTAGTTATGACAAATATACCAAATGTAAGATGTGAACAGCAGGAGTCACAGTACATACTACCTTCACAATTTTTCTGTAAATCTGCATTTATTCTAAAATTAAAAGTGTATTAAAATTGCCTTAAAACTTGTGTTCATAGATAAAACAACTTGAACTTCAGATATATAAGCCTGCAAGAGACCTCACATATCAACTACCTCAACTTCCTCATTTTATAATATAAGAAACTGACCTCTGGAGGAAATGACTAAACCAAAATCACACAATTCCCGAACCCTCGTCTATGTTACAGAATGCTGCCACGATGCCTGTTACCTGACAGATTTCTTAAGTTTCTTCAAAATTCAAAGTGTGAAAATCATCAATATTAGTAAATATGTAAGAAGTGTAAAGCCCTTTGAATGTAGCATGTTAGTTTGACTTCTTCCTAAAGTATTTTTTGTCAAACTCATTGGATTCAACAAAAACCATAAGTGCTTAAAAATCATGACCTCACCCAGCATTACTCATAAGACAGAACTGTTTATACACAGTAACAGTACCATAAGTCATGCTGCCCTCTGAGTCAATTTCCTTCAGGAATAACTTTGCAAGACGAGCCTTACTTTCACAGGAGACTTTTGACTAAATAAAAGACATGAGTGGTCAAAAATTTTCCTGTTTATTTTTGTTTAAATTTTCTGCCAAAAAGAAATAATTGTCCTGGGAAATTGCAACCCAGAGCAGTTACATGGATTCTTTGTAATAATTTATTTTCAGTAGCATACTTTCTTGTCAGTTCATCTAGTTTACATTTCTAAATCAAATATGCCATAATCATACTAAAATCATTGAAACGTGATTTGATGATACAAAATGAAACTGGGTGTATTAGATCCCAAGAAATGAAAGAGCTCTTAATTGAAAGTCTTGGAGAACAGGAAACATGCCTCATGACTTTTCAATACTTTTTTCAATGCCTACTTTGACTTATTTTAAATATTTAAGCTCTAGTTTCCAGAAACAAAAGCAATGAAATAACATAATGCCCCTTAGCCCTATAGAAATATTAAATCCATTTTGCTAGATTAGCCGGTAGGTACAGCATTCAATATCACTCAATTATTTCATCCATCTGTTCAATATGGTAAAATGACCTTCCTACTCATCTTTCTGTGAAAAGAAACAATAGAGACAAAAATTCAGTAGGTCTTTCAAAGTAAATAGTAAAGGAAACTAATTATTATTAGGCATCATGAATAGTCCTTAATAAATTATTTCTCTATTTCAATATGATAGACCACTGTGGAGTAAACAATTTACAAAACAACAACAAAATGTGTTTTAAAATTCTTTAAACAGATGCTTAGTTTTTAGGGGTACTTTGGCTTCTGTTTTTCTTACTCTTGTATGACAGAAATTTTTTAGGGCTTATATCCAGTGAAAAGATCTTTTAAAGAATCTTAGGTCCATTATCGCATGTGTTATAGTACTCACTTCCTTGTTGATATAATTAAATTTTGACGTGACAGAGGTGAACGATAACTTTAATACTTCTTTTAAAAAACAAAAGTAATAAACTAAATTCTCAGTTCCAAACCTCTGATATTTTTTCTGGGTCTTTATAAAGCTCTTGAAATATTGTGTTTTTCTTTTTTTCTCCACTGGTTGTCTTTTTATTGACATTATTCACTGATCTTCTTTCCTTCTTTCACTATCTAAAAGTCTTGATTGTATCATCTGTTCAGTTATTTTATTGACTAACCCCAAACCAATTCTACTGTTTTCCCCTTTCTTTATTTCCCTCATGACTCAATGTAACCACTCCCTCTTTTGTTGACATTATTACTTTTTTATTCCAGGACCTTCTTTCTTTTGACTAAAAATCGTCCTTTAACTTCATGAAGTTCATATCACAGATTTAAAGACTAAAATACATAATGTTAACTTTCATTTTCACCTTGCTAAATTTAGGTTCTTAAAAAAGCTCTATGGGCCAATTTTAGTTGATCAAGTGTGTGAAAATATGGTTCATTACAATTTCATCAGTGAAGCAAGTGGGTTTAATAATAAACTGAAACTGTACAGGAAAGCAGATGCCCTAAAAGTGACATTCATTGCTTCTTTCATATCACACTGGCGGACTGACTGACAATGCTAAACACTCTTGAAATTGCTAGCTTGCTGGGCAATAAATTTAAACAAATGCAGCACATGGTGAGGCTGACCTGAAGTTGATTAATGAAGACATTAAATTGAAATTGTCTCCTTTCTCCTAAAAGCCAAAGCAAATTAACCACTGAAAATATGAAATAGTCTTTTATTTCTTCTTATTATTGCCTAAAATTTCCAAAAATTAGAACATAGTTGCCTAGTTTGATATTATTTAAAACAAAATCAATCATTCACATGTTCTGCAATGTTGTGTGTGCCCCTTTGCATGTGCACATACATAATGATACAGCTGGCTTAGGTAAAATAAAGCTTCCTCAAAATCAAAATTTTCTCCTTGTGGTTCAATAAAACAATAATCTATTTAGGTAAGAATTCAAATCTAAAGTTAATCATTTTGATCACAAATGTGTGACCTATCTTATACTTTATACATCTACATATTTTTTTCTGGGGATACATAATCAATGAGAAACTTGTTTGAACTGAAGAAAATTAAAACTTACTCTAGTGGGACTACTCCAGCTTAAATTAGTACAACATAAGAGAATAAGGAAAGAGTTATGGTAGTTTGTACAACAGAGTGTCTGTGTATGTGTGTGTGCGTGCGTGCACACATGTGCATGTGTGTTGATAATTTGGGGAGAAATTTAAGGAACCCTGAAAATTCATTAGAATTTGAGCATGTGAAAATGATAGCATAAAACATTTCTGGCACTTAATAGGATATTGAAGCAAAAAAACATATGAAAAACGTTAAGAAATTCTAATTTGCCAGGAGAACAGAAATTAAATAGAGTGGTGGAAAATAGAATTGGGAAGGCAAATTGGGGTCAGATCACTTAGGACTTTGGATTTTTTTAACAATTAGATTAAGTACTATTCTGTGGACAGTGAGAAACTGATAAGCTTTTAGGATAAATAAGTGACCTGACCACAGTCAGCATCAGACTTTGACAGCAGAGGGTATGAATGGTAGGGAAGACAAGACCCAAAAGAAAAATAAGAAAAAAGGCAGAGACATGGATAGAGGACCTGGGGAAGATTTTTGTTACTCCTCATTTGGGCTGAAAGACATGAGGTCCCTTTTGCCCTCAAATGGGTGTTAAATCATAAAGTATCACCATCAGATGTAAGATGAAAAGGTTTAAAAGACAAGACATCAACAGGCAGATAGTAACCGTCCCCTTTTCAGTCAAGCACACATGTATGAAAAACTCTCTAAGAGGGGAGAAGGGATAGAGTAGAAGGAGATGAAGGATACTTCAATATTGTTGGGAGTACCTATGAATTCTTCCACTGTTCTTGGCTGAGTTTCTGGGATGGAGGTGGAAGTTGGGGCTGACCTAGAACCACCTTAATTCTCAGCTAAGTTTGCTGATTTGAAATATAAGCAACGAATCCCTATTTCCTGTCCAGAATCCTGAGGCCCAGCGGTCTCAACAGAAGTGCCTCCTATCATAGTCATATGGTAACAACGGAACAACAATGGCGAAGTACAGTGCCTTGATCAGAGAGCACCTAATGTCCTCACGTCAAGTCTTCTGAACCTTGAGGCCTATGAGTTACTTGAAAGCTGCTGAATCTTCTCTACCATAGAGGTTGGAAGTTAGCTGAGGAGCACTATAGTGGAAAATGGAGTGAACATTTGAATACTGCATTTGAAGACTATAGCTGTCTTACAGATATTGTAGCAGAATGAAAGAGATAAATGCTGTGACTAGAATTCATTATTTCTGCTAACTGCCTTTATCCCCCACAGAAGACTACCTCTCTCTGTGTATTTGGCCTTCACATTTCCAAAGGAAAAGATATCATTTGTTCAAATGGAGTTAGTTGTATATTTTAGCATATTTATGCATAAATAGCAAATATTGTCCTTAAAAACTCATTTTACCTAGATTTTTAGTTTTGCGTTCAGATTCCTACCACATCACCCATGGCCTCTTGATACATTGTCCAGAGATTATATAATAATGTCTAGGGATCACACAAGGGACATCACATTGTAGCTGTGTGACAGCAACCAGGTAGTAAGCAAGTGAAATCAGTCCCAGCCTCGCTGGGGATGAGCACAGCATATCTGGTTGAGGTGTGCTCTAAGCCTGGCTATATGCAAGTTGAGGTTCTTGTCTTCCTTCTCCGTGTGTCCTTAAAATATCATCTGTTACTTCATGTAAACTCAATGTGTCTTACCCTTACAACTTTGAACACCTAATAGTCACTTTGAGGCATTGCAACCTTAATTAACTCATAAAAGTGTGAAATGATGATCTCCAAAGAACTAAGTCCTTCTAATTCACATCTTTCCTGCAAAATCTCTCAATAACTTTCTTCTTTTGAAAAACATGGAAATCCATTTCTGCTATTTTATTAGCCTTATTGCTGCTGCTATCTGCTGATTTTTAGCAAATTCTTCCATCTCCCTTAGTATTATAACGGTAAGGTGAAGATGAACTTGTCTCCATAAAATCATATGTGTAAAAAATAATTATCTTTATATTTTCTAAAACTGAATTTCGTTTATATTTTTAAATCCTCTTTCCACCTGAAACCACAAAATGTATTTGTATTTATGTTGCCAAGATAGGATGATGAAACTCCCATGGGCCAGCCACAGCAGTGACCAGACTCAGAAATGGACATTCTTCACACCGAGCTGCATTAACCCAGGGAGAAGAAGAGGAGAGGCAACACACCATATTTTCTAATGAGTTAAAGCCTAATTTAATCTGGAAATAACTACTGTTGACTAATGTGTTTCCCCTAAAGTAATTGCTTCTAATGGTCAATTTTATAGCTAAACCTAACCTAAAAAAGGTAGTTCAGGAAACACAGAGAAGTTCATCCCTCTTCCCACAATAAAAATATACTTAGCAATTTATTATTACAACTATCTTTCAAGTTATTTCCCTGGGTTTATGTTATTTTGAGGAACAGAAATTACCCAAAGAATCTTACTTAACCAGTCAATGACATTCAGAATCAAGTTTATAAGATTATATATCTATTTATCAATATTTATTTTAGTCCCTCAACTGATCATAAAATAATAAAGGGCTTCCTCTTTATTCTACTTCTTGGTATACCTTATAAATTCAATCCTATTTTCCCCTCACTTCGCTTCCTCCAAAATTTTCACTACGATTGAAATTATGTTTACTACAGTACATGAAGCCTTTACAAAGTCACCTTTTTCTTCTGTTTTTGCTCACTGTTCACAGTGTAGAATATCTAATAAGTGCTCAATAATAAATGCCTATCATACCCAATGAATTGTATAATCCAAATGGCATAAATAGATAAATATTGTACTCTTTACATCCATGGAGGAAAATTCATTTCGGAGATTTATACAGTGGTATTTCCAGCTCCTAACCCTTTGGATTCCACATGCATTTCCTCATGCTAACTGATCCACACATACTAGATCCTTCAGCCTGTTAGCAGTGCCCCACTCCTTGAACATACACTATGCTCTTTTTTTTTTAATTGAATTTTCTCTTCATTAATATCCTATTTAAAATCCAGTCAGTCCTTTAAAATCTGGCTCAAATTGGGCTCTAGATCAATACAAGTAAATCTGTCTAATCAAACACAAATCTACTTAATGCTTAATTCACCTAAGGAACTATTTGAAAAATTTATTTTGGTAAAATATATACCATTTTCTATATAATGGATGACTTTTATATTTTGGGAATTTTTGTATATGTATTTGTATTTTGCATGTTTTAAAAATTTCAGAATGATTTATTCAATTTACCTAAATCATTTCAGCCTTGAGTCCACATTTTCAGTATTATTCAGTTTAATGCATTCTATTGACAATAAAATTTTTTATTTCAATATATTTTTTGATATTTTTGAACGTTTCCAGACTTTTTAAACCAAGACCAAATTAATATTGTATAATTATTAGTACCTTTTTTTACCTTATTCCACATTCATCAAATTATCCCTTTTGTGCAGCCCTACGTTACCTAAATGACTTTTGTTCAATAATAATTTTCATTCACATTTAATGAGGTACTATCATTTTGAATAATAATAATGAAAAGTCATATTAGGCAACTTAGAAATAATTTGTCACAATGAACAGATTTTCTGTTTGACTATATATAGATATATACATGTACTAATATACATGTATATTATAAATACTGTAATATATATTACAGAGTCAGATGTTGCGGCTCCTTCCTTTGATCCCAGCAGTTTGTGAGGCCCAGGTGGTAGGATCACTTGAGCTCAGGAGTTTGAGACCAGCCTGGGAAACATAGAGAGAGCCCATCTACAAAATTTTTTTAAAATTAGTCTGGTACTGTGGCATACACCTGTAGACCCAGCTACTTGGAAAGCTGAGGTAGGAGGAAACTTGAGCCTGGGAGATAAAAGCTGCAGTGAGCTGTGATAGTACCACTGCACTCCAGCATGGCCAACAGAGTGAGACATTGACTCAAAAAATATATATATTACAGCATATGTTATATTATCTATATTATATAATAAAGAAGATTTAGAAAATAAAAATAATAAATACAGATACGAAAACCATGAGAACTCCTGATAACTTTTGTTATTTTCTTTCAGTTATTTTTCTATATACAGTATGTTTTTCTCGACTCAATTAAATCTGTCTATACACATACACATAGTTGTGTATCAATTTTTTATTTAACTTACATTACTTGTTTAAATTTTATTTTATGATTTCCTTAAACATAAATTTTAGTGGCAGTGTCGTAAATTACCTAATTTTCAAAAATTCATAATGATTGTGTAAAAATTCATAATGAATGGATGAATCAAGAGTTGTTTACTAAGTGTGGCTGGAAGGTTGGCAAATTTTTCATTATTTACAAGTCTAGTTCTTCATTTTAATTAAATTTACTTCTGACTCTTAGCAATATTTAGCCCTCTCCTTATCTTAGTGAAATTCTCCTTTACAGATTTTTAATTTTGAATTTGTTCAAGAAATCATCTATCCATTTATCAGATTTTAAAAAAAAATGGTTGTAGCAGAAACAAAGCTTTTTATTTTTAATTTTGTTAATGCACTGAGTGGTTGGTAAAACCAACACGTCCGAGTTATATATGTATATGGGTTATGACATGACATTCAACATAAAAGAACTGGAAAACCCACAGATTATAGAACAATGCAGCTAGGGAACACATGTTGCATAATTTATGAAACTCCTGACATTAGACACTTGGTAATTATATAGTCAAATGACATTTCAATTATGAATGCAGTTTCAAAAGTAAGTTGAGATGAATAGCTGGGCAAACAGTATGATGTGGTGGTTTACAGAGATGAGTGAGTTAATTCAGGACCCTCTAGAGATCTATCTTGAACTCCAATGACAGAAAAGGAATGGCACAGCAAAAGCAAGAGAAGGTACGTTCATTTCAGTGTGTAGATCTCTTCACATAAAGTCTAATTTGTGATCCTTTGGTTTCAAATGTTCTTTATGAACTTATAGCTTGAATCATGCTAAGTCTTGTCCAAGAAACTTTCCCTAGCTTATTTAGAAGTAGAGTAATATTAGTAAGCACTCATAAAGTTACAAAGTCCCAGAGAACTAAGGATCATGCCAACCATAACACATTCTTCCACCCATTCACACTTGAATATCTAGATCCAATGTTTGCTTATAAATGCTTTATTTATGTTAGATACTTACAGTGCTATTTTCTATGTTTTCAAAGAAGCATTGAAAAGAAGTTAGGAAGGTGAACAATAGACAATTGTCTGAATAAAAAAATCTTTACCAGACCACATTCCTTAGTTAAACTACAACCTCAAAATACTGTCAGAGACTAGAGGTTCTGTTAGTCAATATTTAAGCTGGGAGATCCTTATTAGTCAATAGTTAATCTGCACCAATATTTTCCAAAACCAATTAAATTCCCACAACTTTCTTTATATTCCAGCTCCCACATCCAGAGATATATTTATGTTAGGAGATAGAAAACCATCATATAATTAAGAATTGCTTAATAATTGGGACTCTCCTAGGAAACATATTGTACAAAATATGTTTTTTTTCCCTAAATCCAAAGAGAGGTCTAAAATTGCTCCTATTTAACAAGCATGAGGCATTCATCAGCAGTGCTAGGCAAAGAGCACAGCATCTGTTTTTGTTTTGGCTTTAATTTTTGCAGGTGTTACTGAAGCATGTTTTCATAAGAGAAAAGTGTACTTTGTGAATTTTCAACATTTGTAGGAAAGTGTACAAAAGCACATAGAAACAAAAATAGTATATCAGAAGAAAAACAGTCAAGATGAGGAGGGTTTTTATTTCTCTTTATTAAAAAAGTTTATTGAAAATACCAGTATTCTTACTAAGTTAAGCCTTGGACAATGTAGACAGGAAAGTGGAATAAGACAGGCAATACTGTGCTCAAGTGAAGACTACAAAGCCAAGTCTTAAACAGATCAGAAGTACTTCCTTGACCAAGAAGAAACCCAGGAAAAGGTCCACATATATATGAATGCAGTATATGATAAAAAATACACTGTAGGGTGAGGAGAGAATATTCAATACACTATGCTGAGAGGAATAGTTAACCAGAAGGAAAAAAAAGTTACTAAATTTCAACATCACAACAAATATAAAAATTAGTTCCAAATAGATTAAAGGCTTAAATATGAAAGACAAAACTTTAACCAAGTTAAAATATAAGAAAAAAATCTTTTTGTTACTTACTCTGCACAAGAAAGGATTTTCTAGGGAAGCACAATCATCACTGATTATTAAAATTTTAATAAATTCACTTATATTAAAATTAACACATTCTATTTAATAAAAGATATACCCCTCCAACAAAAAAGATAATAAAATAATGAGCTACAAAATGAGACCAAACATTTTTAACACATATAACTAGCTAAAGAGTCATAAACCAGAATATATAAATAAATTGTTGAAATAAGTTCTAAAGGAGACACAGACACTCAATTGAAAAATAAGCAAAAGACATGAATAGATATTTCACAGAAGGAAAAGACAATATGATAAATACATGAAAAGATTTTCAACTTTAATAATCAGGGAAATGTAAATTGCTACTGAAATGTTTTATATGTACTACCAAAATAATTTATATGTATTACAAAGTAAAAAATTACTTTGCCAATCCAGGGCTTTAGAGTTTGTAGGTCAATAGGATGTCTTTTACACTGAGATGGGAATGTAAAATGATACAACCACTTTGAAATAACAACTTAATGTTACCTTGTGCATGAACGTTCACATGCCCCGTGACTCATCAGTTCAATTCCTCAATACACATGCTGGAGAAATTCCTGCAAATGTATTTCAAAAGACAAATGCAAAGCAAGAAAATCCTCTCAGTATCATTGTTCATTGCAGAAAAAATACTGAAAGCAACACCAGTGTCCATGATAAGCTGTAATATATTCACAAAGCTGAACATCACATAGCAATGAAAATGCATAAATTAGACTTACATGCAACAAAACAAATGAATCTTAGGCATATTTTTGAATAGAAAATGTGAGTTGTAAAAGCTACATACATAGTATGATATTTTTATGAAGCTAAAGCACAAGCAAAACTAAATATATCATTAAGAGAATTTCAATAGATAGAAAGCAACAAACACAAACATCCAGTCTATTATTGATGGACATTTGGGTTGGTTCCAAGTCTTTGCTATTGTGAATAGTGCCACAATAAAGTACCTGCATGTGTGTCTTTATAGTAGCATGACTTATAATCCTTTGGGTATATATCCAGTAATGGGAATGTTGGGTCAAATGGTATTTCTAGTTCTAGATCCTTGAGGAATCGCCACACTGTCTTCCAAAATGGTTGAACTAATTTGCAGTACCACCAACAGTGTAAAAGCATTCCTATTTCTCCACATCCTCTCCAGCATCTGTTGTTTCCTGACTTTTTAATGATCACCATTCTAACTGGCGTGAGATGGTATCTCATTGTGGTTTTGATTTGCATTTCTCTGATGACCAGTGATGATGAGCATTTTTTCATATGTCTGTTGGCTGCATAAATGTCTTCTTTCGAGAAGCATCTGTTCTTGCCCTTTGTCCACTTTTTGATGGGATTGTTTTTTTTTTTTTTCTTGTAAATTTATTTAAGTTATCTGTAGAGTCTGGATATTAGCCCTTTGCCAGACGGATGGATTGCAAAAATTTTCTCCCATTCTGTAGGTTGCCTGTTCACTCTGATGATAGTTTCTTTTGCTGTACAGAAGTTCTTTAGTTTAATTAGATCCCATTTGTCAATTTTGGCTTTTGCTGCCATTGCTTTTGGTGTTTTAGTCATGAAGTCTTTGCCCATGCCTATGTCCTGAATGGTGTTGTCTAGGTTTTCTTCTGGGATTTTTATGGTTTTAGGTCTTACATTTAAGTCTTTAATCCATCTTGAGTTAATTTTTGTATAAGGTGTAAGGAAGGGATCCAGTTTCACCTTTCTACATATGGCTAGCCAATTTTCCCACACCATTTATTAAAGAGGGGATCCTTTCCCCATTTCATGTTATTGTCAAGTTTGTCAAAGATCAGATGGTTGTAGATGTGTGGTCTTATTTCTGAGGCCTCTGTTCTGTTCTGTTGATCTAATATCTATTTTGGTACCAGTAACATGCTGCTTTGGTTACTGTAGCCTTGTAGTGTAGTTTGAAGTGAGGTAGCGTGATGTTGCCAGTTTTGTTCTTTTTGCTTAGTATTGTCTTGACTATGCAGGCTCTTTTGTGATTCCATATGAAATTTAAAGTAGCTTTTTCCAATTTTGTGAAAAAATTCAGTGGTAGCTTGATGGGGATAGCATTGAATCTGTAAATTACCTTGGACAGCATGGCCATTTTCATGATATTGATTCCCTATCCATGAGCATGGATGTTCTTCCATTTGTTTGTAGACACAACAATTATTATAACTCAGTTGGAAGTGACAGTCTAGGTCCTTAAACAAGGATCCTTGTTGGCAATAATAAGGGTCTTAGAACTTCTGAGAACAAATTTTCCTCAGATAGAACACCTTTGGCAATCTGTAACAGGCTTTCTAGACAATGGTCAAAAAAGGCACAGAAACTTACCACAGCTGGTGAAACTGCATGCCTCTAAACAGAATTATCCTTTGCAGTGGTTATTTAACTCTGCATAATCTAGTTTTTTTCCAAGTTGAGGGATGGCCTAACCTGTGTAACTTTAGAGGATGATATACTAATTTTCTCAACCATTTTGTTATTAAATTTATGACAGTGAATTTGGTTATAAACCGGTATTTTTTATTTAGATGTATTATATCCATGTATTTTTACATAAAGCTGGTTCTATTTATTATATCAACTATTATATTTCTTCCCACTGATTAAAACATAACTGTAATCTCTGCACTTTGGGAAGCCAAAGCAAGAGGATCAGTTGAGGCCAGGAGGTCGAAACGAGCACTGGCGACATAGAGAGGTCCTATTTCTACAAAAAAAAATTAGAAATTAGCCAGGTGTGTTGGTGCATGCCTGTATTTCTAACTACTCTGGAAGTTGAAGGGGGAGGATTGCTTGAGCCCCAGGAATTCAAGGTTACAGTGAGCTATAATCATGTCACTTCACTCCAGCCTGGGCAACAGAACAAGACCTTGTTTCTTAAGAACGGAAAAATGAAACATAATACTAATTGTGATTTTTCTTTTCTGACTAGGAATCACAGCCTCAATTAATTACAATTAGGTGACCAAATAAACTCCAAACTTATTGAATTAATTAAATCAGACAAATCAACTTTCAGTCATTGTTTCTAATCCTGTATCTGGAAATTCATATGTATAGTTGCATTTTTAGCATATTTTATATATATTTCTTTATTGTTTGTTTTCTTAGCATATTCAACCATAGTTGTGACTAGAGACAATACAGAACAACATTAAAAGTAAGAACTGTAACAATTTATCAGAATTGGTGTGGTTGGTATAGTAGCTGATAAGAAACAGTGATGATGAGACTCCAGGAAACCTCAGTACCTTTACATTTGGTTGACATTTGTGGCCTGTTTTCAATTCACAGAGTATGAAAAAGTTAGCTCTAAATATTATTTATTCAAGATACTTATATGTAACATTTTAAAACTTTGGCCTGATTAATTAATTAGGTTTCAGTTTAAATGTCCTTCGTCTGTTCCTGCAGTATTCCATAGCTCCTTCATTGCACTTACCCGTAGTACAATGAGAATGTCTATCTACTGTTTTCTATCAGAATGTAAACTCCATGAAGGTAGCACTCATATCTCTGTTACTTATCATGGCATTTTTAGACCTTAACGAAGTTATTGGAACAAGATAGTTGCTTGGAAAATATTACCACATGAATGAATTAGTGAAAACACTCAAAAGGTTATTTTGCTTAAACATAAGCATGGTGACATTGTTAATAATTTATTTCTAAATTGTAGGTTACACAGTTTTCTAAAACTATCTCCAACATGCACACAGAGTATCATATATTCAACTTATCCAAATGCTCACAATCTCCCACTGCATCACCCCAGGGTGGCCACACAGATCAAAGTCTAAATGGGGATGTTTTTTGGGTTTATGCATTAGCAACTCAAGTGACCACACATGGCAACCTTATGCGTGATGCCTGGTAGCATCACCTAAGACCATAATTTAGGTGGTGGTCTTAATCTTACTTAAAAAACTTCACCATGTCCCACACTAATTTTTTTAAAAATGAGGATATTTATAAAAGCGTAATTTTTATTAGATATGGGGTTTTTTGGTAACAGTTTTATAAGGAAATCTTCGTATAAGATATGGCTTTGTCTTAGTTGGAATCCATCAAAACCACAAATTTTAAAATTAATTTGAACTCTACCAACCATCCTGGATAAAAGTCAATCCTATTCATTCAGCTTTTATTCACTGTTCTAGCGACAGATATAGCCTCGTCTTCTAAAATAATTTTAATATATTTTGTTTATAAAGCTTGTTGATAGTGCATCTTGACATATAAAATAACATCATTTTATACCCACATGTTCTCTACCCTAAAATCTTGGGATAATGCATGATATTGTCTTTCATCTTTCAAATCTGTGATTTATAGAGTGAGGGCTGATGACTCAATCTGAATTTATTACAAATAATATTGATTTAATTGCAAAGGACAAAATCTTAGTTTAAATTGGTTTGTGCAAAAGGTATTATAATGTCTTGACTCACAAAGAGTAAAGTTCAGAAACCATCTGTCCTCAGGCATGACTGGATCCAGGAATTACATCCTTATTGTCCAGAAACTTTTTAAAATATGATTTGATTTGATTTTAGATTCAAGGGGTACATGTGCAGGTTTCCTATATGGTTATATTGCATAATGCTGAAGATTAGACTTCTATTGAACCCATCACTCAATTATTGAACATAATACTCAATGAGTACTTTCTCAAAACTTGCTCCCCTCACATTCTGCTCCATTTTGGAGTCCCCAGGGTCTATTATCTTTATTTTTATATTCATGTGTACCCATTATCTAACTCCCACTTGTAAGTGAGAACATGCAATATTAAATTTCCTTATTCTGAGTTATTTCATTTAAGGTAATAGCTTCCAGCTCCACCTATGTTGCTGTAAAAGATATGATTTCATTCTCTTTTTTATTGCTGTGCAGTATTCCATGGTATATATGCTACATTTTCTTTATCCAGCAATCATTGACGGAGCCTTATGTTGATTCCATGACTTTGCTCTTGTGAATAGTGCTGTGATGAACACACGGGTGGAGGAGTCTTTTTGGTAAAACAATTTATATTCCTTTGGGCAGATGCCCAGTAGTGAATTACTAACTCAAATGGTAGTTCTATTTACAGTTCTGTGAGAAACATCCATTCTGTTTTCAATGGAGTTGTACTAACTTAAATTCCCACCAAGAATGTATAAGCCTTCCCTTTTCTCTACATCCTCACCAACATTTGTTATTTTTTGACTTGTTAATAACAGTCATTCTGATTGCTGTGAGATGATATCTCATTGTGGTTTTGATTAGTGATTGGAGCATTTTTTTCCTATGTTTTTTGGCCACTTGTATGTATTCTTTTGAGAAGTAACTCATGTCCTTTGCCCACTTTTTTAATGGAATTATTAGTTTTTTTTCTTGTTGATTTGTTGAGCTCCTTATAGATTCTGGATATTATTCATTTTTCAAATGCAAAAAAAAAACCTTACAAATATTTTCCACCTTTCTGTAGGTTGCCTATTTACTATGTTAATAGTTTCTTTTGCTCTTCAGAATCTCTTTAGTTCAATTAAGTCTCATTTGTCTATATTTTGTTCTGTTGCATTTGCTTTTGAAGTCTTATTCATAAACTCTTTGCCTAGGCCAATGTCATGAACAGTTTTTGCTAGGTTTGCTTTGGGAATTGTTATAGTTTCAAGTCTTACATTTAAATCTTTAATTCATCTTAACTTCTGTATATGGTGAGAAATAGGCATCCTGTTCCATTCTTCTGCATATGGCTAGCCAGGTTCCCTAGAACCACTTATTGAATAGTGTCTTTCCCCATTGCTTATTTATGTCAACTTTGACAAAGATCTATTGGTCATAGGCGTGTGGCTGTATGGCTGGATTATCTATTTTGTCCCATTGATCTATGTGTCTATTTTTGTGCCAGTACCATGCTCTTTTGTTTACTATAGCCTTGTAGTACACTTTCAAGTGAAGTCATGTGATGCCTCCAGCCTTGTTCTTTTTGCTTAGGATTGCATTGGATATTAAGGCTCTTTTTTGGTTCAATATACATTTTAGTATTTTTTTCTAATTATTTAAAAAATAGTATTGGTAATTTGGTAAGGATTGCATTAAATCTGCAGTTTGCTTTGGGCATATAATTATTATAATAATATTATATTTATTCTTCCTATCCATTTGAGGAAGTGACATCTTGCTTGTGTCATCTACAATTTCTTCCATCAGTGTTTTGTACTTCTTATTGTAGAGTTCTTTTAACTCTTTAGTTAAATGTATTCCTAGTTTTGTGTGTGTGTGACTATTGTAAATGGAATTGAGGTCTTGATTTGGTTTTCAGCTTTATCATTGTTGGGGTATAGAAATGCAATTGACTTTTGTGCATTAATTTTGTATCCTGAAACTTTACTGAAATCATTTATCAATTCTAAGAATATTTTGGAGGAATGTTTAGAGTTTTCTTTTAAAGCAAAAAAAACTAAAGTTTTCATTAGAGGTTTTAAGCAAGTGCACACATGCTGGCCACCAGCTGGAGAGCCTCTGCTACTTCCTCTTCCATTAGGATGGCTTTTATTTCTTCCTCTTGGCTGATTGCTCTGGCTAGGATTTTCCCCGTCACATCATTCTATTGTTCAAGTTCTTAGGGGTAGCACTTTCAGCTTTTCTGCATTCAGTATGATGCTGGCTGGGTGTTTGTCACATAGGGCTCTTATTTACTTATCTTGAGGTAAATTCCTTCAATGCCAAGATTGTTGAGAGCTTTTATCATGAGAAGATATTGGATTATATCAAACACTTTTTCTGCATTTATTGAGATAAGCATAGGGTTTTGGTTTTTAATTCCCTTTGTATGGTGAGTCACATTTATTGATTTGCATATTTTGAACCATTCATGTATCTCTGGAATAAAATCTGCTTGGCTGTAATGAATTATCTTTTTCATGTGCTCCTGGATTCAGTTTGTTAGTATTTTGTTGAGAATTTTTCAGTCTATGTTCATCGTGGATATTGCCCTGTGGTTTTCTTTTTTGTTGTCTTTGCCAGATTTTGGTATCATCCTGACACCAAATTATAGATGATCTTAAAATTTTTTTCAATAATTTCAGTAGGATTGTTACCAGCTCTTCTTTTTGTATCTGGTAAATTTCAGTTGTGAATTTGCCTGGTCCTTAGCTTTTTTTGGTTGATAGATTATTAAATTTCTAATTCAGTTTCATTACTCATTATTGGTCTGTTCAGGATTTCAATTTCCTCCTAGCTCAATATTGAGAGGTTGTGTATTTCCTAGAATTTATCCATTTTCTCTAGGTTTTCTAGTTTGTGTTCATAGAGATATTCACAGCAGTCTCTAATGATCTTTAGTATTTCTGTGGTAACAGTTCTAATGTCACATTTTTAAATAAGTAAACACATCTGATTGTGTTTATTTAAATCTACTCTCTCTTTTTGGTTAATCTACCTAGTGGTTTGTCAATCTTGTTTATCCTTTTAAAGAATCAACTTTTTATTTTGTTGATCTTTTGAATGGTCATTTTGGTCTCAATTCATTTAGTTCTGCTCCAATCTTTCTTTCTTTGTTTTTTCTGCTGCCTTTAAGATATTTTTCCTTTAGCCTTGACATTGGATAGTCTGATAACTATATGCCTTGTTGATATTCACCTTTTATAGTGTCTTGTAGGTGCCACCTCTCTAAATTTCTTGTATATGGATGTCTACCTCTCTCTCAAGTTTAAGAAAATTTTCCTAATTTATTCCCTCCAGTATGTTTTCCAGTTGCTGACTTTTTCTTCTTCTTTCTCTGGAATGTCTACAAGATGTAGTTTGGTTGCCTTAAATAATGTAATATTTCATAAATGCCTTGTTCATTCTTTAACTTCTCTTTTCTTTATTTTTCTCTGACTGGGTAAATTCAAAAGACTGATCTTCAAGCTCTGAAATTCCTTCTTATGCTTGGATTATTACTTCAAATTGTGTTTTGAAATTACTTTAGTAAGTATTTCAATTCCAGAAGCTCTTTTTTAAAAAATATATAGCTATCTTATTTTTCATATCCTGAATTATTTTTCTGGTTTGTGTTGATTTTCTACTTTCTCTTGGATCTCACTGAGCTTTCTTGCCATCTGTATTTTGAATTCTTCATCTGTCATTTCAGAATTTTTATTTCAATTAGGATCCATTGCTAGAAAACTGGGTTGATCTGTGGGAGGTGTCAAAATCATCTTTTTCTTTCCTTTTTTTTTTTTTTTTTTTTTACTGTAAGAGTTTTTGCACTGATTTGTTCTCATCTGAAGGTGTTATTACTTCTTATTTCTGAATTTGCTATCATTTGGATGGGACTTTTGGGAGTTTTTTTGTTATTTTTTTCTCTTGAGAATATGAGTGAGGTGTATGTTGTATATGATTGCTTGGCTTAGTTTCTGGATGCTTTCAGGGCCTAGACTTGGTATGGGTTCCACGGTTGTATATAGCTTTAGTGTGGTGACTTGCTCTAATGCTGCTTGCTGTAGCAATATATTGAACATATGGGCTGACATACTATCTCTTGTGAGGCTAAAAATTGAAAGGTGTAGGTAGCTTATCTTATGCACTACCATTATGCCCTTCTGAGACAGGTTTTTTATTTGATTGTGCAGTTCAGTCACCATTCCTGTCCTTGGTGCTTAAGAACAAGAACCAACTCGTCTTTGCATAGCACAATAATGAGTGAAGGCACTCACCTTAATGGGGATTGACTGGGGGAAATTTTGTGGGAGTGGACTAAGGTCTCAGGGGATGGTGCCCAAGTGGATGCATCTTTGTCTTCCACAGACAGAAATGTGATCCACTTCCCTATTATGCCCCTGCTGCGAGCTTGCAATCTTCAGTTCAAGTAGACTTTATCTTTTTACTTCTGGTCACAGTGCAGCTGCAGACTACAGATATGCCGCTCTGGTGGCTACCACTGAAATGGGCTCAGGGCAGAGCTTCTTTCTCCAGTGCAGAGCAGAAAACCCTGTGGCTTGTCTGCCTTCCATTGCCAGGACACTGCCAGTCTGTTTAGAGAAGGGAAAATAAGCCCCCCATTTATGGATACACCTACTGCACATGATCACTTTCAACAGGGGTGCAGTCACCATGAAAATAACTCCAAAGCCTTTCTCCAAGTGCACACATGCTGGCCACCAGCTGGAAAGCCTCTGCTACTTCTACAATAGTGTTTTAGGGGAGCAGGAGATAACCCCTTCTGCACATCTGTTCCCTCCCACTGGTCCCACTCCCTTTGACATTCGCCACCGTGCCCACATCTCCCTTGTTCCAAGGGGAGCTTTGGTGAACTGTGTTCCCTCCTCCCTTCAGAGCAGCCCATGTCAAGGGTTAGATCTTCAGGCATCCTGCAGCTTTCCAGGGACACAAAAGTCCCCTGTGGTTGCCAAAGTGAGATTGCGTTGTGAGCTATATTTGCGGGGGACCTCGTTATGTGGTGACTGAACAGCTGATAGGAGAGTGGCCCACAGTGGGTATAAAAACAGTATGTTGCTCACTATCTCAGTTAAGGCCTGAGGGGAGTGTGGGTTCCTCTGCACGAGGTGACCACCTGGTTCTCTGTCTCTGGGAAGTCTCCAAATTGCCACTGACATTGCCCAGGTTGTGAGGGTGAAGAAGACTCTCCAGCAAGTTAGCAGTCAGCAGATTGTCACAGGGATGAGGGGAGCAGAGAAGCAACTCCACCTACACTTTGTTTTTCTGCACCCCAGGTTCTTCCCATGGGCTCTCTGACAGGTCATTGCTCTCTTCCCTTGGTTTTCCACTTGGACCATGGCCAATCCTCTATTACTTTGATCTACTTTCTGAGGAAAACCAGCATTCAACATCACTAGTCAGCCATCTTGAAGAAATGACTCAGAAACTTTTACTGTTCCTTCTGTTCAAGTGTCATCTCTGTTTGTCTTTGTCTGTCTTTATTCTGTTTTCTCAACCTTGGTGACCAAAATGACTTAGATAAACCTTCAATTCTAGCCTCCCTTTTAAATGGGCATTTAACATTCAGACTTACATTGTAACCACTGCCTTTGTCATTTTACTATAAAATTTAATTTGCTTATTGTCTTATTGCAGTAAAGAACTCCTGTAAGTATTCAATACTGCAGTGGTACAGATCGGTAATAGAACCTACTCTTAGAAATACAGTATCTTCCATGTTGCAGCAGAATTTTTTTTTATGCAGTAAAGTAAGTAAAACCTGTTTTACCACATTCAAGTTATGTGATGGTGGAGAATTATTTATTCAATTTCATGCCTGAAATCAATGTGTACCTTTGTGCTTGAAAAAATTTGTGTAAACTTTGTTTAAAATTGAATGTTTCTTTCTTTCTTTCTTTCTTTCTTTCTTTCTTTCTTTCTTTCTTTCTCTCTCTCTCTCTCTCTCTCTCTCTCTCTCTCCCCCCCCCCTCTCTCTCTCTCTCTCTCTGTCTTAGACGGATTTCACTCCTGTTGCCCAGGCTGGCATGCAATGGCACAGTCTTGGCTCACTGCAACCTCTGCCTCCCTGGTTCAAGTAATTCTTCTGCCTCAGCCTCTCAAAATGGAATGTTCCTATGTGTTGCATATTACTGGAAACAGGGACTCCTGAAGTACTTAAGAACCAAAGTAATAATATTAGCAACCACAAAAAGAATTTCTTTTTGCTTATGTATGGTCACATGAGGTTCGTACAGTTATAACTTAATTATTTCTGCAACTTAACTATTTATGCAAAACAAAAGCTCATTTTTCAAGAGTTGGTATCTGTGCTTTTCCACTGCTGCTTCTATTTGGGGAATTGTCTTAGTGATGAAGCACAGAACACAGAGTCCAGCACTTGTCATCCTGGTAAATATCCAAATAATGGGAATAAATGAAAATCACAATGCATGTCTTCTGGCTAATAGCTACTTAGGTATGCACTACGCATACCCTAACATGCTACTCAGCCTAGAACTGTTTCAGATCTTCTGGTGGATGGGTCAGATGGAGATGGCATGGTAAGAGAACAAGTGATATCTCAGAATAAGGATGGCAGCAAGGGCAGTCAAACCCAGGAGAAAAGAGAATTGAGTCTAAGTGGACAGTATGAAGAAGCAGCCCTGTGGCATTTCTTGCCAAATGTTCTCAACAGTTCTCTGATATCAGAAACATACTTGAAAGGTAGATATTTGTACAATCTTCTTTAATCTGATAACTGGTACACTTATCAAATCTCTGTTTCAAATTATGCTGTACATTCCCAGGAGGACCCCATTACTCCCTCTCTTTGCATTCTTTTCTGCTAACACCTACAGTCCTAGTATTAGTCAGTCAGACTGATAGATCTGTGGCCAGATGAGGCCTTGAGTTCAGAGAATGGGGAATGATTGTCATGACTCATATCATTTCCATGACCCTGTGGTTTTCTAGAGGCTACATTTTCCTGGGCTTAAAAAGAAAATTCATACCTTTACTTCTTATTTTGAACTGTTTTTCCTAAGTTAGAATACTAACTGCATAAAACTCTTCATAAGTGTTTTGTATGTCATTGATTATAAGTAGTTAAATATTGTTATATAATAAATTGCATGCTATATTAGTTTTCTGCTCTTGAAAAAACAAAATGCTACAAATTAAGCAGCTTGAACCACCCACATTTGTTATCTTACAGTTCTGTTAGTCATCGTCTGAGAGGATCTCATCATGGTATCATGATATCATCCAAATGGCATTCCCAGTTGGAAGCTCTAGGGTAGAATCCATTTCTTTGCTCAATCAGATTGTTGGCAAGATGTAATTTCTTTCAGTTATAGGACAGCCATCCCCATTTCATTGGTGGTTGTTTGAATTCCTTGGCTTACAGCACCCTTTGTCCATCATCAAAGTCAATGACTATGAGTCAAGTCCCTTTCAAGTTTCAAATCTCTTTTGCCTCTTGTTTCCTCATCACATTTATCTCATTGAGCCTTCTGCCTTTATCATCTGCTTTTAAGGGTCCATGTGATTACACTGGATCTACCAGATAATTTTGGATAGTCTCCTGATTTTAATGTCAGCTATTAACAACCTTAATTTTATCTGCAAAGATCCATCTTGCTGTGTAAGATAACATGTGCATAGGTTCCAGGGATAAGCATGTAGCCACATTTTGTGTGGGGGGTGAAGGGGCATTAATTGGCCTATCAACTTTATTCAGAGAAAACTATTTAAAAATATTAATGAAGACTTATTTTTAGAAGTTTACGCCATAACGGTGTCAATTCACCGTAGTTACATTACATGAAACTCTTCCTTTTGGCTTTTTTCTCTACAAACTATTGGTCACTATTCTTTGTTGAGAGTACTTAGGAAGAAGTCAGATTTCTATAACCCTTTCTTAACCCTTGAAAACTCTCAAATGATAAAAATGAAAAGAATTGGTATGTTTACCTTATTACTTTGTTCATTTAATGAATTCATAAACCCTGTCATAACCTTGAAAAGTTCTTCTAGAAGGCACCCAGTTAATATCTTTACCTCATCCACTTCTTAACAGACATTATCTAAATTGAGCTATTCTAAACCAGATAGGAATCTCTATTCTTTAATAAAAATGAGGCTGTAAAGCTTCAGTCTATTATTTGCTCATGCATATCATACTTTACTTTCCAGAAATCTTTCTTTGTATTTTTAAACAAAAATTTTCAGTAGTACTTGCTATAGCACGATAAGGAAGATTTTATTCAGGACCATCATTATAGGTATAGGGACTATCACAATGGGGTTTTGCAGCCAAGGAGAGGTACTGGACCCAACTTTGAATACAGCATGGGCAAGTGGGAATTTATAGCTAAGGAACACGGTAAGAATCAATAGATGGAAGTTGACTAAGAAAAAGAATTAAGGGTAACGGAAATTCTAGTTAAACTGACCTAATAGTTTTCTTGCTGAAGAGAGTCAGGGATGATCAGACATTACCTGGGGTGTAGTGGAAGATAGAGAACCTGATCAGATGTCAAAGGGGATCAAATATCAAAGAAGAAGGGTTCTTGCTAAGCTGACTTAAAAGGGTTCTTTGCTAAAAGTGGATTTTGTGAGAAAATACACAGATGGCCTAGGAGAGGGCTAACTACGTTTTAGTCAAGCAAATAAGCTTTGACAGTATTTAACGAAAATAATCCTTTATATAATTTAAAGATTTTAACTTCTTCTTTTAGAAATTAGTGAATTCTTATTTTTAGAGTGCTTATGAAGTTTTATAAGTTCTAACCTCTTCTTCTAAGAAAGAATTTTTACAAAATCTAGAAATTTCAATAACATTAAAATCACATTTACAAGAAAATACTGCAATTAAGGTTTATTTAAAATTATATAATAATAATAAAAATACATGTAATTATTAAGAATACAAGAAATTATTAATGAACAGAACTTTTACGAGAAATTATATATCAATCAATATGTTTTTCTAAAAATGCCATTAGTAAACAAAGCTATATTCATTTCCCTATTAATAAAGAATAAATTCTATGTAATAAATGATGTAAATTCTATTGATTCCATCACTGACTTAAGAATTATGCTTCATCCCAGCACTTTGGGAGGCTGAGACGGGCGGATCACGAGGTCAGGAGATCGAGACCATCCTGGCTAACACAGTGAAACCCCATCTCTACTAAAAAATACAAAAAACTAGCCGGGCGAGGTGGTGGGCGCCTGTAGTCCCAGCTACTCGGGAGGCTGAGGCAGGAGAATGGCGTAAACCCGGGAGGCGGAGCTTGCAGTGAGCTGACATCCGGCCACTGCACTCCAGCCTGGGCGACAGAGTAAGACTCCATCTCAAAAAAAAAAAAAAAAAAAAGAATTATGCTTCACCTCAAAATCAGATATTGACCAACTACTATGGGGCTTATTCTTATGAATACTTTCTGAATACAAGGAGTATTAATAAACAGGAAAATTCTCCAACTTGGGATAAGAACTGTTTAGCTGTAATGAAATGGGAGAAAATATTTAAAAATCATACATCTACTAAAATGTTAATATCCAAAATATATAAGAAACTCCTACTACTCAATAGGAAAAAAAAAAGAAAACTATAAAAATGCACAAATGACTCCTGAACAGGCATTTCTTCAAAGCAGACATACAAATGGCCATGAGTTATATTTTTTAAATGATCAAAATCATTAATCATTAAGAAAAATCAAATTAAAGCCATAATGAGACATTAGCTTACACTAACAGGATGGCTATTATCAAAACTTTTTTTAAGTATTGGTGAAGATGTAGAAAAATTGAAACATTTGTACGTAATTGGTAGAATGTACAATGGTACAGCCATGATGGTTAACAATATGAAGTTTATTTAAAACATTAAAAATAGAACTCCCATATAATTCAGCAATCACACTTCTGTGATTATATCCAAAATTATGCTAAGAAGCAAGATGGCCGAATAGGAACAGCTCCAGTCTCCAACTCCCACCACGAGCGACACAGAAGACTGGTGATTTCTGCATTTTCAACTGAGGTACTGGGTTCATCTCACTAGGGAGTGCCGGACAATCGGTGCTGGTCAGCTGCTGCAGCCCGACCAGCCAGAGCTTAAGCAGGGCGAGGCATTGCCTCACCTGGGAAGCCCAAGGGGGAAGGGAATCCCTTTTCCTAGCCAGGGGAACTGAGACACACAACACCTGGAAAATCGGGTAACTTCCACCCCAATACTGCGCTTTAAGGAAACAGGCACACCAGGAGATTGTATCCCACACCTGGCCGGGAGGGTCCCACGCCCACGGAGCCTCCCTCATTGCTAGCACAGCAGTCTGCAATATCGCGGCAAGGCAGCAGCTAGGCTGGGGGAGGGGCGCCCGCCATTGCTGAGGCTTAAGTAGGTAAACAAAGCCGCTGGGAAGCTCGAACTGGGTGGAGCTCACAGCAGCTCAAGGAAACGTGCCTGTCTCTGTAGACTCCACCTCTGGGGACAGGGCACAATTAAACAACAGCAAAAGCAGCAGAAACCTCTGCAGATGCAAACGACTCTGTCTGACAGCTTTGAAGAGAGCAGTGGATCTCCCAACACGGAGGCTGAGATCTGAGACTGCCTGTTCAAGTGGGTCCCTGACCCCTGAGTAGCCTAACTGGGATACATCCCCCACTAGGGGCAGTCTGACACCCCACACCTCACAGGGTGGAGTACACCCCTGAGAGGAAGCTTCCAAAGCAAGAATCAGACAGGTACACTCGCTGTTCAGAAATATTCTATCTTCTGCAGCCTCTGCTGCTGACACCCAGGCAAACAGGGTCTGGAGTGGACCTCAAGCAATCTCCAACAGACCTACAGCTGAGGGTCCTGACTGTTAGAAGGAAAACTATCAAACAGGAAGGACACCTACACCAAAACCCCATCAGTACTTCACCATCATCATCAAAGACCAGCGGCAGATAAAACCACAAAGATGGGGAAAAAGCAGGGCAGAAAAGCTGGAAATTCAAAAAATAAGAGCACATCTCCCCCGGCAAAGGAGCGCAGCTCATCGCCAGCAATGGATCAAAGCTGGACAGAGAATGACTTTGACGAGATGAGAGAAGAAGGCTTCAGTCCATCAAACTTCTCAGAGCTAAAGGAGGAATTATGTACCCAGCGCAAAGAAACTAAAAATCTTGAAAAAAAAGTGGAAGAATTGATGGCTAGAGTAATTAATGCAGAGAAGGTCATAAACGAAATGAAAGAGATGAAAACCATGACACGAGAAATACGTGACAAATGCACAAGCTTCAGTAACCGACTCGATCAACTGGAAGAAAGAGTATCAGCGATTGAGGATCAAATGAATGAAATGAAGCGAGAAGAGAAACCAAAAGAAAAAAGAAGAAAAAGAAATGAACAAAGCCTGCAAGAAGTATGGGATTATGTAAAAAGACCAAATCTCCGTCTGATTGGGGTGCCTGAAAGTGAGGGGGAAAATGGAACCAAGTTGGAAAACACTCTTCAGGATATCATCCAGGAGAACTTCCCCAACCTAGTAGGGCAGGCCAACATTCAAATCCAGGAAATACAGAGAACGCCACAAAGATACTCCTCGAGAAGAGCAACTCCAAGACACATAATTGCCAGATTCACCAAAGTTGAAATGAAGGAAAAAATCTTAAGGGCAGCCAGAGAGAAAGGTCGGGTTACCCACAAAGGGAAGCCCATCAGACTCACAGCAGATCTCTCGGCAGAAACTCTCCAAGCCAGAAGAGAGTGGGGGCCAATATTCAACATTCTTAAAGAAAAGAATTTTAAACCCAGAATTTCATATCCAGCCAAACTAAGTTTCATAAGTGAAGGAGAAATAAAATCCTTTACAGATAAGCAAATGCTTAT